>NW_022111368.1:41899950-41908417 GCF_000313985.2 Echinops telfairi
TAAGGTAGCAGATGGACATTGGGCCTCCACTCAAGTACTCCCTCAATGCAAGAATACTTTGTTCTATTGAACTGACATTCCATGATGCTCGCCTTCCCGACACAATCAATGAAGACAAAGCAGGTGCACAAGCAAATGTTGTGAAGAAAGCTGATGGTGCCCAGCTATCAAAAGCTATATTTTCTGGGGTCTTAAAGGCTTGAAGGTAAACAAGTGGCCATCTAGCTCAGAAGCAACAAAGCCCACATGGAAGAAGCACACCAGCCAGTGCAATCACGAGGTGTCGAAGGGATCAGGTGTCAGGCATCATCAGAACAAAAAATCATATCATTGTGAATGAGTGGGGGGGTGTGGAGTGGAGATGCACAGCCCACTTGTAGGCCACTGGAGATCCCCCTTGCAGAGGGGTCTCGGGGAGGAGAGGAGCCAGTCAGGGTGCAATGTAGCAGCGATGAGAAATACAAATTTCCTCTAGTTCCTAAATGCTTTCTCTCCACCTCCACCACTATCATGATCCAAATTCTACCTAGACCAGAGGATGTACACTGGTACAGATAGGAACTGGAGACACAGGGAATCCAGGGCGGATGATCCCTTCAGGACCAGTGGTGTGAGTGGCGATACTGGGAGTGTAGAGGGAGAGTGGGCTGGAAAGGGGGAACCGATGACAAGGATCTACATGTGACCTCCTCCCTGGGGACGGACAACAGAAAAGTGGGTGAAGGAAGGTGTCGGACAGGGCAAGATATGACAAAATAACAATTTATAAATTATCAAGGGTTCACAAGGGAGGGGGTGCAAGGAGGGAGGGGGGAAATGAGGAGCTGTTGCCAGGGCCTTAAGTGGAGAGCAAATGTTTTGAGAATGATGAGGGAAATGAATGTACAAATGTGCTTTACACAATTGATGTATGTATGGATTTTGATAAGAGTTGTATGAGCCCCTAATAAAATGGTTTAAAAATAAAAGATTGGTGGTTCAAACCCACCGGCTGCCCTGTGGGAGGAAGATGGGACAGCCCGATTGCAGCCCTGGAGACCCTGTGGGGTCTTCGCTGTCCAGTGGGAACACTCCCAAGTTGGAATCCACTGGAGGCGGGCAAGGTTTTCTGATTGTCTTCTTGGAGGGATAGGATTCATTCATTTTCCCCCTTCCATTTTATTTATTTTTGTTTTCTAGCTTTCTCTTTTATTATTATTTTTTTATCATTTTGCTGGTGGACTCTTACAAACCTTATGACAATCCATCATTCAACTGTATTAAGCCGAATTGTACATATGTTGCCATCGACATTTCCAAAACATTTTCTTTCTACTTGAGCCCTTGGTGTCAGCTACTCTTTTTCCCCCTCCCTCCCCAATCCTTCCACCCTCGTGAATCCTTGATCAATTATATATTATTGTTGTTTCATGTCTTACACTGTCTGTTGTCTCCCTTCACCCACATTTCTGTTATTCGGTCCCCTAGGGGGATGGGCTATATATCCAACCTTGTGATAGGTTCCCCCTTTCTTTCCTTTCCCCCTCTTCCTCCCCATCTTCCTACCCTCATGATATTGTTTCTCCCACTACTGTTCCTGAGGGGTTTATCTGTCTTGAATTCCATGTGTTGAGAGCTCTAATCTGTACCACTGTGTGTTCTCTGGTCTTGCTGGATTTGTAAGGTAGAACAGGTAGTGGGGGGGAGGAAGCATTCAGGAACTAGAGGAATGATGTGTGTTTTGTCAGTGCTATAGTGCACCCTGATTGAATTGTCACTTCCTTGTAACCTTTCTGTGTGGGGGGGGGTGCCCAATTGTCTACAGATGGACTCTGTGTCTCCACTTCAACCCCCCTCATTCACATGGATATAACTGTTTTGGATCTTTTGATACCTGATATCTGATCCTGTTGACCCCTGATGATCACACAGGCTGGTGTGCTTCTTCCATGTGGATTTATTTGCTTCCCTGCTAGATGGCTGCTTGTTTCACTTGCTATTTTCATCCTTTAAAAAGTTATTTTTCTATATCTCCTTTCTTGACAATAAGCATATATTTCTTTTGCAATAGGAAATACGATGACAGAGGTTATGTTATCAATAAAGGGAGACTTTCAGGCACTGAGACCTTCAACTCCAGAGGTTTATTTATTTGGTTCTTCGTTGATTTTTATTTGTAATTTTTGGTGCCCTAGTAACTTTACAGAGTCCTTGGGTGGTGCCAACAGTTAAGACACTCCGCTGCTAACCCAGAGGCTGGTATAAGAAAGGCCTGGTGAGCTATTTCTGAAAAATCAGTCACCGTGAACCTGGGGGAACAGAGTTCTCCTGTGACCCCCGCTCCTGGGGCCACCATGAGTCAGAATCAACTCAGCAGTGAGCGGTCGCTTTGGGGACGGGGAAGGTAACAGAAGAAAGCCGTCAAACAGAGAAGAATGGAGACCCCTCTTTCTCTGTCAAATCCAGAGAGCACCAGGGCAGGCCCCCTCCCCAGCTGCCCTCAGGGCAAGGCTCTGGCTCTGCAGAACCTTGAAGGAGTTAAAGACAGCATCTTTTCCTTTTAAGTACGAGAAAATAGGATTTTATTCGCATCGATACAGTCATGGCATTACGTAGGCACTGATCCGCCGAATGTATACTCCCAACTGAGCTCTGAGCGGATGAATCCCAGCGGAAGTGGAATCACCTGGAGTCCAACCAAGGAACAGAAAGCAGGCCGCCTTACAGAGAGAGGGAGAAGCCAGTGTCTGTGAAGGACCCACTGCAAAGAGCCGTTGCAGGACATTAAAGATGCCAGGCCAGCCCCCCCCCCCTTGCCATCCCACGGGAGTAGTGCCAGCTGAATTTAAGAATTTCATATCGCTATCAAGAGCTCTTCTGGTGGAGTGGTTAGGCGTTGGGCTGCTAACAGCAAGGTCATCAGTTCGAAACCACCAGCCACTCTGAGGGAGAACGATGGGCCTTTCTACTCCTGAGAAGAGATGCAGTCTCTGAAGCCCCCAGGGACAGTTCTTCCCTGTCCTATAGGGTCACCAAGGGTTAGAGCGAGAGAACTAGAGCTGGGCTCCCCCACCCCCCACCCCCCTGTCCATCCTCCTCCCCCCTCACCTGGCCTGGCTGGCTCAGCGTTCCCATCAGAAGTGGAGACACTGCAGAAGGTTGAGCGGGTTTGCACATGTTCCCAGGGCCTGTCCAAGAGACAATGGTGGCACCCTCAGCCACCCCTCCCCACTCCAGCGCCGGGCAGGCTCTGAGGCAGCTTCTCTGGCCCCTGCCACCGCCTGCCACCCCTGCTGTGACCTGACCAAGCAGAGTCACAGCCTGACAGGGTGAAATTCTTACCCTAGAACCTCCACTTCGCCCCCTCCCACCTGCCCAGCACACGTGGGTCAGTGAGCAGAGCCTGGCCCCACAGTGCGCATGTACCCAACCACAGCCCTCCAGGCTTCCCAAACGCTGCCCTTCTCGGGGGACGTTTTCTTGACCCGTTCTACTAAGATGGGCAGAGAGCACCTCTCGGTTCTGGGGAGGCTCTGAACCCAGGGGAGGGAGGTGCAGGCAGCTGAGAAAGCCCTCGGGTCAGATGGGCAGGGTGGGTGTACCTGGCAGGTGGTATGAGCATCCCAGTCCCTGGACACCAGGGTCAGCAAGTGGAGTGTGTGCCGCTTCACAAATTGCTCACACTGAGGAAGGAGATAGACACACAGATGTCAGGTATGCTCAGGTCCCTTCCAGGGTGCTTCTGCTTTGAGGCGCTGGTTTCCCTCCTTACCTGGATCACCCAGAGCTCCGACCCAACCCCCAGCCATGGGCGTGCCCATAAGACGCTGAGCTGAGCCGAGCCATCAGAAGAGCATGGTAGGGACTGCACAGAAAGGTCTGTTAAGGACTCTGGGACGCTGTGATAGAGTGCTGGGATCAATTAGTGATGCCTGTCACAGACATGAGAGGCGTAATTGTCAGTCGTATGTCATCTGAGCCATCAGTGTATTTACCATCTGTGCTCTGCACAATTAATACCATGCAGTGTTCAGGTGCTGAGGGGAGAGTAGGGACGCTGCGTGGACGGGGGCGGGGAGTCCTGCGTCCAGAAAGAGGGCCTGGACTGGGGCAGTCAGGAAGGGCTTCAGAGGAGGACCCAGAACTGGGCTGAAAACAGCAGGATTTGGGCAACGATAAAGAAGCACAGTGTGTGGTGCTCAGAGGTGGGAAGAGGCTGGAGAGGCTAGCACAGGGGGTCTCTATCAGAAAAGCTGGGGCATTGCAGGTGGGGGACCTGGAATCAACGTCCCCTGGTGTTTGAGAGCTCCTGTGATGGGCACCGGGGAGGACACTGTGCAGTCAGGTGCATTTTGGGAAAATAATTATAGGCTGACCTTGATGTAAGACATTTCTATCACACCTCTGTACACTGGGAGGGAATCTAGGGCTTCAAGCCCAGGTCGCTTGTCCCAGGTGAGGAGCCCTGGTGGTGTACTGGGGATGTCGTGGGCTGCTAACCACAAAGTTATCAGTTCGAAACCACCAGTCACTGTGCAGGAGAAAGACGAGGCTTTCTACTCCCGTAATGAGTTACAGTCTCGGGAACCCACAGGGGCAGCTCTCCGCTGTCCTGGAGGGTCACTATGAGTTGGCATCGGCTCTCTGGCAGTGAGTGTCCCAGGGGCTCATACCACGAGGACACTAGACAGGCACCAGGCTCTCTCATGGCTCCCGTAGGCCCTGACCTGACTCATCTCCTGCTTGAGACCCATGCCCTTGCAGATGGAGCTGGCCCCTTGACCTTTGTCTAGGGGCGGCCCCTGACTCTTCCTGTGGTTTTCCTTAAATGACAGTCTTCCCACTGTCCACACCGTGTGTCCCTCTGGGAAGCCTGGTTCTCCTTCCACACTCCACCTGAGAGTCCGGGCGCCTACTCTGTACCTTCTGCCTGTTGGGCCCGGTGCTCTGGCAGGCCTGGAGCATGGCCTGTGGTGTGGCCTGCCCTGTGCTGTTCCCGGCCTGGGCCATCAGGGACATGCAGAGGTGGCACTCCGGGTCTTGTGGCAGCCTTTCTCCCGGTGGGGGCTCCAGAGCCCCGGGGGCTACAAAGAAAACAGTCAAGGCACCGCATCAAGAGGGGTCAGGGCGGGAGAGGGTGGTGTGGGTGCGAGAGAGGGGCTCGTGGGAGCGGGCAGTGGGCTCACCTTCATCCAGGCTGTCAGCGCTGGAGCAGCGGAGCACGAGGCCGCAGACCACCTGGGGCAGCACGCGGCCCAGTAGGGCATCGAGCAGGATGACCGTGTAACGCTCAGCAAGGCACTGGCAGATACCACCCACCACCAGGGGCACCACGTGGCACACCTGGCCCACAGCCACGGCCAGCACACCCTGGGGCAAGGGCAGACAGAGGGCACGGTGGGACCTGCTCTTGACTAGGGCCTGGGCCTGTTGTAGGCATTGTCTCCCCCCCAAGCCCCTGGCCGTCAGGGAGAAGGAATGCCATTCTACAGACCTGGGACCCGAGCGCCAGCGAGCCCAGGTGACTCAGCCAGTGTGTCAGAGCAAGCACAGAAGAGCTACCCAGTCTCCTGACACTGCACCCAGATGGACACACAGCGGCCTGGGCGGAGCCAGGCCGGGACTGGGGAGCCCCACCACTCCACAGGTCCATTAGCCTCTGGTAGAGGACCCCTGAGGAGCCCTGGTGGCACCGTGGTTCCACGCCATTGGAAACCACCAGCTGCTCCTCCGGAGAAGGATGGGGCTACAGTCTCGGAAGTTCAAAGGGCAGCCCTCCCCTGTCCTGTAGGGCCGATGTGGGGTAGAACTGACTGGTGGCCATGCGTTTGGTTTGGTTTACGGAGTCCCTGGATGGTGTAAATCGCTAACCCTCCCTAGGTGGTGTAAATCGCTAACCCGAGTGCATCGAACGAGAAGGTTGTAGGTTTGAGCCTCTCCAGAGGGGCATCAGAAGAAAAGTCTGGTCACCTAGTTCCTAAGAATTAGCCGTGGGAAATCCTACGGAGCAAGTTCTACTTAGGACCATGTGAGTTAGAATTGACACCACAGTAACTGGTGGATCCCAGGGTGGTGGGGGAGAGGTGGGCGTGGGGTTACAGGAGGGACCAGTTTATGGCTCCAGAGGCAGCATGTCCCTGATCCCCAGAAGCCCCTAGGAGCCAAGGGTTTCTCTGCTGGGCCCTGATTCCAAACACTGGTGTCTAGGCTGAAGGGCAAGACAGAGGTCAAACACTCCCAGGCTCATTCCTTCCCAAGGAGATCCACCTGCGACCAGGACCTTCCACTTGTCTGGTGCAGGCCCTGGTCCGCCTGCCGCCTCGCCCCCAGCGTGGTGGGGTGGGGTCTGACACCCGCCATCCCCAGACCGGCCGTTTACTCTGCTGCACTTGGGGAAGGGTCCTTGCTCTTTAAAGGATTCTCTTCAAGGAAAGGATTCATCGAAGGGGCCTTGAAGGGTCTCCATCTCCTCCCTCTCTGTCTGTCCACATGCTGAAAGACATCTGTCATGGACTTGCCTCCCCACCTCGGCAGCCCCTTGCAGAAGCTTTTCTTGGGAGGACGGTCCCTCCTTGCTGCTCCCTTAGCCCACTCCACATGAGCACCAGACCTTCCCTTCCTGTGAACCGCCCTCATCAAGGTCACCGGAGACCTCTGAGCTCCCAGAGCCACCACCCCACCTCCAGGTCCCCCCACACCAGGTTTTCTCCCAACCACTGACCACTCCCCTGCTTGATCCCCCTGGCTCACGGTGGCCATGCCCCCCCACGCCCCTCACACGGTGTCCCTGGGGGCTCCTACCCCTCCCATGGGCTTTGAGGGTGCACCGTGGTGAAGTGCTTGGCTGGCGTGTCAAAGCCATGGGCAGACTCTCCGTGAGGACAATGACAGGAAGAGGGATGGCCTCGGGCACGCTATGGGCCACGCTGAGCAAGGAGACAGCGGCTACCTCCATGGACTGCATGCTCAGCAAGGCCTGAGCATGGGCTCCTGAGGGTGGCCCCCTCCTAATGCTGCCAGTCAGCTGGGCAGCTAGGGGTGGGGGTGGGGGGGACTTGCTGAGCTCCGCAGGCCCAGCCGTGGACCTCTCACCTTGGGGATCATAGCCTGCACCCGCCGGAGCAGGGTCCTGCAGAGCCAGCAGAAGGGTAGGGGGATGGGGAACTGCTGCCCCAAGAGGTCCTGGGAGAGATTGGGCAGGGGAGAGGGGTAGCTGGAGAAGGTGTCTGGGGGTGGGGGGGCTTCCTCTGCCTCCCCCCTCCTCCTCCCTCCTCTCCTCTGCCCACCCCCTTCCTCCCTATTTTGCCCCTTCCCTTCTCCCCTCTGCCTCCTCTGCTTCCTCCTGCTCCTCCCCTAACCCCTTCTCCCCTCCTTCCCTCTGCCTCAGCTCCTCCACCGTGGACTTCCTCTGCGCCCCCCCCCCCCCCCCCCCCCCCCCCCCCCCCCCCCCCCCCCCCCCCCCCCCCCCCCCCCCCCCCCCCCACCCTCTGTCTCCCTCTCCCCCTCCCTCTGCTCCAGGTCTGTACTGGAGATCTCTCTTCCTCCCCTGCTCTGTGGCTCCAGCCTCTTCTCCCTCCTACCCAGTCTCTAGTTGGAACCCCAGTGTACCAGCCAGGCCCCTGATCCCCATGTGCTCCTGAGCCCTGTCTATAGCCTTTGTTCTCTGGGTCCCCACTGTCCAGCATGAGAGGCTGGCTGCAAACCCCCCTCACCTGAGTGTGAGGCCCAGCTCCTCTCTGGAGACCCCCGGGCATCACTGAGAGGACCAGGCTGTCCAGCAGAGGGTCCGGCAGCTCAGGCTCCTGCCCTGGCTCAGGCCGCTTGGATTTGCACAGGCCCACGTAGTCACAGATGCCCTTGGGGTTCTAGGGTACAATGCGGAGGTTTGGACGAGGACAGCTAAAGAAACAAGGGGTGGGGGACCCACTTCTGCTCAGAAAGGTCCCCAGGGTCCAAGCACTAGGGCCACTATCTTTGGGCCTGGAAGCATGTGGAACTGGCTGGCGGGGGAGTTGTGGACAGAAGGCAGAGGTCTGTGTGGAGACTGAGGGGCAGGAGTCCATGAAGGAATGAGCATGTCTGTCTGTGGGACTAGATGGGTGTGACCTGTGTGTGCACTAGTGTGTGTGTGTGTGTGTGTGTGTGTGTCTGTGTGTGTGTCTGTGTGTGTGCAATAGTGCTGTGATATGCATGCACAACTGGTGCCTGGTGTGTGCGGGGCATGCATGTGCCCTTGTCGGCATGCGTGCACTGCTGAGCAGTGGGGCTCTGCCCCGGAGCGTGGTTTCCTGATCACACTGTGGGTGAGGTCTCTGCGTGTCAGTGGGCCGGGTGGGTGGACAGGCCTGGGCCCTCACAATCTGGCTCTGGAAGTAGTCGATGACCAGCTGGTAGTAGACGTTGAGCGCATGGTGGCACTGGGGCACAAGCAGCTTCAGGGGGAGGAGGTCACACTGCTGCTCCAGAAACTTGCGCATTGAGTCCTGGG
>NW_022111368.1:41909650-41922365 GCF_000313985.2 Echinops telfairi
CCCCGTGTTTGTCTTTGCCCTGGAGAGCCCTCAGGGGCTTGAATCCACCTCTGCTGGGCAGTGACCTCTTCCTGCCCCCACCCCACCCCCATTGTGCTCTAGTCATGCCCACCCGGCTCTTGCTCCCTGCTGCCACCCCGTCCTCGCCCCCTGGCCCCTTCCAGTCCAAGTGCTTTTGAGCCAATGTATCTGTTCCTGTCTCCCTCTGGGTGTTACAGGGACGTTGGGGCAGGGTAGGAGGCGGGGTGGGGTGGGGTGGCGCAGCCAGAGTGCTCCCTCTCCCTCCCCCTCCCTCGCTCCAGGACTCCCAAACTTCTTTTGCTCTTGAGCAATGTTCTTAAGGCTTTCCTTCCTGGCTCTTGACGCGGGGAAAGCACCGGAAGAGCAAAACTGGGCCCCTCACGGGGCCACTCACCTCTCCCCTGTCCTCGCCCCCACCTAGTCAGCACGAATCTGAAGACTCATGGAGCAGAAACAAAGAGAAAACAAAGTACTCCAAGACTCTGAGACCAGGCGGTGGGGCAGAGACACCTGTGGCCCCGCTGTGGCTTTTGGACAGTCTGTCCAGAGGCTGCGACTCCTGCCCCCTTTTAATGGTGGGTGAGGGTGAGGGTTGGGGCAGAGCCCATGGCTCCACCAGCCTCCCTTGGCTGGAGGAAGCAGCCCTCCTGCAATTTTGAACATGCCCCAGGCCAGGCCCCACTGGGAAGGTACCCTGAGAACAAGCCCAGCACCCAGCTCGTCACAGGCAGACATTGTCACCCTGGAGCCCTGCGTATCTGAGGAAGACCTCTCTCTGGGGATGCTCACAAGCCTCTACCATCCAGAAAAGACTCCAATTCTCATGGGGGTGGGTAGGCCAAGAATTCTCCCCTCAATGACAACATCGAATACAGGATGGTTAGCGGCATGCTGAAGGTCACATGGAGATGCGTGTCCCTTCTATCTGCCCCCAAGTCATTGTCAGTGTGACAGACACAGCTACTGGTAGGAGCGGACCACCACGAATGCCTATAATGTCTGTAAGCTGAGGACTTACAGACCTCTCAAGACAATGGGGATGGAATGTGCTTGTGCTCTATAAAGTGGGAAACTGGCCACCCAATGTGTATTTGACGTGGATTCAACTAGGACTGACTGGGCAGGAGGGTGTGGGTGGTGAATGGCCCCACTCAGGGGAGAAGTCCTGGTGGCGTACTGGTGAAAGCGCTCTATTACGAACCAACAGGTTGGCAGTTCAAACCCACCTCCTGCCCTGTGGGAGAAGGATGTGACACTGCTTCTGTGATGTGGAAACCCCCAGACTAGCCATCATCTTTGAGATCTGTGGGGCGGAGGGGTGGGTAGGGGCTGTGGTGGGGGGAACCGGGCTACAACTAGATCTGGCCTACTAGTCATACATTGGGTCCTCAACCTTATCTTTTGATGTCACGAGGCTGAAAACATACCTCCTTGGTCGCCCCGATGTGAACAAAGTGCTATTATTTGTGACCACCCTTCTCCACTCAAAATGCACACAAGGCCAGCTCTTGTGCTTAACTGAACCAACTTGACAAACACCAGTTTGTCAGAACCAGTTACCGCCCAAGACCCCTGGCTCTGTTCTCAAGGAGCTGTCTTGACCAGAGTCCTGGTGTGCTCCTTTGCTTGGCTAACCAAATAAAGGCGCCTCCTTTCCTTTCATTTTGTGTCTCTGTGAGACCTGGGGGACTGTGGTCTCAGATATGACAGCCTCGGGAAGCCGGGCAGTAGTTCTGCTCTGACTGTGAGTCAGAGTCACCCTGATGGCCTTGGGTTGAGTGGGGTTGGGTTGAGTAGGGTTGGGTTGAGTGGTGTTGGGGTTGCGTTGAGTGGGGTGGGGGTTGCGTTGAGTGGGGTTGGGTTGGGTTGGGTTGAGTGGCGTTGGGTTGGGTTGAGTGGTGTTGGGGTTGGTTGAGTGGGGTGGGGGTTGGGTTGAGTGGGGTTGAGTGGTGTTGGGTTGGGTTGAGTGGGGTTGGGGTTGGGTTTGGTTTTGGCAATCAGCCCAAATCAGGGACTTGGTTTCTTGTGCTGCTGTACCAGAGATCACACCAGTGGGAGCCTTAAGAGAAATCTGTTTTCTCACAGTTAGGAAGTTTGGGTCATGACTAGTTTTTCTTTGTGGATGATCCAAACATGTATCTTTCTTCCCCACATGTGCCTGCGCAGACCTCTGTGTCTAATCTGCTCTTTTCAGAACTCAGAAGCGGTTATATTTAGAAGCCGCTCTATGGGTGTATGTGTGTGAAGAGATTAACATAGCAAAGAAAACCCCGCTTCCAAACAGGGTAGCATTTATAGGTATATGGGTTAGGTTTATACACGTTTTAGGGAACTTGATAGCAATTCCGTAACCAACAGCCTTCACGTCTCATGGCTTGGTAAACAATGCTGGCTATCTCTCATGTCCCAGAGCAGAGCATACTAGCATCGGCTGGGGAGGCGCTGGTCCATGTAGTTATCTAAGGACTCAGAATTGTTCTACAAAGCTCTATCATCATCCAGGGTTCTGGGCCCATCCTTAGAACCTCTCTCTGTGACTGGGTGGCAGGGAAAGAAAGAGAAAGGATGGGACACAATGAGGGGGGGCTGTATGATCAGGCCAAGGAGTAGTTGGTAGCCATAATGTCTAACCTCAGTTCATTGGTCAGAACTCAGTCACATGTCCCCACTGAACCACACAGAAGGCTGGGAAATGTTGTCTTTCTCTGACCCCAGGAAGAAAGGGAAATGGAGTTGGAGAACTTGTAGTGTGGCCTCAAATTCCTAATATAGAATGCAAACCTATGTGTTTATGGTTGGTTTTCTGGGTGTGTGTGGGTGGGTGGGGGGTGTCCCATGACTTCTCTCAGATCTTTAAAGGGGATCTGTCTCTGCAAATTGCTAAGAACTGCCATTGTAACTGCATAAATAAGAAAGCACACAAAAAGCAAGACACTGACAGGTCTGTCCTGGTCTTGGCCAGGGAGAGACTGTGTGATAATTACATAATCTGTTGTCAATGTGAGATTATTAAGAGTGAAGGGGTGGAGTTTAGCCTGTCAATCAGGTCACAGCTTGATGGCCACATTTTGGAAGCACTAAGGAGATAAATAGCTCACTGGAGGCGGGACACACACTCACTCCCTGGGAGACATTCCTGTTAATAAGCCACATGGAGACACACTGATGGAGCCAGAGCCCTGGAGCTGGAAGAGCCACCTGGAGACCCACACCAGCGCGGAGATGCTTATATTGCCACTGGATCCACAAGACTTCCCACCCACTGTGATCTTCCTGCATTCCACGTCATTGCATGTGTTTTGTGGGTCTGAAGAGGACTTTATAGATTGGTATCAGACATATGGGCTAATATCAGACTTAAGGACTTGATCTGGACAGAGATGTTTTCTCAATATTCAATTGCTCTTGTATATAAAACTCTTTCTTACACACACATGAGTGTCTATGAATTTGCTTCTCTAGTCAACCCAGACTAGCACAGAGGGTATCCTGGTTCCTGGTTACCATGGTGAGAAATTCCCTAACTCTTCTTATTCTGATGTCACCATGCCACCCTTGCAACACTGTTTCTGATTAAAATTCACTTTCTGCGGGGCAGGGTCAGCCTGCACTGACCTGCCTGTCCTCCTGGCCCATCTATTCCTCCCTGTAAATGAGTAAGGAAATATTCTGCAGAAAATCATTTAAGAAGCCTTGTGGTAAGTGCTCCAGGGGCGGAGAGCTTGATTAGCTTAAGATTGTTCAAAGGCATGGCTCCCTTATAGGTGTGTAGACAATCTGATATTTCTGAGGCTCAGTTCTTGTGACCAAGCACAGAATGCATGCAAGCTCCCTAGCATTTCCCCCACAGTGTGCTCTTGCATATTCCCGGAAGCCCTGTCTAAAAGCCAGTCTCAGCATGCTCCTGGAGTGGGAAGTGAGGTGCATTGAATTATGTAATAGGGCCTTTGTGGCCATAATCTTTGTGAATTCCACAGAATGGTTGGGTGGGACTATACAAACAAGGTGGGTATGGCCCACCAAGGGCATTAGATCATTCACTGCTTATGCAAATCTCCCCCAGAAGGGAGATCCAAGAAGAGCAGCCAGAGCCTGACCTGCCCCAGCGGCTGGTCTACCTGATTCAAAGTCCTTCTTGTGCCCTTTATGCGATCTTGTGGGGAACAGAACCGGGGAGAGAGTGCATGGGGACAAATTCTCTACATTCATCCGTGAAGGGGTCTGGGAGGCAGGGCCCCCGTGGAGGGGACCTTCACGTTCTTTGGTTGGGAATGCACTCCAGTCACATTCTCCTAAGTAAAAGTTACTCCCCATGCTGTCCCCCCACGATAATGCCAATTTTAAGGTGCAGTCTGCAAGCCCAGGGTATTACTGTATACACTCGAAGGTCGACTGTTTGAAGGCTACTTGCCTGAAGGTTGTCTGCCATTGAGAGCAATCAGACCCTTCTGATAAGGATCACAGATTGTTCCCCAGGAGAAGAGCTCAAAGACAGCTAAGGTCAAGCCAGCTCAGAGGCGACCAAGGTTGGGCGACCATCTTGACTCTGGAATCCACCCATCTTGTTGTGTATGTGCCTTCCTGTCACATGTGTGCCTCTAGTACCTCCCCTTCCTATTCTGAGTACACCCCTAGCTCATCCCCCTCAGGTCCCATGATTGCCTCTAATCTATCCCCTTCCTGTTACGTATGTACTTACTGTGACTTGCAGGCCCGAGATTATATAAGGCTGTGAGAGAATGCATCACACTCTCATTCTGGTTCCAGTTGCCATGGAAGAGGGGAGCCCTTGCATGCCTTGTTTCCTGTCTCTTTAATCTACCCCTCACTCACACACCCGCTCCTGGGACCCATTCCGATGTGGGGCTGGATCTCACCCAATCTCTAGCTGGATTCTCTGTTATGCACAGCCAGATGCATCTTAACCAGAAAGGAGAAAGGAGGGGCAAGGAGGAGGGAGAAGGGAAAACAAGATTGGAAGGAGCAAGGGAGGGAGGAATTCCTCTCTCTTCCATTTCCTCCAGGAGGTCTGCTAGATCCCTCCCTCTTGCCCCACTGGCTCCAGCTGTTCGTCACTGTAGCTCTTGGGGCTGTGAGTCTTTCCTGGTCACTTGAGCCTAAACCATGACGCCACACATTTGGGTTTCTGACCAGCCCCCCGATCCTAAACCACGCTTCGCTGGGTTACATTGGGACAAGAGCACTTCAATTCTCAAGGAATCCAGGTCTCATAGAGTTGGGGTGACACACACAGGCCATCCACCCGTCGGTGTGTCCTCCGGACCTTGATGGAACGATTCCTTCAGGTTAAGCGAGAACTTAGTGAGTGCCTCTTCGAGGCAGCATTGGGCTCTTTTGGAAAGCTCCGAATGCGCAGCCAGGTAAGAGAGCAGGAGCTCCAGGTTTTGATTCTGGTAGCATGTCTTTGGTGACTGTTTCTGCAGCCTGCCCTTGCTCAGATGTTTGCTTCTGAGGGATAGACACAGCAAGGGCGCCCTCCTGACCCCCTTCACAGCCCACGTTCCCCAGCCCCTTTCTGAGCACCTGCCCGACACGTCCCAGAACGCTGTCGGATTCTAATGTTGTTGGGTGCCAGGGAGGCAGTCGTGATGGACAGAGACCCGATGTAGGACAGGACGGAGCACCGCCCCAGTCTGCACCACCCACACCACTGTGGCAGCCACCATGTCAATCCGTCTCACCAACGGATGTCAATCCATCTTCCTCTCTTTTGCCGCCCCTCTACTTTAGCTACTCACAATAACTATATTCTGTTACGTTCAATTTTTGTGTGTTTCTCTAAGCGATTTAAGGTTTTGACAGATGAAAGAGGTCCACTCAAGATAAGGGATGAGAAACCCTCCCTTCAAGCAAAATTCTTGGATGGTGACATTTCCAGATGTCTTTTGATATAGGGCACGTCCTTGGACCGCTGCCGGAGGCGCTGAGCTCTTCCGGGAATTCAGCACGGCCGTGCACAGCAGAACGAAGCGCAGGCTGGCTCTGCACCATCCTCGCCATTGTTTTGCTGCGGGCACTGTGTCAACCCGTCTTGTCAAAGAGACTTCTGTAGCATTAAATTAAAAAAGATTTGGCACGGAGGTGGGGGGGCCAGCCCCCACCGCTAATCGCGGGTTTAGTAAGACTAAACTTCTGGGTTCAGTAATGCACAATTGTACGGTTGAGATATATAAGCTTTATATTAAAGTCATTGAGAGCATGAGAGATAATACAATAATACAGTCAGGCATGTTACATGGTACCGTTGCTCACCTCAGCCCAGTTTGGTGGTCCACGTGGAGAGAGGGGGAAGGGAAGGAGGGGAAGGGAACAAGGGAGAGGGGAGTGACCAGGGAGTGAGCAGCAAGGAGCTCAGAGTCAGAGAGAGAGATCTATATTGCTGACTCACACCTATATACCTTTTGGGGGCAAGCCAGCCCACTAATTACAGGTAGAGACATACATCACAGGGAGGAGCTGCACTATAGGTTACACAGTAATGAAGGGGTGGTCTAGGGGCATACATGCAGTAGGAAGAGGGACAGCTGGTTTGGCCTGTCCCTGGCCCAACTGATAGAGACCATTATCAGTAGGATGCGAACTCCTCCTACAGGAGCCTGTCTATTGTCCCCAGAGGCAGGGAGCAGGCGCACCCCTGTGGAGGGATGAGACAGCAGTCTGGCAACTGATTGCCCTCAGTGGGGGGAATGCTTGCGCATCTGACCTTCCCCCACAGACTTCCTCTTTGTCACTGACCTTTCACTTCACCAACCATGATGTCCTTCTCCAGGGACTGGTCTCTCCCGATCACATGTCCAAAGCAGGTGAGATGAGGTCTCCCGATCCTCTCTTCCAAGTAGCAGTTTCTTTCTTTGTGTGAAACCAACTTGGATGTCGTAGGAGAATCCGGGTCCGTTCCTCCTGTTTCAGCCATTCAGACTCATGCTTAGATCTGACGGGGAGGGGTCTGGAGGGCTGGTTTTAAAGTTGGGACCCTTTTCTCTCTCTCTTTAAAACACAGAGAAACAGAAAAAGAATCTTCATCTGTGTTGACCTATATATCATTGATTTCCCCCCGCTGTGTGTGTGTGGCGTAGAATACAAGCAAAGGAAAACATGTTGTGTCGTCCACAGCCCACCTCATCAAATCGGTGACAGTATCTCATTAGCCCCCTCCCCCCATAGATTTGGTTCTTTTTCTTTCTTTTCCTACCTTTCTTCCTTCCATTGTTTTCTGTCCCTTCCCTCTCTCCCCTACCCCTCACACCCTTGGCTTCTTCATAGTCTTTAAAGTCTCATTTTTGGGGAATGAAAACTATTTTTCTTTCTTTTCCTTTATAACAATGGTGTCAGAAAATATTTACCTTGATGAGATTGGCTAACTGTACTGAGCACGATGTTCTTGGATTCTCCCAGGCAGACTGGTCATTGTTTTTAAAGATGCGTGCTATTCCGGGTATGAATGTATCAGAGTTGATCCATTCCTCTACAGCCGGAGTTTTGATTGCTTCATCTTTTTGTTTGTACAGAAATGGCTGCAAGAAACATAGGTGTCATGTGTCTGTTCGTCTTTTAGTTTTTGTTTCTTTAGGGGTGTACCAAGCAGAGCGGTGGCAGGATCAGCACCATACTGGTTCCCATCGTGTTGTAGAACCCTACGATCCCACCAGCAATACATGAGCATTCCAATCTCTCCTCATCCTCTCTAGCACTTATTACTTTCTGGCTTTTATTGTTGTTGCAATTTTGCAAAGACTGTCTGTGTGAGGTGGTATCTCATGGTTTAAATCTATATTTCTCTTATGGCTAATGAACCTAGACATTTCTTCATCTGAGAGTTGGCTGCCTGGGTGTCATCTTTAGTAAATTGTCTATTCCTGCCTTATGACCACTTTTTGATTGTGTTTTGTATTTTGATTGTATTTTTTTATTAAGCTATCGTACTTTTCTATACGTTTTTGAAATGAGTCCTTTATCTGATTTATACTTGCTAAATGTTTTTTCCTGATCTGCGGGTTCTCCTTTGACTTTTTTGATGTGCATAAATGTCACATTTCAGAAGGTCCCCATCTTCTGTTTTGTCTTCTCCAGTGCGGGTATTTTTCTTTATTTGGTAGTGTGATTATGCCTCACACTAGGGACCTACCTTAGGGAGCCCAGGTGGTGTAATGGTTATGAGTTGGGCTGTGATCCGCAGAGTCAGCAGTTGGAAACCACCAGCATCTCCTTAGGAGAACGACTGGGCTTTCTACTCCTGTAAGCAGTTACAGTCCTGGAAGCACACAGCGGGTCACTACGAGTTGGCATGGACTCCGTGACAGCGAGGGTCCTTAGGTTTCTCCTTATTTATTAGTTTTTATTTTATTTTAAAAATTAAGTTATATGGTCCCCCACCCCCACCCCCACCCCACCCCGCCCAGTCTCCTTATGTTTTCATTGATGGTCTTTATGGTCCTAGGGTTTATATGTGGGTCTCAATCCGTCTTGAGTTCCTTTTTGCTCATAGTGTGAGGTATAGGCCTTATTTCATTCTTTTGCAGGTGGAAATCCAATTTTTCCAGCACTATTTATTGAAAAGTCCATCTCTTCCTCCCACTTAATGTGTTTTAGTTCTTCATCAAAGGTCAAATATCTGTAAGTACTTGGTTGTCTATCATTGTACCATCACCAAACTGTTTTAATTACTGTGGGTATGTAATAAATTTTAAAACCTGAGAGTGAAAGTCCCCCTACTTCATTTTAGCTTTAAAAATAGTGTTTTGTTTATCTTGTGTTTTCTTTCCTTTGGAGATTCATTTTTCCATTTCTTTGAAGAATTGTGCTGGAATTTGGGATGGAATTGTATTGGATTTATAAAATGTTTTCACTATATTTAGTCTTCCTATCCAGGAACATAGAAGATTCTTCCACTTGTGTAAGACTTTTTTGGTTTCTTATACTGTTCTTTGTATAAGTCTTTTGTTTCTCTGGGAATATTTATTCCTAGATATTTTATCTTTTGGGGTAGATATTGTGAGTGGTCTTGTTCTTTCCATTTCCTTTCAGGTGTGCAAGAATCCAACTGATTTCTATATGTTTGATCCTACAGAAAGTAAATATAAACAAGCAAACAAATAGCATTCTTCTGGCAATCTACGGTACATTCCATATTCTCCATCAACTCTATAATTCGAAGACATCAAATCTTCCCTTTTCATTGTCCAACTTTCATATGCATATGAGATGATGGAAGATACGACGGGGATCAGTGCACCTCAGTTCTCAAAGTGACATCTTTGATTTCTAACACTTTAAAGAGGTCTTTTGCAGCAGATATTCCCATTGCAATATGTTATTTGATCTCTTCACTGCTGTTTCCATGGGTGAGTTATCTAGTGCTGCTAGAACAAAAATATCACAAGGGGATGGCTTTTACAAACAGAAATTTGTTCTCTCACAGTTTAGAAGGCTAGAAATCCAAATTCAGGCTGACAGATCCAGGGGAAAGCTTTCTCTCTATGTCTGCTCTGGGGTGGGTGGTGGGTGATGTCTGTTTGTTTTTAACATCTGTGAGCTTGATATCCCTTTATCTCTGTTTGCTCTTTTTGTGTTTTGTATTACAAAAGAGATGACTTCAAAAGACAAACTGACCCGGTAGATTGTATCTTGTCTCTTTAATATAACCTCCTTAGTCATACTTCATTATCATCATAGAGGTTAGGATTTATAACATATCAGAGCACAATTAAGGATGATTTCATCAGATCATAAATGGAGGATAATGACATAATACCATGTATCTTGGCCTAGCCCAGGGTTCAGCAAACTTTTGAGATAAAAGAACCAATCATCTCCCTCACGACAACTTAAAATTATTTGAGAGCCATAAATATGTTTTTACAAATGAGTAAAACCACCATTATCTGAATAATATCCTTTCACAATGTTCTATTGTATTCCAGAGTCACATGGACATACTACAAGAGCCGCATGTGGCTTGCAAGCCATGGTTGGCTAATCCTTGGCCTAGCTGAAGCGGTACACATCTTCTGGGGACATAATTCAGTTCACAGCAGATACTGATTATGTATCTAAGTAAAATGATCGTCTTTACAGTGTCAATCTTTATGCCATTCATCATGCCGTGACTGTTGGTCCAGCTTTGTTTTCTTTCTGTTGAGGAGTAACCCACACTGACACTTACAGTCTTTGGTTTTCATCAGCAAGACAAACTAAGGCGTCCAGTGATCAAATGATGGTCAAGGGCACCCAACCTGGATGGATTTGAGATTTGAACACAGGCATCTGGGCTCTTGGTCACCACACACTGCTGAGTTCCTGACAAGCACTGGGCCTTGGAGTCCCTTACATGTTGGAGTAAATGGCTACCATGGTGAATATCCTGGCCAGGAGTCCTTGAAAAATATGGCCGCAGGGCAGAATACTCCGGGCACCACTGGCCATGGTTCACTGTAGGAAAACAAAGGGACTGGCCAGGACGACCCTTCATTCCATCCCAGGATGCCATGCACTCAGCTGTGCAGTTCCCAGCACAATTCTTCAGAAGAGTTGCCCAATAGAGAGCAGGCAATCACAGGGCTTCTCTTGTGAGTTGAACAAGCACTTAAAATTCCACCTTCCCTTCCTTTTTCATAAGAGGTGGCCCGACTCTGTCAAGTGGACTCAGCTTCTCCACGTGCTGACCAGAAGTGGCCAGCTGGCAGGTGGTTAGGCTAGTGAATTAGATACACTTCTTTTCTCTTTGGCTAAAAATCTGGAGCTGTTCTTTGTCTAGAAGAAGGTCACATTTGACCTTGGAGCCTCACCTTGGACTCTTTTCGGGAGGGGAAGTGGGCTTTTCTTTTTCTTTAGGCTGAGTGAATGCCTCAGGAGCAGAAGCACAAGTGGACTTAGGCTAAATGAAGAGTGGGTGGCATGGATGCCAGGGGTGGAAGAGAACTGAGGTGAAATGGACAGGACCCAGGCAACACAGGGGGGCTTGGAAGCAGGAAGAGTCACATGTGCTGCCCAAATTCTGTCACGGGCACAAAAAATCCCACTCTTCCTCCTGTCCTTGTGTGTTTTATTCCAAAGCCCAATTCCCAGGAAAGAATGTTCAACTGGCACGCTCCGGGGGTTCTAAGATGGAGCGGGGGCAGCAGGAAATTCGGGAGCTCCCGGGGCACCTGCAGTGGGAGGATGGGCCCCTGAGCTTCTTTTCCACCCAAAGGATAGATTTACCTATCCTTTCCACCAGACTGCACACGGGAGGTACCACGAGTTCCCAAAGGGAATCAGGATGATCCTAGCAAGGAGCATTGGATGCTCTGTGGCCACAAGAAGTCAGATGTCCAGCAAAACTTGTGATGATGGTGAGGTGCTGTGACGGTGGTACTTCCACACAGGAAGCTGTTTCTCTGACAGGAATCAGGAATGGTGTTCCTGGTCCTAGCGCTTACCTGTAGGAAGATGATGTCTTCAGTGAGATGTGCTGCCCCACACTCAGTCTGAGGACCTGGGAGTTCACCCCACAGACTTCCACAGTGCAGCTTGGAGGCAGAGCTCCCGTGAAGGTACTGGATACCCTGGCAAGAGATGGCCCTGTCCTGGGGGCGGGGTGGGGGTGGGGTTCCTTACTTGGGTGGTGTGTTGGGTTGAATTTTCTAAAGAAACAAAACCAGTGCCACTCATAGATGCATAAAAGAAACTTTATATCAAGAAAACATTTTGTATCTAAAGAGCAGCCCCATCCTGTCCAACTTGAGTCCACAGGTCACGTGCTAGCAGTGGGTCCAGCAAGAAGGTGGAGTGGGAAGCTGGGAGCTCACAGGCTGGTGGGTGCAGAGGCCCATGGATCCAAGGTCCTCAGGAACACGGCAGGGTGCTCCAGGTCCCCGGGTTGGCAGGCTGCATGGCCACCCCCCAGAACCAGACACGGAATCTTTCTTGTTCTCCTTATTAGCTCTCCACTCCCCCCAGCCTCCCCTGCCATAACCCAAAGCAACTATGAACCCACTGCCTATCTCTAGTTTTACATATCGTGGATGTCATATACAGAACAACATGCAAAAACAAAACAATAACAAAAGTAAACAGAGAAACTGCAGCTGGGAAAGAAAAAGCCGAAAAGCCCCTAGATCGTATTTAAAATGGGTCCACAGGGAGAGCACAAGATAAGGGTTCATTTGCAACCATCTGCCTTCATCACTTTCCAATGCGCTCTACCTGATAGCAGTGCTGTCCACATCCCTGCTCAATGGGCACTGCCAGCCTGATCCGTGTGGGGACGCTGCAGAGGAATATTGGGCTGAGGATTCTAAGAACGGCTGGACCAAGTAACCACCATCCTGTCAAGAAGCAGGACAATTGCACCCCTCTAGAAAGTTCCCTCAAACCACGTTGCAGTCAGTCGCTGATCTTCAGCAAGCAACGCCTCCCAGAAGTGGAACTTTCCTCACCAGCAACAGCCCCTCAGAGGACACAGCCCAAAGGGGATGGGATTCTCCGAATTCTGCAGGCCCAGCTGGGGAACCAGAGAGACTCGGATTTCAGAGGCACGTGGGCTCTGCAGATGTTTGAGCCTTTCCAGCTGACAAGCCTCTTGGGCTTTTCCCTTTCAAAACACGGAGACCAACCCTACTGTTCTGGCAAGATGTCCGAGGTGCTACAGAGAGAACTCACCTGTGTGCTTAGCAGGGCCGCTCCCCCTCCCCCC
>NW_022111368.1:41922465-41926682 GCF_000313985.2 Echinops telfairi
CCACCTTCTAACAGCTGGTTTCCATCCAGTCCCACCATTCCTGGAGCCTGGGCCTGGCGTTTACTGCTGGCCTGAGGTGAACGCCACCTGTCTGCTTTTGTCTTAGCCTCTGTGACCTTCCCTAGAGTCTTCTTGAAGGCCAAATTCCTTGCAGTACCCACAGTCACTGTGGGCGGCCACCCCGTACTGCCCAGGCCCCAGTCAGGCCGTCCCCACCCCAACGAGAAGGTTTGGTTGTGGGGGGAAGGGAGCACCCATTTACACCCCTAAACATCTTGACACTCAAGCAGCAGCTCTTCTCCAACTCACCCCGGTGCCACAGGCCCAGGGGCTCTTGAGCAAGGCCCGGGCAGAGCAAGGGTGCGGGATAAGCCTCCCTGGTCCCTGGGACCCTGGTGCCTCTGTGCAGTTCTGCGTAGTTCTGGATGAGGGTCCAGGAGGAGGAGGAGCTGGCCCATGGATTTTAGGGCCAGCCAGCAGCCTCGAAGGTGGACTGCAAGTAGGCCACCATAGCTTGGGGTGGTGCGTTTGCCAAATTTGGCAGCCGATGACAATGTTCACAATGGAGACCTTTCCTGGATGCCTGCCTGGGTGGGTTTGTACCTGTAGTCACATGCATTGAGAGAACTAATTATGATACAAGTTACTATGGATTCAACGCCATCTGTAACTGAATGAGAGCAGGGGCATTTCTTTGTAGAAAGTGTTATGGAAGGGTTAAAATCTTCCTGGGTGCTCTCTGGGGGACTCCGGGCCGACTCCTTTGGGAGGAGCCCCTCACCACAGCTCGGCTGCTAACCCACCAGGAGTCTGGTAAACCTGAGTGAGGACTGTCCCCTGATGGAGCCCCAGGCTGTGGCCAACACCCTGTGTTTCACACCGGGTACTCTGGAGCAGGACGGAACTGACAGACCTGAGTTGCCTGAGGGCGGTACCCGAGACCACAGGGCAGCGTCAGGGACAGTGAAAGTCATAAGCATAGTCATTCTGATACGCAGATAGGCTAACGTTTATTGAGCACTCCCGAGAGGCCAGACTCAGTACTGAGAAGTTCATCTTATTGAATGCTCATGGAAACGCCCAAACCCCCCGCGTGGGTGCATAGGGAGGCTGAGGCTCTGGCTCACAGCCCTGCAGGACGTGGCTGACGTGGGGCTAAACCCCGGCGGCCTCCTGCCCTCTCCGCCACCCGGGGGGCAGAGTTGACCGCGCAAGGACAGCGCAGCGGGGTGACTGGGCGCCACCGTCCTTCCGGTCCTTGCGGAGCCTGGCATTTGGTTGGGGTTGTTCAAGGTGGACATCCGTCCTCCTCTTGAGCCCTCCCGAGTGAGTCTGCTTCTTGCCCCAGGGCCACACGCCTGCTTCTCCAGGTGCACTGCGCTGTTCGGTGCAGGGAGCCCTGGTGGCGCTCGGGTTACCCACTGGATTGCTAACCGCAAGGTCAGCGTTTCGAAGCCACCAGCTGCGCCTCGGTAGAAAGACGTGGCTTTCTACTCCCACAAGGGACGGCCGTCTCAGAAACTCACAAAGACAGTGCCACCCCGCCCCAGAGGGTCGCTGTGAGCTGGCACCAACTCAGTGGCAGGGAGTTGGGTGTGGGTTTGCTTATAAGTCCCAGCCAAGCCCCTGCCCGCGGACCCAAGCGCGCCAAGGGGCGGGAGCTGGAGAACCCGCTCCAGCTCCTTGGCGGGTGGTGGGACTTGCAGTCCATCCTGTGCAGCTTGGCCCCTACTCCCACCCCTCCACCCCCCACCCCTCCACCCCACCCCCCAACCGCCCCAGGATGGCCTTCCAAGCTCTGGGGGGAGGGGACCTGAGCCACGCCCGACTCCGGTTGTGTCTTTTCACATCTCGGATGAGGACGTTGCTTATGCACCTGGGTCGTCCCTGGCTGTGGCGCCTTCCTCACCGAGACCCCTTAGGAGCCTGGTTCAAAATTCATGGCGCAAGTGCTGCCACCTACTGGAGGAAAACGAACTCTATTAGATTCTGTGGAGAGAGGGTGGCCGGCCAGCCTCTACGTTTGCAACCCCTTCCTTGTTTCTTTCTAATCAGCTGAAATCATTATTGGCCACCCCTTCATGAAGATAGTTCAATAATAGTTAACATATTGACTCCATTTCCTAATGAATTAATAAGGTTTTCTATGTCATAAAAAGCTCTAATAAACGCATATGATTTATCCAGGGCTTTCTGTCCTTACATGCATGATCTCTTTCGTCCTCACGTTAATCCTACCATCTAGATATTGTTAGTCCCTCTGTTTTGCACTTAAGGCGATATCCAGAGAAGTTACACTGCCCATTGCAGAGTTCACCCAGTTAGGCTGTCTGGCCTGGTTTGCAATCTTATCAGTACACCCACCCTAAGCGTTGCATTATTTGACTAAAGCCACAGGAACCAAAAAAAAAAAAAAAAAGCACTACAAGTTCTAAAACTAGCTCATGTGTATTCTTAGGTTAAGCAAATAAGTACATGTATTAAGGAAAGTGAGAACTCTGTATTTTACTGCTGATAGAAAAAAAACAATGTGTTGGGCAGCTAACCGCAAGATCTGTAGTTCGAAACACCAGCTGCTCCAAGGGAGAAAGATGGGACTTTCTACTCCTGCAAAGAGTTACAGTCTTGGAAACTCACAGGGACAGTTCTACCTGTCCTATAGGGTCACTCAACGGCAGTGAGTCGTCAAATCTGACCGATAGTGACCCAATATAGGGTGTCTGAGGCTGAACTCCATATGGGAGCAGACAGACTTACTCAAGAGTGGGTGATGGGTTTGAACTGCTGACTTTGGATTCAATGCTTACCGCACTCAGGTGTAACATAAACAGAAATTCGCACTGTGGTGTTGAATTGGAAAAGGGGGAACTAGATTGAGCTCCTGGCTGTATACATATAGTTAGATACGGAAATGGAAATAGGAATAAGTGTATGCGTACAGGCATTTCCTAGCTTTGCTGTCGAGGGGATGTAGAAATAATGACACCACGGTAGCTCTGGGTTTATTAGCCCCTGGATCTTGGCTTCTAATCACCATTCTCCAATAAAGGGAATCAAGGCTCTTTCAAGAAATGCCTCATTCCAGGGTGGAGACTGAGAAAGTCTAAATGAGCAAGGAAGATTTTGAGGCGCTGGAAAAGGTGCTAAAGAAAAGGGTGAGGGCCTTACAAAAGGACACCGTGACCCCTACGGGACAATTTGGGTGACTAAAGAAATGATTGTAATGGACAACAACCCAGAGAGTGAGACAAATGCCCAGGAGTCCATATTAATATCAATAAATGATTAAATAAATAAATGGGGGGAGAAGGGGAAGCTCTCTCTCAAAGTAGAATTCCAATTAATAAGCGGAGAAGGAATGATCACTATTTGGCTAACACCACACGCATAATTATTGCAGGCAAGAACCATGCGTGAATACCAAAATCAGTGGTTGAACATATGACATGAACAGGGCAGTTACGTTAGCTCACAGTATTTCCTCGTAAGATACTTATTAGTTACATAATGGTAACTTTGAACCGGCTGCATCTGCTAGACCCACCCATACCTCAGTGATGCGAGTTCACGTATCACATAATGAGAGGTACCAGCACAGGTGCCTCCGGCTGCGGCCCTGAGAGGGACACAGCATCGCTTCTGGGGACCTTCAGTGGAAAAGACCTCACCTCAGTCTGCCCACAGGAAAGCATCAGACACCCAAATTGAGGACCGCTCTCAGCAAGGACTGGCCACTCTGCTTTAAGAGTGTCAAGGTCGTGAGAGACAAAGAGGAAGGGAGCTAGCTATTCCAGACTGGAGGACACTAAGGGGACACGACTCCTCAAGGCAACGTGGGGCCCTACATTGGATCATGGGACGCAAACAGAACGACTGGGACCAAGTGGAGATGAGTCTAGAGCTGCCTTAAATGTGCTGAATCGACAATTCTTTGTGTTTGTGTTTAGAGTGCTAACATTTATTTCCAAAGGGTGTGTGTGCATTATAAAAACAAACAGCTAAAGACGTTTATTTTTAAAAAATAGTTTTAATAGGGGCTCACACAACCCTTATCACAATCCATACATACATCAATTGTGTAAAGCACATTTGTACATTCATTGCCCTCATCATTCTCAAAACATTTCCTCTCCACTTAAGCCCACGGCATTAGGTCCTCATTTTTCCCCTCCTTCCCCACTCCCCCCTCCCTTATGAACCGTTGATAATTTATAAAT
>NW_022111368.1:41927948-41930222 GCF_000313985.2 Echinops telfairi
TTATTTTGTCATATCTTGCCCTGTCCGACGTCTCCCTTCACCCACTTTTCTGTTGTCCGTCCCTCAGGGAGGAGGTCACATCTAGTTCCTTTGAATCGGTTCCCTCTTTCCAACCCACTCTCCCTCTACCTCCCAGTATCGCCACTCACACCACTGGTCCTGAAGGGATCATCCGTCCTGGGTTCCCTGTATTTCCAGTTCCTATCTGTACCAGTGTACATCCTCTGGTTTAGCCAGACTTGCAAGGTAGAATTCAGATTACCAATGCTGTTCCTTTGCATACTTTACAGAGAGTGTGAATGACTTACCCAAGGTCTCTCTCTCAGCACCGCCTCCCAGAGTCATGATCTGACCATGAGCCTCCCCCAGAGCCCCTTTCTGGTGAATGAGAATGTGTATATTCTGGGGTGGGATGGGGAGGGAACTTGTGGGAACTGGATGCAAGGCTACCTGGGGATTAGCCTGGGGATCCCCTTTGGGGATCCGTGTTAGGTATAAATCCTCACAGAGTGTTGGACCAGAAGGGGTCAGTGATGGCCAAGCCCTGTTAGCACCTCTGGGGCATCGTTCTGGCCCCAGTCCTCATTTTCCAGGGCTATGGATAGAACCGGAACAAGCCAGAGCCTGGACAGCCTCCTGAAACCAATTCTTTTATTATTCACCACTCAGCCAGCCACTTAGCACTTTTTCCCGTCAGGGCCACGGTCAATGCGGGCCACTTGGAGGCTCTGATTCACAGGTGTTCCGGATATCCCCCCTTCTGGGCAATGTTCCCCCTGAAACTTGGGCACCGAGCCAGGGCCCCTCCAGCGACTGAATGAACCCTGGAGCTGACCTCGCACCCCGAGGGCAGGCACACACTCTCCAGGGAATGTCTAGGATGGAAACGTACATAGATGCACATGCAGACAGTGACAAGCCCAAGTGTGCCCTGAGTGTGCCCCCACCTCCTCCTGTCCTCTGAAAAGTCTGTCTCACAATCGCAAGGGGCTGGGCCAGGAGTCTTGACCTTGCTGAGGGACTTGGGGGATGCCTTTGCGCTCTCTGGGCTTTGGTGGGCACAGACTCAGCTGGGAACGAGGAGGGGGATCTGACGGTGTGTGAGGGTCTCTTCGGGACCCTGAGGGCCCACCGTGGACTCGAAGGTGTTTTCCTTTTCCTCCCTCGGAAGAGCTTGGCCCTGGTGTCAGGGAGGTACCGTCCTGCTCTGTTGACACGCAATTAGGGCCAAGGTGACTCAGAAGCAAACCGGTCCTGTGTTAAAATAAGAGCTGGTGCTCCTGAGAAGGGAAGTCCAGGAGTCGGCCAAGACGGATTAGCCGTTGATAAGGGCCTCCACATTGTTCTAGCTGTCCTCTGAGGCCCCCCCACATCCTAGAAGAGGAGAAGCCAAGTCCCTGCTCCCGGCAGAGCTGAGGGAGCCACCCTGAGTGCAGGCAGGGTGGCGCAGTGGTCAGGAGTGCGGGCTTGGCAGCAGGGCAGCTGGGCTCTTACTAGCTGAGGACTGCCGGCTGGCTGGTCTCCACTCTGGGGCCAGATGGGGTCCAATAGGGACAACGGGAAAGGACACTGCAAGCCTCACAGGCGGCTGGACACTTCTGTGTACCCCGGTAGTCTTGACTGCCCCCTGCCCTCCCTCCGCCCCCCCAGGAGTCAGGGCAAAAGCTAGGGGTTGCAGGGCTGGGGGGTTGCGAGGGGGGTGGCGAGGGGGGCCAGCATTCCCCAGCTTCAGACTCTCCAGTCTTGCAAAACAAAGACTGACAGGAATGTGAGGAAACCACTGTTTATTCCCAGTTCAAGGGTTCCACTCAACGATGTTGTCAAGTGTGGCCAGGCAGGGAGCTGGGGGAGGGTGTTTTGGTGCAACCCGAGGAAGCTCGGATGGAGAAGAGGTCATCTGTCCCCCAGTCTGCAGAGGAGCAGGCCAACGGGGGGACGGGCCAGCCCTGTGGCTGTTGCTTGGAGCAGAGGGGACTAAAAAGAAGACCCTCAAGGGGACGTTTTGGGAAGAGGAAGGGCTCATGTTTGGGCTCCCAAGAAGGTGCTGTGGGGGCCACATGGGGAGAGGGGTCCTTGGGCCCTGGAGACTCCAACGAAGGGCATCTGGCATCTGATTGCTGACAGCAGAGTTCAACTCGGGCTTCAGGTTCTCGAGGGGGGCGTCTAGCTTTATGCAGCCACAGACAGAGGATGAGAGAAGTCTGAAAGCCTGCAGAATGGCTGGCGATTCCAAACTGCTGACCTTGAGGTTAGCAGCCCAACTTTTAACCACTA
>NW_022111368.1:41930322-41950064 GCF_000313985.2 Echinops telfairi
GGGTGCTCTTTCCCAACACCTAGAGGGGCGGCTCTGAAAGGTGGCGGGTAAGCACTTGTAGGGTGACCATGTTTTAACCCTGAAGAGCCTGTGTCCCAGGAAAGCCCTGAAGTGACTGGGACATGGTCTCACTGCCCAGCAGCTGGGTGGGGGTGGAGTGGGTGGGAGGGTAGTCAGCGTGGGAGCTGCACAACTGACTGCTCCCAGCACGACCCTTCCCAGGGTGTTCCACGTCCTGCTGGGCCCGGTCTCGGACAGTGTTGGTTTTTCTCACACCCACACATGCACAAACCCAAGGGGGGAAAATGCAGGCATTGTTCAAACTTACAGCAGGTTATATTCTAGGAAAAGGTGGTGTGAGTTAAAAAGATAAAAACTGGATCGATTTTTTCCCACAGAAACAATACCTTGATGAGAAACCGGGAGCAGGGAAAGGTTCTGTCCTGGCTGGGGGAAAAATCCCTCTAAACTCCTCTCATGATTCTCGACCTCTGATTCTCTCTCTCTGATAAGACTTGATGGAATGACCTTCCAGATGGGTTAGACCCTAACTGCAGTGAACTGGGAATGACAGAACTAAGTCTGGATTCTAGGCAGCCCTTTAAGCCCTGGTGATGCCGTGGTTAACGACCCTGGCTGCAAACTGAAAAGTGGGCTGTTTGCACCCACCAGCAGCAGCTCTGCAGGAGCAAGCCGTGGCAGCCTACTGCGGTGAGGTTACAGACTGGGAAGCTCTCTGAGGCCGTTCCAGTTGGTCCTGGAGGCTCATTATGAGTTGGAATCAACTGGGCAGCCGTGGTGTTCCTGTGGTCTGAGCGAGGCAATGCAAGATTTCTCAAAGTGGGTGGGCATCAAAGGGAGAAAGCCAATCCGTAATTAGACTTATCCAGTATAATTTTTTATGGAGCTAGGTGAGGGGCTATTCCAATGAGAACAGTGGTTCTCGACATTGGCTGCACATCGGAGTTCCCGGGGAACCTTAACCACCCCTGATGCCTGAGCTCCCACAAGAGATGCTGGTTTCTCAGAGCTCCTCGAGGAGGGCTCCCAACTTGCAGTCAGGGCTGAGGACCCCTGGGGGACAGGATGGGCCTTTGAGGCCATGAAGCAGCATCTGAAAGACCTTCTTTCTGGGTGATGGCTGCCCGTAGGGCCCAGAGCTGGGAGGCCAGCTGGGAGGGAGAGGAAAGGGAAAGGTGTGGGCTTAAAAGTTCCAGAAGTGATGGATGCTTGTCCTCTGACATGCCATGGGCCACGGGGTCACCCGGGCACCCCTGACTTCAGATAAGGTGGGAAAGTACCACCTTTACCACGGGCCCAGAGGACGCCAGTTGGATGGCACCAGCACTTGCCAGGAGCATGAGAGGGAAGAGGGAGAAGAGAGAATGAATCCCAGCAAACATGACAGGCCGTGCTCATGAGCCGTGTGTAGAGCTCAGGGAAGGAGCGAGATGAGTCTAGAGCACAGGTTCCCTGACTTACTGGGCTTACTGCCTCCTTTTCAGGGGAAAGAAAAGACGCAGTGCCCCTGGCAATGAAAACTCTGTGTGTTCAAGCCCACGGTCCAGGATAAAGTGTAGGCATTGCGTTTGCAGCACTCGCCCATCACTCCAGCACCCTCCAGGGGGCAGTATTGGCCACTTTGGGAGGGGTGGTCAACTGCAGCCCTAGAGCCATGTGAGGCTCTTTTGGTACACACATACGGCTCTGAATTAAAATGGAAGATGAAAAAGAAAACTATCACAGTTTCTTTTATAAAAATCTTAAAGGATATTATTCAGATTCTGGCAATTTTGTTTGTAAAAATGTATTTATGGATCTCGGGTAATTTTTAAATTATTGTGAGGGACAGGATTGGC
This sequence comes from Echinops telfairi, assembly GCF_000313985.2. Classification (NCBI taxonomy): domain Eukaryota; kingdom Metazoa; phylum Chordata; class Mammalia; order Afrosoricida; family Tenrecidae; genus Echinops; species Echinops telfairi. The sequence continues at coordinate 41,932,182 of NW_022111368.1, forward strand.
TCTCCGGGTTATGATTCCCAGGTTCCTGGTTAGCCATGTGGGTGGTTGGTGGGTAATTTCAAAGGGGAACACTGGTTGTGGAAGAGGCTTAGAGTGGGGGGCTGGAGATCACGGAAGTGGAAGGTTTAGGGGTGGACGTGCTCAAGGATGCAATTAGATTAGATGACTCTCGAACTCAGGGGAGAAGTGTGGGCTAGAGATACAGGTTTGGGTGCCATCGAATATTGTGACCCATCCCTTTTGGAGAGGAAAGGGACCTATGTGGGTGCAGGGCCGAGGAACTCCATCACTAGCAGGTTGGGGAGAGGGTACGCATTCAGCCAAGCTGGAAGAGGGGCTTGTGGTGTGGCAGAAAGATGATCCAAACGTTGACAAGAGGAATTTTTGCTCAAGCAGTGGAAGGACAAGCCCCTTTAGTATAGGTTGCAGAAAGATCTAGGTCCTAAAGATACACTAACATAGGTTTCCAAACTTATTTGGGAATAAAAATTTTTACTCCCTGCCCCCTGACAATGAAAATCTTTTGTACTCTAGTCCATAGTCCAAGATGAAGAATAAAAACTCACTCACTGCTACGAAGTCAATCCTATAGCATGGGGTAGAACTGCCCTTGTGGATTTCTGAGGATGTAAGTCTTTATTAGGGAGCCCTGGTGATACAGTGGTTATGCACTGGGCTGCGATCGACATGGTCGGCAGTTTGAAACCACCAGCAGCTCCTTGGAAGAGAGATTGGGCTTTCTACTCCTGTAAACAGTTACAGTCTGGGAAACCCACAGGGGTCACTATGTGTCAGCATCGACTCAATTGCAGTGAGCTTGGCTTTTGGTTTTGTAAGTCTTTATGGGAGTAGACAGAAAGCTTCATCTTTCTCCCAGGTTAAAGTGTAGGCATCTGCTTTGCCATCCCTGTTGATGGTCCCGGCACCCACCAGGGGCAGTATTGCCCACTTTGGGAAGCATTGCTTAGGGTAGCTCGTTTACCTCCTGCTGCTCCTTGGCCCAGCTTCCACTCGTTGGAGGAGGCAAGGTGGCAGCCTCAGCTTCAGCCCCGTGCCCTCCGTGTGCTGCCCCGCAGAGGTGCTTACTCGAATTCTGTGCTGACCCAGCTGGCGCAGCTCACTGTCATCACTGGACTGAAGACAGCCAGATTTCTTCACTGTACTCTGGATCGATGCCCCAAACAGGCCTCACTGTACCTCCCTCCCGGTCTTGGCCCCTCTGTCCAACATTCCAAATGCTCGCAGCAAGAATCTGGTGGATGTGTCAGACCTCACTGGGGACAGAGGCTGGAGATGTCTATCATATGGGGGAGACATCTGTCACTTGTGACCAGCCAAGGCTTTAGAACTGAACCTCCACGTTCTGACAGTGCCCCACATTTTGTCACCTCAGCACATGCAGTCTAGAAACCTGGCTTCTCTGGCCACTCGCGGGGTCTAGGTCAATGCTCATTCGTGTTTGAGTTTTGATTCAAGAGCAAGCTCTCAGAAGACCCTAAGATGGGGCTCGGGGGTGACTGTGTTGATGTGGAGCTCTGTAGCACTGGCCTTCGGCTTTGCCAGCAGGGACAGCTCCAAGCCAGGCCAGCTTGGCAGTGGGGTCCTTGGACTTTCCTAGAAGCCCATCGAAAGCCTGTTCCTCTGGCTTGCCTCACGATGCCATAGCTTTCTGGTAACCCTGACAAATCTCTTTCTGCTTTAGCTAGAGCAGATTCCATTGTCTTCAACCAAGAATCTTAACAAGGGCATGTCCTTCTGTACTTGGGGAGACTCTGTCCAGGAAGGCAGAGTCCTGGGTCCAGCAGGCTTGTGGGGATCTTTCCAAGGCACAGATGGCTACTCTGTCTGGGCTGTTGTGAAGATCATATTGTGTGACTATGTGTGATCAAGGAGCCCTGGTGGCTCAGTGGTTAAGTGCTTGACCGCTCATGGACTGGCTAGAATCCAGTCAGATGTGGCAGTCAGGTTCCGAAAAGTTTACAACCTCAACCACCCCTGGGGCAAGTCTTATTTTGTACCACAGTGTTGCTGGGTGTCAAAGTCAGCTCAATGGTAGGGGGCTGCTGTTGTTTATATATGTGCATGTAGATATACGTGTATATATCTATCTCACTCACTGCCATTTAATCAATTCTGACTCATAGTGACCTTATAGGGTAGGCTAGAACTACCCCTGTCGGTTTCCGAGGCTAAATCTTTATGAGAGCAGAAAGTCCTATGTTTCTTCTATAGCGATATCTATAGCTATAGCTGCAGCTACAACTACAGCTACATCTATGCAATCCATCCCTCGAATGTTCATTGGTCAGACTGTAATGGATTATGTGCTGCTGTGTTGCTGGAAGCTATGTCACTGGCATTTCCAATTCCAGCATGGTCAGCTGAGATGGACAGATGCCAACGGAGCTTCCTGAAGAAGAGAGACTAGGAAGGAGAGCCTGGTGACCTACTTCCAAGAATCAGTCAGTGGAGGCCCACAGCAGACCACTCTGTAACACGGTGCTGGAGGATGGACCACCCCACGGGGGAAGCACTGGTGGACTCCAGCAGGCCAGACAGCAGGATGGTGTCCAGGCCTGGGCAACGCTTTGCTTGGGTACACATGGGGCCACACGAGCACAGCCACAGCATCCACATGACACAACCAAGCCCTGTAAATAGTTGCTAGTGTTATGATGACGTCGGTGTTGGAGCTTGCCCCGTGGCTGCTCTGAGATTTAGGTTGGTAGTTCCTGGGAGAAGCCCACCTTCCACAGTGAGCCCACAGGGGGGCAGATGGTAAGTGTCCAGGTGGGCTCCAAGACCAGGATGGCCAAGAGGCAGCCAGGAGGTTGACAGAGTCCAAGAAAGTAGCAAGTCAGAGTCTGGGCAGGGAAGGGGCTGTCTAAGAAGCAGACTGACACCAGGGCTGGAATGAGAAACATCTGAGAATCCATGCACCCTTAGAGCATTGTAAGCCGAGTCTCCACAGGAGACAAAGGTCTGTCAGCAGGTGCCAGTCCCAGGCAGAGGTAGCCAGAGCCCTGGATGGAAGGAGAAATGAAGAGAGGAAGGAGTCCCAAGCACCCAGAGCGGTAGCCAGGAACCTCCAGGCTTTTTGTATGAAAAAGTTTGAGTCCCCGTCTGTGTTAGTCTGGGTAGACTAGAGAAAGAATCTCATAGACACTCATCAGTGTACAGGAAAGAGCTTTGTATAAAGAGTAATTGTACATTAAGAAAACATCCCAACCCAGTCCAGATCAAGTCCATAAGTCTGATAATAGCCCATATGTCAGTACCAGTCTGTCAATCCCTCTTCAGACTCATGCAACACATGCAATGATGCTGAGTAGAGGAAAATCACAGGCCAGTGGGTGGAAAGTCTTGTGTATTCCATGGCAGTGGTAGCATCTTAGCACTGGCATGGGTCTCCACGTGGCTCCTCCAGCTCCAAGGTTCTGGCTGCCATCAGCGTGTGGCTTGTCAACCGGGATGTCTTGCAAGAAGTGAGTGTGTGTCCCAGTGAGCTATTTATATTCTTAGCACCTCCAAATGAGGTCATCAGGCTGCGACCTGATTGACAGGCTAAACTCCACCCCTTCACTCTTAATAGTCTCAAGTTGACAGCAGGTTATGTAACTACCACATCGTCTTAGTTTCTTAGCACTGCTGTAACAGAAATATCATGAGTGGGTGTGTGGCCTTAACAAACAGAGTTATTTTTTCACAGTTCAGGAGACTGAAAGGCAGTTCCAGCGAAGGCTGGCTCCAGGGAAGGCTCGCTCCATGCACTTTGGGGAAAATCCTTGTTTTGGTTTCTCTGTTCCTGATCTCAGCATTCCCTGGAGAGCCCCAGGTGCCAGCTGAGTTTGCCTGCCCTTGTGCCAAATCTTTGGCACGATTCCATGACAACTCCCAGGAGAGATGCTGGACACAGTTGGCCTTCAGCCACCCTGAGAGTTTACTGGACACCTGTGAGGGAAGGCCGTGGGTGAGGTCACAAGTGATCCTTGGAGACTCAGGGTCCACACAGAAAGGGGATGGACAGGGTTGTTGCAGGAACCAGGGTTGAGTTTCAAAGGGTTATGGTCAGAGGTCAAAATTGTTTATGTGGCCCACTTCTCGTGCTTCAAGGGCAAAACCTCTCTCTTGGGGGCAGAGGAGACAAGTGGCTCCAGGCTCCCGGCATTCTGTCCTCCTGTGAAATAGGGGTACAAGGCAGCCCTCCATGTGTAAGAGGCCACCCATGACTGCCCTCTCCATCAAATGCCCAGCTGCTTTCCGGGACCCACCCTCCATCATCATCCTGGGCCTCAACTCCTGGGCGGCCCCGGTGCTGGGTTAGAAATCCCTCTTCCTGAATCTCCTGCTGCCTCGCTTCTTTCTGGATCCTCTCTCACCCACTAACAGCTGCAGGAGAAGGAGTGCACGCTAGGTAATGTTTCGGGGAACTTGTCTGTCTGAACATGTCTCTGCACCCACCTCCCACTTGATTGAAAGTTCAGTTGGGTTTAAAATTGGAAACCATTTTCCTTGCAAAATTGCTTCATTGTCTTCTCGCTCCTCAGGCTGCTATTGAGCAGTCAGTGTCCCTCTCATTCTCATTCTTGTTCACTTGTGTTATTTTCTCCCCTCTGAAGCCTGTCAAATCTCCCCTGGGCTCCAGGGAGCTGAAATTGCACAGCGATGCTCCTTGGGGTGGGTCCATTGTCTGCTTGCTTCTTTCTTTTCTTTTCTTTTTCCTGGACACATGCAGACTCTTCTAATATGGAAATGTACATCCTTCTATTCCAAGTAATTTTCTTAAATTATTTCTAGATTGATTCTTTCCCTGTCTCCCCCTGCCTAATCTTTCTGAAACTCAAATTGTGTTTGGATGCTATCTTTTCTCTCTTCTTTTTCTTCTTTGGGGGAACCCTGGTGGTGTAATAGCTTATGTGTCAGGTTGCTAGCCACAAGGCCAACAGTTCAAAACCACCAGCTGCTCTGATGGAGAAAGAGGAGGCTTTCTACTTTCAAAAAGGTCCACAATCTTGGAAACTCTCAGGGGCAGTTCTACTCTGCCCTAAGTGGTCGCCGTGAGTCGGAATCAACTGGAAAGCAGTAAGTTCGAGTTGGGTTTGGGTTTCACCTTTTTGTTCTACTCCAGAAAATTTTATCTTTTATCAATTTTGTCTGCCACACTTTCTGTTGAGTTTTTGTTTCAAATTTAACAAGCTATTTATTCATCCTCTCATTATGCCTTAAAAAAAAAAAGACATCCAGTGTCTATACAGTGGATGCAATAGCTTTTCTCGTATCTCTGAAGACACTGCACGAACGCTACTACTATTCATAACGGTCTCGTTACTCAGTCCTAGAGAGATGCCGTCTGAGACAGGCTGGGACATGATGCACTTTGAAAATGCAGTGCTGAGGGAAACAAGTCAGACACACAAGGGTGAGTCCGTAGAAACCCATGATGCGAAATATCTAGACTGAGGGCAAAGCCTGAGCAACACAAACAAGCAAGCAAATAAAAGAGGATATGTTTACTCCATTCACAGAAAGGTCTAGAAAAGGCGAACAATTCTGTGATGATGAAGGCAGCTCGTGGATGGCCTGTGGCTGAGTGGGGGATATGGAGGGGGGCTCCCCAAGAGACTTGAAGAGAGGGTTAAGAGTGATGAGGATATTCACCATCTTGATTGTGATACCGGTTTCAGTGCCGAATCCTGCCCAGTTGTGCACTTGGAGCCCATAGTGTGTGCCACTTACATCTTAACAAAGCCAGTCAAAATGACAAACTAATAAATAAAAAGAAATCTCTGTGAAACATAGCTCTACTCTAATACCCATGGGCTTTGACACACATAAAAAACCATTTTTAAGTACAGTTATACAGAAGTATCTAAGAGAATATTTATCACAACATAGGTTCTCATATCAGAGGATCTATGAAACTCAAATACATGAAACAGATGCATGTCAGTGGAAGTGTCATGCAGGCCTTTGGCAGCTGTGGTAGAAGTACAGTTATGCAAACAGAATATTACCCACAATGCAGTATTAAGAAGTTGGAGGTCAGAATCAATGTAGGCACAACAAGATTCCACTTTGGAAAAAATAGTTTGTGTGATTATGTGTACACATGAAATATGAAGAATGTACAATTGCATTAAAAATAGAAATGCACAGACAAAAATCTGAAAAAAATACGGGAGGTCTTCAAAAAGTTCATGGAAAATGTCTATCATGAAAAAACTACACTAGATTTCAATTTCTTTTTCACAAAAAATAACCTTGTAATAATTTTTTGTAACGTGCCTGAACATGGTCTGGCTGGAGGCACTAAGAATAATCAGATGTGAGTTTCCAAAGAGCCCCTTTGAAAGCAACACAGACTCAGCTACAATTGAAGCAAAAGCAAGCATCAAATGCATGGTGAAGCTTGGGCAGAAACTGAAATCTTTGATCCTTGATGAAAAGTTTATGGGTCAGTGGTGGACAGTTCATTTTAGGAAGGGATTCGATGACGTTGAAAAGGAAGTAGGGGAGCACGCCCATCAACGTGTGAGGGAAAAACGTTACTCTTGCTTGTGCTCTAATGGAAGAGGACAGCGGGCTAACAGCAGAAACAATAGTCACCACCATGCACATCTCAACTGGTTTGACTTACACAATTCTGACTGAAAAATTAAAGTTGAGCCAACTTTCTGCTTGATGCATGCCAGGACTATTGTTCTCAGATCAGATATACATAAAAGCAGAGCTTTAGATGGGAATTTTAAACAAGTAGGATCAAGATCCTGAGAATCAGGGTGCAGTGTAGCAATGATGAAACCTACAAGTTTCCTCTAGTTCTTAAATGCTTCCCTCCCCCCCACTATCATGATCCCAATTTTACCTTACAAATCCGGCTAGACGGGAGGATGTACACTGGTATAGATAGGAACTGGAAACACAGGGAATCCAGGACAGAACCCCTCAGACCAGTGGTGACAGTGACAATACCGGGAGGGTGGACGGAGGGTGGGGTAGAAAGGGGGAACCAATTACAAGGTTCTACACATAACCCCCTCCCTGGGGGATGAACAACAGAAAAGTGGGTGAAAGGAGACATCAGACAGTGTGTATTAGTCTGGGTACTTTGGAGAAACAAATCCACAGCAACTCATGTATAAGAGAGAGTTTTATGTAAAGAAAATGTGCATCACGAAAACATCCCAACCCAATGCTGCCCAAGCCCACAAGTCCAACATTAACCCATTAACCCAACACCAGTCCACAAAGTCCTCCACCTCACAAAACAGAGGCAATGATCCCGACTGCAGGAGGAAAGCTGAGTCAGTGAACGAAGAAGCATCTCAGTACTAGCAGGGGTCTCCACACGGCTGCTCCAGCACCCAGGGCTGCATCGGCATAGGTCCAGGTGGCTTCTCCTTGGGGTTGTCTTGTAGGAAGTCAATCTTGCAAGCTGAAGCAGGGAACTGCTAAGGCAGCTGCACCCTGGTGCGACCATCACAAAGCAAGAGAACCGAGAACTAGAAAGGCGAGGCTTACAACCCATTTATCCCTCCGCCTTTCAATTAGCCCCACATGTGATTATCGGCCAGGTTGGCACAATTAACTAACTTACAGTGTAACACATGACAAAATAATAATAATTTCTAAATTATCAAGGGTTTGTGAGGGGGTGGCGAGGAAGGAAGGGAAAAATGAGGAGCTGATACCAAGGGCTCAAGTAGAAAGCAAATGTTTTGAGAATGATGAGGGCAACACATGTACAGATGTGCTTGGCACAATGGATGTATGTGTGGATTGTGATGAGAGTTGCACAAGCCTCCGTAAAATGATTTAATTACTGAAGAAGAAGAAAAAGATCCCGAGAGTTTCTTGGAAGAACTTTAACAGGAGATGATACACAGCTTCAGCACGATGATCCTGAAAACAAAGCACAACCAAAGCACTGGCTCCCATGAGGCGCCAGAAAGCAGACTGGTAAAGAGCAAAGGTCATGGCAACAACTTTGAGATGCTTAAGGCGTCTTGCTTGTTGGCGTTCTGGAGGGCCAGAGGACAATAACAGCTGTTTATTGTGAGAGTGCTTTGAGGAAGCTGCTGTGTGCCATGGAGTCAGTTCCGACATGAGTGACCCAGTGTGTATCAGTGTGTAGCAGAAACAAGTGTGAGCCTCACACTTGTTATGCGTCAGCCCACGAGCACAGCTGTCTCATAGAGGATCTCCCATGGTTTTGCTGCCCCTTTACTTTACCAAGCGTGTTGTCCTTCTCCAGGGACAGATCTCTCCTGATCCCATGTCCCAGGTGCATGAGACGAAGTCTCGCCACCCTTGCTTTCCAGGAGCCTTCGGACGGCGCTTCTTCCGAGACAGGTTTGTTTGGTGTTTGGGGGGCAGTCCATGACTCTTTGAATAGCACCATCATTCACATGAATCAATGCGCTTTCTGTCTGCCTTACTGAATGTCCAACGTTCACATGCATAGGAGGTGGCTGAAAATACCGTGGCTTGAATCAGATGCACCTTAATCCTCAAAGTGACGTCCTTGCTCCCAAGAAGATTTGCAGTGCAACCTTGGCGACCCTCTGGCGCAGCCCCTCTCTGCCTCCAGGATGGCTCCAGTGGAACTTAGCCCGACCACGGTGCATCGTCTTCATGGGAGCAGACGACCCTGATTCAGGAAGAACACTCGAAGGAATCACATCAAACCATTGTAGGCAGTTGTTCTGGGGTGATGGGATCCCCTACTGTGTGCAGTGTGTTGGAGGGTGGAGGGGGGTGTCTCTCATGCTAGCTCTGCTCCCGGGACCTGGTGGGTTCTAGGCAGCTGCTGAATCCGAGAACGTGCACCAGAGGCGATTTGCATTTCCTTGTTTGTGCTTTCCTGTATTTCACCGCCTATGGACAGTACACGTGTTTAGCTTTACCAAAACCACTGGACGAGGACAAAGTCGGGAGGAACAAAAGGAAAAAGTGGGGGGATGCTGTGGAGGAGGTGGCACAGAAAAGGGCATCCTTCCCTCAAGCGAGGGTAGTGGTAGCATGGGGACAGTTGACAATGTCTTCCTCTGAACACCTCAGTGTCCCCTGACGGAAGCTGCCCAGACTTGGGCTCCCCGGCCACCCACCGCACAGCGCCCTGGCCGCGGGTCGACTGGGTTGGTGGAGGAGTGTGGTAGCTGCCCCCGTGTCCCCGGCTGGGCTTGGTGCATTTCCCTCGCCATCAGGGCTTGCGGTTGACTGCGTGGGTCATTCTCTCCTTGGGTGCAGAGTCGTTGCCAGCCCCGGGAGGCGGGAGGGGGGAGGTGAGAGGACGCACTATCAGAGGGAAAGGAGATCGCAGAGGGGGGCTGGGCCGGGGCGACAGATTCTCATTGTCACAGGGACCACAGGTCTTCACCATGTGCCCGGCACTGCGCTGATTGGTTTCCATGCGAACCGATTTGCATGCGCTGTGTCCACACAAACCCCACAGGAGGTCGGCGCTGGGATAGCCCTGGCTGTCAACTCCACGTGGACCCCGCCAAGCCCACGCGTGTGAGAGCAGGGACTGTCCAAGGCCTGGTATGTTGGGGAAGGAGATCACCAGGCCTTTCTCCTGGGGCACCTTTGGGGGAACGCGAACCGCCAGCTTCCTGGTTAGTAGCTGAGCATGTTGGCGGCCCCAAGGAATCACCCCCATTTTACAGATGAGAAACCGAGGCCTTTGATTCAAGGCGAAGGAGGGCAGCGAATGCCACACAGTGAGTCAAATGGCAAAGCTGCCACTTGGGCAGCTTCCAAAGCTCTGGCTTTAGCTGTTTCTGGTGCCATGTTTGGAACAGCCATTGCCCACCAGGGACAGCCCCGAGGGAGGACCCCTGCCCAGTGCGTAATGGTCTCCAGGCTGGCCGCTGGGAAGGTCCCGGAGAGCTCTGGTCACCAGGGGGCAGCAGAGGCCTGCGCGGACCGAGCGGCTTTGTCCCCAGCTGACTGCAGGCTGGAGCCTCTGCCTGGAGTCACAACCTGAACCATTGGTGGCCAAGAATAGCACACTCACATGGGCACACTGTTTCCCAGGGTTTCGAAAGCCCCTCCCGTCATCCCTGCCATGTCACAATCCTGCTCACAGAGCACTTTTCCAGCTTCATACAGGCCCTAGCTTGGCCAGCGAGAATGGTCCAAGGACACACTTCCTGCAGCTGGTTGTGAGGCCCCAGACTGGGCCCTGGGGCACAGGGGTGAATAACATCAAGCCTAACCCCCAAGGGAGACTGGCACATAAATAAATGACGGGGGGACACAGTGTCAAGCGGCAAGAATAGATGCGGAGGCAGCAGCAGTGGGAGAAAGAGGGTGGGGGTTACTCCAGGGGACTTAGCTCAGAAGCGGCCCAAAGCAGTAGTGTGTCTGCCTGAGAGGCCATCTTCCATGTGTGCTGAAAGAGAGAAACAGAATTCTGGTCTAGAAAGACCAAGGGGGGCGGGGGTGGGGGTGGGGGTGGGGTTCCAGGCTGGAAAAAATAGGTGCTAAGAGAATGCGAGGGAAAAAGATGAGTTGGTTTTTTTACTCCCACAAAGAGTGGCAGTCTAGGGATCCCACAAGGGGCAGTTCTGCTTTGTCCCATAAGGCCGACATGAGTTGGAATTGATTTGATAGCAGCGGGTTTGGTTTTGGAACAGAATGTGGACTTTTCTCACTCACTCTTGTTCACTCTCATTGAGTTAGTTCCAAGTTAGAGCCAACCTGTAGGGCAGAGTGGAAGTGCCCCTATGGATTTCGCAGACTGTAACTGTTTATAGGAGTAGAAGGCCTCATCTTTCTCCCCTAGTGTGGTTGGTGGTTTTGAACTGCTGACCTTGTGCTTAGCAGCCCAACTCATAACCACCACACCACCAGGGCTCCTTGAACATTGCCAGGCATTATAAGCTTTGCATCTGAAGTCCTGGGCAGGGTGTGGGTGGGAATAGCAGGCCTGGCCTAGGCGCAGGTAGGTTGTGCATGGGGGCAGAGGAGGTGGGGGTTAGGAGATGGGTATAGGATCCAGTGTCAAGATGATTGGGTTGCAGGACCCTGCAAAGCTAGTAGGGAGGAGACACTGCCTTCCCCACGGAGCTCACAGTGGGGACGACTCCCCAGCCAGGCCCTCAACAGCCACTCCCCTCCCCCAAGTTATGGCTTCACTCCAGATTGGCCTTGTGAGGAGTGGGATTCAGGTCTCCCCAGCCCCCCAACCCTCCCCTACTCCCCAGCTTCTACAGGTTTGAAATGGGCCCGGCAGGTGAGCCAAGTCCTGGACAATCTAGGACTTGCTCTTGGCTGCGCACTTGTGTGGTCTAGGAAGCTCAGGTGTTGGGTCGGCTAGCATTAGCTCCTAGGATCGGCTTAGCAAGGAGAGGGGCGAGAGTGGAAGGGGAGGGGGGGGTTTCATTTGCCCCCTGCAGCCTTCAGTTGAGCCCAGCCCCATGGCCCCATAGCCTCCTGGGCACAGGTGTGCAGCCCTGGGATCCAAGGCTGACTGGGTCCTGCAGCTTTGACAAGTTTGAATTTTATGCCCAGGCCGCTTCCATCTGACAGGGATGGTGGTTTTAGGTAGTCATCTTCCCCCGAAGTGCAGCCAAGGGCTAAGGAGCAGGAAGGGCACCCAGGGCCTGGGCTCAGCCTGCAGGGGCTGCGCTCCCCTGCAAGCCAAACAGCATTCTGACCTACCCTTTTCCTTACAAGTTCATGTGTATCTCACCTCTCACTTTCTAGTGTGGCCATGGGAGTTTTAGCATACAAACATCATTCTAAATGACAAATGGCTCTGTGTTAGGCCAGGTGGACTGGAGAAACAAAGCTAGAGGCATTCATATATGTATAAGAGAGAGCTTTATATCAAGAAGTAATTATATATCCAGCAATCATCCCAGCCCAGTCCAGATCAAGTCCATGAGTCTGATGCTAGTCCACAAACCCCTCTTCAGACTCACGCAGCCACATGCAACGATGCAGGAAGCTCAGAGGCTGGTGGGTGCAGTCTTGTGGATCCAATGGCGGGGGATGCATCACAAGGCTCACGCAGGTCTCAGGTGGCTCCTCAACAGGAAGTTGAAGAGAGAAACTATTTATATTGGCCACACCTCTAAAGGAGGTCATTAAGCTGCGACCTGATTGACAGGCTAGACTCCACCCCACATCTTCTTACAGGTGCTTTGTGGCACCAAGAAGCCTAACTATCACCAGCTCCATGCACAGCAAGCTAAGGGGCTGGCTTATTTTCTCAGTTCTGTGCTGCTGCTAGTTGCAAGAAGCAACTTTAAAGACTTTTCATTTAATACATTTTTTTGAGGTATGAGGCACATTGTATGAAATTGTGGATGCGTTCCAGGCTTAGAAATGTTAATATAGTGGGGAAAAATGAGGAGCTGATACCAAGGGCTCAAGTAGATGGCAAACGTTTTCAGAACGATGATGGCAACGAATGTACAAATGTGCTTGACACAATGGATGGATGGATGGATTGTGATAAGAGTTGCACGAGCCCCAATAAAATGATTTTTTCAAAGATATGTTAATACAGTAAAAGCCCCCAATAAAAATAGTTAATAAATAAATAAAAGAAATGTTAATATAAAGGGGGAAAGTGCCCCATTTTAGAATCAGGGACATTCTCTGTTTGAAGAACAGTTCCTGTGTCCTGCATGAACATCTGCAGGGCACCTCCCTTCCCCACCTTTTGTTTGGTGGCCCTGACGGCATCCTCTGAGGCTGACAGCGCTCTGACTGCTTCCTCCCTGCTCACCCCCCCACCCCCCATTTCTGTCCTCCTTCTTCCCTGCCTTCTGAGCACATTTGTCTTTGGGCAAATGCTGCCTTTTTGGTCTCCTGCGGTGGATTGGTCTGAGGAGAGAGAAAGACCGAGAGTGCGCGTGCCCCCATCCCGGCCCTGGTGTTTGCACTCGGCTTCGTGCCCACCGGGCAGTAGTGGGGAGCACTGGCCCCGGATGCTCCTGGGAGACCTCTTCGGTGGTCACGCAGAATGCTCGGGGGCGGGAGCCCCGCGCTCATCGAGCCGTTCTGACCGGAGGTGGTCACTCTCACCACTGGCACGTTAGAAATCTTCCTAAAACATATTCTCATCAGTAAGCGATTCGTGAAGACTGGACATGCACCCGGGGTTCCCGATCCAAACCAAACTCACTGCCCTGGAGTCGGTTTCGGCTCACTGCGACCCCACAGGGCAAGAGCGGAACTGCGCCTGTGGGTTTCTGAGCCTCACCTTTCTCCCTCAGGGTGGCTGGGGGTTTTGATCCACTGACCTTGCGGCTAGCAGCCCAACGGGTATTAAATGCTCCCCGGAAAGTTTGGAGATTGGAACCAATCTCGCAATGCCACGGAAGAAAGGCCTGGTGGTCTACAGTGAACCCTCGCCACTTCGCGCTTCGACTTCCGCGGCTTAACTCTATCGCGGCTTTTGCGTAACAGCGCATGCTCTGTCATTACTGCCACTGATTGGCTCATACTGTACACGCTTGATGCCATAAATGATATAATAAATAATAAATGATAATTGTAACGTCCAAAATGTTTTACTGTATTTTCCCTTTTTCATTTAATAAATTGGGTAATACGAGTGTAATGGTGACTAAAGGGTGTTTTTTCATGTCCTCTATGCTCTAACTACGAAAATATTTGATTTACAAATAAGGAATCCTACTTCGCGGAATTTCATTTATCACCGTAGGGTCTAGAACCGATTAACCGCGATAAACGAGGGTTCACTGTACTTCCATACAGGCAACAGCCCAGAAAGCCTTGCAGAGCCGCTCCTCTCAGAAGCTGACCAAGTTACCGCGGGTCAGAACCAAGGAGACTGCAACTTGTCTGGCTACGTGGAGAAGGCCATGGATTGAAGTGCACGCCCGAGGGATGGGCTTGCAGCGCTCCTCGGGGTCCTTTGCACTGGCCCCGCTTTGGAGCCCGGAAAGCGGGAGGGAGCAGTGGGAGGCGGCTGGAAGAGAACACCCACCCGCAGGGTGCCCTTTCCTCGTCAGGCACTTTTGCTGCCCACAACCACACTCTGACCCGGCAGGTTCTCAAAGGTGTTATGGGGTGTGACAGTGGAGAGGGCAGCGAGCGTCGTTTGAGGTGGCGGTCGGGGGCCACAGCGTTGAGTCCCGCTCAAGAAACCCTGCTCACAGCAGAAGGAAGCAGAGGCAGGCCAGCGCGGCCATCTGCACCCCGGATCTCCCGTTGGAGCTCCGTGGTGACAGTCACCGTGCCGCAAGTCCACTCCTTGAGCGCCTTCCTCTTTTTTGCTGCCCCTCCGCCTTCCCAAGCATGGTGTCCTGCTCCAGGACAACACGTCCAAAGCATGTGAGGCCAAGTCTCACCAAGCTGCTTCTAAGGGACAGTCTGGCTGCTCATCTTCCAAGATAGCTGTGTTGGTGCACCAGGGAGGCAGGGCATTTTCACTGTTCTTCACCAGCATGGCATTCAAAGGGTGTCCTGCCAGAAGAACACGGGAGCCGGAAGAAATACACTGTACCTGAGGGCAATGCTCCTCACCCTGCTGGTCAGCATGTGGAGACCCAAAAGGGATTTAGTGCTTCCACCATAAACCATAGCCTTCTGCAAACGTAGAATGCTCCGAATGTAGGCTCTTGTGCAGGGCACAGCATGCTGAGGATGGTGTGAGGGCATGAGGGGTATGTATGTGTGTGTGTCTGAGAGTGTGGCAGTTACATCATCTGCCAACTTCCGAAGGGGTGGAGTCTAGCCTGTCAATCAGGTCACAGCTTGATGACCTCATTTGGAAGCTCAAAGGAGATAAATAGCTCATTGGAGGCCAGATACACTCTCTGCTTGACTCCCTCTGAGACAGTCCTGTTGACAAGCCACACGGAGCTACACTGAAGGAGCCAGAGGCTAGAGCTGGAGGAGCCACGTGGAGACCCACATCAGCACTGAGATGTTTCCACCACAACTGGATCCATAAGACTTCCCGCCCACTGGTCTGTGATCTTCCTGCATTTGGTGTCATTGCATGGCTGCGTGAGTCTGAAGAGGAATTACAGACTAGTATTGACATATGGGGTAATATCAGACTTACGGACTTGATTTGGACTGGGTTGGCATGTTTTCTTAATGTGCAATTGCTCTTTGATATAAAGGTCTCTCTTACAAACACGAGTGTCTATGGATTTGTTTCTCTAGTCAACCTGGACTAACACACAGAGAGAGAGACTCCTATCTGTGTTCACTGACTCGCTGGCAGTTGAGCCTTGGGTTAGGCGCAATGGTTCACCAAAGGTGGTTTGAATCTGGGCTTCATGCCTTTGAAAGCCCATGCTGAGAATTTGTGCTTCTACTTCAGAGAGACTCCATCTGAATACCTTTGAATAAGATTCCTTGGGTGATTCTTACAGATAAAGGGGCTTCAGAAAGTTAAATAAATAAGTAAAAACAAAACTGAAAAAAGTTCCTGGGAAAATTCCACGATCTTCTTTTCACGCTATTTCCCCGGGAACTATGGGAAGCCTTCTCTTGGCATCGTTCTGTGTTCTTATATGGACACAAGGCTCCCAGGCCCCCCCACTCACAGAATCACAGCTTCTGCACCTCAGCCCCCACAAACGCGTCCCCTGTTCTCCTCAGCCACTCCGCCCCCCTGGAAGCGGCCTTTGAACTTGTTCCTTCCCAGCCGGCCCTGAGCCTGGCCTCCCGAAGGACACCGGATCCCATCCCAGGGCTGGCGTGGGGCGCGCCCGGAACAGCTGCAGGTACGGCCTCGACTCCAGATGGGAAGTGTTTAGAGAGTTCTGGTGTGACATCATAGCAGCATGACATTGCGCTGGTCATTAACTGAGCTGGGAGCGGCCAGGAGAAGCTGTCCCCAACCTGCCTCCTGTGGAGGGTTGGCTCAGATAAAAGGGCCCAGTTGGGTGCTGGGTCTAGAAATGAGGGTGGCAGAGGGAGAGGCCTTCTAGGAGTCTGGTCGGCTTCTGGAACAGCCCTGGAGGCAAAGGGACACCTGCCATCCATTCTCTTGTGAGCGGAGCCCATTGGGTACGGCCCAGCGGAGGGCCTTCTCCCACGGCACTGGCTGGCAGAAGCCTGGCTGGGCTGCTGTGGGCTCTGGTCGCCATGCTGTGGGCTGGGTCCTGGATCATCTCCTCTCAGGCCAGGCCTCCCTCCTGGAGAGCCCTCACCACTCCACATGTGTCCTCTTGCAGCCCAGCCGTCCTCACCCTGCTAAGCCCTACTTAGCCCAGGGAAGAGCCCGGGCTGCCCCAGGCACATGCCAGAGGATGAAAGGGGAGCGCCCTGTCACCAGCTGACATCGGCACCCTGGGCCTCAACCCAGGGCTTGTCTTCAAGGCACCACCTGTCGCCTGTGAGACCGAGCAGGGACAGAAGACTGGCACGGGGGCGCAGCTTGGGAGGGACAAGTCAAAGGGAGCTTCAAGGACTTTTTTGAAAGTCTCCTTGGCAGGAGAGCCCCCTCTTTGCTGGGACCGTCATCCGCTTGCGCCAAGTTTGGACCCAGGGCCGAGACTAAAAGAGGTGGCTGAGGTCAGCTCTAGCTCGGGCTGGCTTCCGTGTGGCTGATGTGGAGAGAAGTCCCTTCTGGGGAAGCTAGGGCACAGCCAGATGGTCGCCAGCCCAGTCCAGGGTCCGGTTCCAGCCCTGATAGCAGTCACCGCAGAACCATGAGACGAGCCAGGCCCTGGGCATCAGGCCCCAGGAGGGGTGGACTGGGGGTGGCACCCTGGCTGGCTCTCTGGCCCATCCCCAGAGCACAGAGCTGGGCACGGCGGATGCTCCTCTGCGGAGGCTCCTCTGCGTGGGAATACGCCTTTGGCTGGGCAGCTCTTTGGGAAAGAACATGTTTACAGGGACTGGGCAGCAGGAGGTCACCTGGGCCCTTGGCTGTTTGTTTCTTTCACTTGCGACTTGATTTGTGTGTTTGTTTACAACAAACATCTTTAGATGACCGCTTTGGAAAACCAGGGCCGGGGTGGGTTGGGGTGGGGGTGGGAGAAGAGCAAGTTCTGCTTTGTCCTGTAGGGGTCGCTCTGGGTCGAAATGACCTTGACAGCAAGACGGTTCCCTGCCACTTTGGAAGGAGCCAGAGGTTGAAGGGAGGAGGGGGAGGAGGTGATGGAAAGGAGAGGAGCAGAGAGGCGGGAGAAGGAGAAGGGTAAGGGAAGGGGAGCCAGGGGAGGGCGAGCCCGCTGGTTCCGAGAGCCTGAACTCACCGTGACTGAGCCAGACGGAAGTTTCTTTCTCTTCTCACTCCAGGGCGAGCGTGGGAACATGGGATTCTTTGCAGTTGGGGCCCCATCATTCCTAAGTGTCCTCCTCACACTGAACGTAAGTTACTGTCCAGTTAGTTCTACTCCTGGTGGCCCCCTGGGTTCAGAGTAGAACAGAGCTCTGTGAAGGTTTCAGGGCCTCTGGCCTTTTGGAAGGGGCCCTGGCCGTAGTGGTTACCCGCTGGGCTGCGATCTGCATGGCAGGCAGTTGGACACTGTTGCGTCCCGGCCTGCGGGATGCACGAGCAAGGCCCTGCGGGGAAAAGACGAACCTGGATGGAGAAAAGACACGGAGACGTGGAGCAAGACAAAACTCTGATCAAACTCATTTATTTGGGCAAAGCTGGGATATAAAAAAGGGGGACTGGGAGGTGCATATTTTAATAAGGTGTGCGACACAACATCCAATCCAACAGGTACATTAATGAAGCTTAAGAACGTTAACCAATCAGCTGTAGGTAAAAGGGCGCGCGCTAGTTCTCAAAGACGTCCTGCATGCAGATTAAGGTCCATCAGGTGTAAAGCAAAGTCCATCTTAGTCCAATGAGCGCCTGGCATTATTAACCAATGGGTGAAAAGGTCAACTTTACAACTGCCCTTGCTACAGAGCACGTAGCTAGGAACG
>NW_022111368.1:41950381-41958573 GCF_000313985.2 Echinops telfairi
GGGGAGTCACTCTGAGTCAGCATTGACTCGATGGCAGAGACTTTGGTTTGTTTTTGAGTTTGGGGGAAGTGACAGCCAGATCTTTATTCCAAGGCTCCACCACTCTTTCAGTTGAATAGGCGAGCACGTAACCATTTGAGTCCCTATTTCAGGAAGCTTGTTGGAGGAAGGGATGGGTGAGGGCACACACATCGCGTGTTAGGGATTGCATTGGCAACTAGCTGCAAGGGGGTCTGGGAAATGTGGTCTTTGTGGATAAAAATCTGTTACAACGAGAAAGAAGGAGGCAGTGGCTGATGGTCAGAAAGAACGAGAGAGAGAGAGAGAGAAGCTCGCAGGAGGAAGAAGAGGGAAAGGAACAGAAAGGGAAAGAGGAAAGCATTCACTGAGCAACCTGCGTCCTCTGCTGACCCTGACCTCTCAGTACACATGGCACCAGCTCGAGTGGCCAGCTCCAGGGGTCTGTCAGGTGCCCTGGAAACCTGGAGTTCTTCCCTTTCCCCACAGCTGAGGAACCTGCCGCTGGGGCCCCGACCTGAGAGAACCACAGAGGCCTTGGCAAGGGGCTCTGGGACAAGGGCTGATTGAACAAAAGGATAGACGACCAGATGCCAAGAAGGAAGTTCTTGTGCTGGGCGGCCAGCAGGAAGGGTGTGGTCAAGGAGGAGCCCGATTCTTCCAGGACGCAGGAAAGGGTCTTGTCCTGGTTTCTTCCAGGTACTTGAAGGTAGATATGGGACCACCTTCCATGTCAGTCAGATTACTTTGGGACCCTACGTACAGAGATCGCTACCACGACCCGTAATGCAAACTTATCATCTCCCAGAGCAACATGTCCAGAGGCAGGCAGTGCTGTGAACATTGAGGTCCAGTTCAACTTCTGGAAAAGTCTGCTTTTACTTCTGGTGGTAGGGTGGCAGCTGGAGCTACAAGCCTCACGTCTTCCTATATTTGCATATTTGCTTTCTGAGAAAGGATGTTTTCTGCTCACCGGTGCCCGTGCATCCGAGATAACCTAGCCAGCAGACCTCTCCTTCTTTTGACTAAAACTGGGTCCTATCCTTAAAGCAGGCGTTGATGAGAGGAAATGGAATTACTGGGGTTGGTTTAGGGCAGTCAGGAAGGCGAGCCCCATGTTTCCCGAGCACATTGCTGTGGGATTCCCGAGCAACCCCAATTTCGGTTTTCAGAGAAATGGGGAGTGCTGGCTGTTGATTCCGCCTGGGGCAAAGTCAATGATCAATCATAGCTCCCTTTCTCAGGCAGCCATTACCCACAGCACACGAGGTAGAGTGAAGGCAGAAGCCTGGCCTTAGGTGGGATCCTGATGGCATGTGTATTGGTTACAGGGCTGCTAACTGCAAGGTCAGCAGTTCTAAACTACCAGCCGGTCCTTGGCAGACAGATGAGGTTTTCTACTCCTTATAAAGAGTTACACTCTGGAACTTTGGGTCGCTTTGGGTCACTATGAGTCTCAGTTGACCCCATGGCAGAGTTTGCTTGTTTGTTTGTTTGGTTTGAACCTGAGATGAGGAGAGGCAAGCCAGTTGCCACAGAGCTGACCCGGACTCACGGCTGCCTCCTGTGTGTCCCAGCAGAACCGTGCTCTGCGTGGCTGACTGTTCCTATGGCCAGGCCTTTCTTCCCAGGTGCCTATGGGCACCACCTGGTGAGCAGCCAAGCATGTGATCTTGCACAACCCAGGTGCTCCTACTGAGAAGTAAAAACCCAAACCAAACACCGCCACCAAGTGGATGCTGACTCATAGCAGCCCTAGAAGACAGGGTAAAACTGCCACTGTGACTTTCTGAGCTGTAACTGTTTACCGGAGCAGAAAGTGCCATCTTGCCCCACAGAGCAGCTGGTGGTTTCGAACTGCTAGCCTGGAGGATTACAGCCCCATGCCCATCTACTATGCCGCCAGGGCTCCTGAGAGCCCATAGTTTAGGTCAGCTTTAGTGACTCTTATCTTGTCATGGCCTCATGTGATGGCTTTAAAACAGGTCCACAGATTCTCTGACATGCTTCTTTCAAAAGGTGGCCTTCTGCTAATTTCCCTTCCCCCTGGAGGGTGGGTTGGACTTAGTGATTTATTTCTAATGATTGGAAAGTGGCCAACATGATGGTGTGTGAGTTTTGCAGTAAACGACTTCACCTGGCTCTTCTGGTGATGGCCTTTGTAACCCCCATGAAATGCTGTGTGTGTGTGTGTGTGTGTGTGTGAATGAGGTACTTGTGGCCCACCAAGGGACTTGGATAGCTTGCTGATAATGTCAGTATGGTGCCTGGCTCTCCTTTGCAGCCGGGGCCATGCAAGGGGACTGGTTGGTGTTGCCACCCTGACAGGCTTAAAATGAGCCACCCCAGAGGCACAAAGAGGACTTCGTGACCACCAATAAGAAGCAATGGGAGAGGATCACATCTTTGGATCCAAGGTCCGTGGGCTGAGAACCTCTTTGATCCAAGAGCTACGTCACCAGGGAGCACTGAGAGTGAGAAGCTAGGACAGAGACATGGTGCTGTGGGCTTCCCGGCAATGGAGCTAAGCCTGCGGGCAGGAGACCTGCTGACAGAGTAGTGGGACAAGCATTTGGTGGAGTTAGGTTTGCCACCCCCAGGGCAGAGCTGAGCACCTTCGGGCTGAGGTTACTTGCAGCAAGGTACCTTTGAGTACTTACCAGCAGAGCTGAAAGAACTTTGTAATGCTTGCCTAAGCAGGGCAGAGGTCAAGGGCCAGTCTGCATGTGGACACTGCTGAGAAGAGGTTGTCCCCATCAAAGAATTGTATCCTGAGCATTCCTGAACCTGAATTACATAGAGCTTGGTACTTCCCTAAGAAACCTCGTAATTATGAGTGCGGTCTACGAGTTCTGGGCATCCATCACAATGGATTATAGAGCCCAGCAGAGGAGAGTGTGCCGTGGGAGAGAACGCTGGCGTCCGAAATGGTGCAAAAGGGGAGTGCAGACATGTCTCAGGAATCAGTTTGGGGCTGATGTTCTTAGTTCCTGGTGATTCTTAATTCCTTCTTGGGACGTTAGAGGGGTCAGGCACCTCGGCTAGGTCTTTTTACAGTTACTCGACTTTGCTCTCTCTTGGATGTCTTGCTCTGGAAGCAGCTAGCCGCCATGCCACGAAGACCCTCTCGTTGTCCTGTGAAGAGTTAACTCGTGTGGCGAGGAACTGAGACTTTCTGCCAACAGCCATGTCAGGGAGTCCTTTGGGAAGTGGACCTCCCAGCCTGAGTCAAGTCCTCAGACGACTATGGCTGCAGCCAACATCTTAACTGCAACCTTATGGGAGGACCCTAAGCTAAGCCGGAACCTGCGCTGGTCCCTCCGTCAATTCCGACCTGCCTAACACTAGAGCCTGCCCTCTGCCTGGCCCCCTTCCCTCTGCCCAGCATTCTACAGCTTCCATTTGGAGCTCCGTGCAGTTCTGAAGAGGCTGGTGTCATCACTGGGTCCCAGATGGGAGCCCGGCAGCCAGCCAATTAGCACATCCTGCTGCTCTTCAGCTCAGTGATTGGGCCTGCTGGGGCACATGACCTGTTCTGTCCAATCACAGTAGACTTCAGGTCTTTTGTACTGGGAGGGGAAAAACATGATCTCACTTTGTGGATGGGAGCAAGACCAGTGGAACCAGGGGGACTTTTGATAGCCTTTTGGGGACCACCCCGAGGAGCCAGTTTAGGGACAAAGTGGGGAGCAGTGCAGACAGATAGCAGCGTCCTTGGTGAGAGTTCAGCTGCTGGATTGACGTCGGTTTGCAGCCAGCCTATCTGGGGACTTGGCAGCCTGTGAGTGAAGGATTCCCCCTTCAAAATCTGAACTCCTGTGGACCTGGCTTTGTGCTATAGACAAAAGAAAGCACAAGTGTGAAGTTATACTCACCAAGGAGACTCTGCATCAGTTCCTGACACACAGGCTGCCAGGGACCCAGCTGTTTCACACTGTGCAGAGTGGCCAGATGTTCTGCTCATGGGTTCCTGTTGCAGCCAGATGTTTGCTATCTTGTAGATGGAAGGTTAATGTAATTTAATGCTTAAATGCAAACACCTTTCCTCCCTTCCTTTCTAGTGCCTGCCCACGCACAGCCCCTTTCTTCCAGGTGGCCAGGCCCCACTCAGAGCCCTTGAGCAAGTACCAGGTGTGGTATTATGTGAGACCAGCCCCTCACTTGTCTCCTTCCTCCCTCCCTCCTCAGGCTGGAGGTTGGGATTTGACCCACAGAGCCAGTCGAGAGACTGGGCAACAACCAAACTGTGGCCTGGCACCAAGAGGTAAGCTGGGACAATTAGAGTTTCTCTTTGACTTTCTGGACTAACACTTCCAGGAGAACAAGGGGGGTGCAGGCCAGGCTCCAGGGAATGCCAACAAGCCCAAGTTCTGTGGGAGCCAAAGCCAGGAGCAGGTGAGGGGCGCAGGAAAGAAGGGCTCCAGCCCTCAGGAAAGAACTCGCTGGGCAACGGAAGGATGAGGATGGAGTTGCACCTGTCTCCTCAAGAGAAGGCATGAGCCCCAGGAAAGGGATGGAGATTCAGGACAGGCTAGGCTCCGCTGTGGAAACACACAATCCCAAGTTCTCAGTGACTCCACTCAACAAAAGTGGATTCTTGCCCCCCTCCCCCTAACAGTTTTACTGGCATAGAATTCAAGTAGCATATAATTCAACAGCTCAATCATGTCAAGAAGAGATATACAATCATCACCACAGTCAGTTTTAGAACATTTTATTCAACCTTATACCCATCGATATTAGCTCCCCAGTCCCACCCCCACTCCCCATCTGTATCCCCATTAATCCAGTTCCTGTCTCTATAGATTTACCTATCCTGGACTTCATACACAGAAAAACATTACAAAACAAATGAACAACAACAAATCTAACAAGAATACCAAAGTAAAACTGATAAAAACCTCAATAGAAAACAAAGTAGACACTCACTCTCTCACTGTCTCACTCACTCACTGCCTCACTCACTGACTCTCACTCACTCACTGTCTCACATTCACTCACTGCCTCACTCTCACTCTCTCACTGTCTCACTCACTCACTGCCTAAAAAGAAAAGGGAAAAAAAGAAAAAAGAAAAAAAAACAAAGTAGAAAACATTAGAAACTAGAACAAATTTAAATGGATCAGAAGGAAGATCAAATTATAAGGTATTCACTTTTAACCTAACTGCGTCTACAACAACCTACTTTCTAATGCATTCTGCGTGTTAGCAAGGCTATTCACACCCCTGGTCCATGGTCAGAGGGGCTTCCCCAGGGGTTTCATCCACATGTATTTCCCTTACACTTAAAACCAACACAAACAAACTGGAACAGCCTTAGACGGGGTCTAAAGGGAGATAAATGAGAAGCTATTGCATTTTGACTTAAGTCTGCCACGCTGGACTTTACCATGCGCTCTGTCTGATAGCAGGGCAAGTCACATCCCTCGACTACGATCAGTGGGGACTCACCGGAGGCTGAGACCATGTGTGGACCCTGCACGTGGATGTTGGGCTTCCACTGTCACCCACAGCCTTCTGCAAACTAGTATTCACAATTTAGGCTCTGATGTGATTCCCTCCTTCAGATTTGCATTACCAAGGGTTTATTCTCAACTGCCCAGGATCAAGGTGCCAGGGTCAGGAGGGACAGCTCTGCTCACTGCAGGCATGTATGACGACAGGTTGTACCAGAAGTTCCACCCTGACCCTCGGCAGGGGATGTAGCCAAGAGCACACCGGCTCTTAACGGCTTCTGTCCAGGAGGGACAGCTGTCCCTTCTACTCCCAGCTCATTAGCTAAAGCAAGTTCTATGGCCATGCCTAATTTTCAAGGTGAGGAGACAAGAAATCCTACCTTGTGGCTGGAAGGAGAAGAAACAGAGGGTGTGTGATACATGTGGCCAGAGTGCACAGAGAGGAGAGTTGGCCCCTTAAGCTGCCTCAGGTCCCCAAAGGCCCACAGGTTCCATGAGACCTTGTCACCCTATCACCCTGATTGCCCCCACATGCCTCCCAGAGTCCATCACCCTCCACATACACATGAGTTAGTATGAGACTCTCTTACTCTCTTCTTAGCAACTTCAACCAGTCCTCTGGGGACATCTTATTTCCTTTGAATGATCTCTTTCCAGCCAGGGTCCCTCCCCACCTAACAAAGCCCAAGGCCAGCCCAAATCACCTTTGTGTCTGTTTTACAGCAAGGTGAGATGTTACCCGCAGGAAGTGCTTCTATGACTCTCGGGCAGGGAAACCTACAGACACTTTCCAGAAATCTCCAATTTCCCCAGAGCAGCTAGCATCTCCGCTTGCACCCGTGAAGACTCCATAAAGCATCCACGTGATTACTGTTTGCTGAGCACTGTGCTAAGACCCCTGCCTGAATGATCGCTTTTCAAAATACTGTCAGCCGCACTTCACCGATGGAGAAAGTGTAGCCTGGAGAGTTGTAAGCAGCCCCCCTGATGTCTGGGTTTACTATCTGATTTCTGCGCATTTCGTACACCCAAGAGAGAAGGCGAGAGAGGTTTTCGGACTGGTGAGCTCTCCCTGAGAGACTCAGGTTAATCGCTGGGACCGGAGGAGAAGGAAGGAGGCTTTCCTCCCAGGAGGAGGCACTCTGGGACGGGAAGGAACACCGGTGATGGGGTCGGTTTGGTATCCCTCCGATGTCCGTGGACCCAGGCCCAAGTTCTTCTTGGAGAAGGTTGAGAAGCAGAACACAAGCTGTCTTGGATGGAGCACACGCGGCGCGCATGTTGTGGCCTCTAAGCACTTTGACCCACTCCAGGAGCCCCGGCTGTTTCCCAGTCTGAGATGAGCTCGGAGCGTGTTGGACTAGAAAGCAAGAAAGCCGTCAACCACCACTGGAGTCTTGTCAAAAGGACTCGGGGCTCAACTTGAAGGAGCTTCTACTGGACAGAGAAGAGATCATCTGAGCATCAAAAACAACATCAAAGTAAGCAAGCAAAAACCTAGCAATGCATGCATGCAAACACATCAACTAGAAACACCCACGAGTTCAAAGTGATACTTAAAGGAGAGAGAGAGAATGCTTAGAAAACCAACTCTGGATTCTGAGAACTGATAAATGAAGACTTTAAAAAAAAATCTGCCTTGGGGGTACTCCCGGTGATGGAGTGAATTTGAGGGCTGGTTGGAAGACTTCCCAAGGCCCTGCCAAATGCTCCCTCTGCTTTCTCCAGGCCCGATTTCCATCTATGAAAGACTCATTGCTCTGGGTTGAGAAATGTCCAGAGTCAAAGCCAAAACTCCCCCTGGGAGAGGACTATTAGCTATTTACATCGCAGCCTGTGGCATGCCCCCTGGTTCCTAGGGGCTAGAAAGATAGGGATCGAGCTGGAGCAAGGGGCCAGGAGAGGCAACGAATTTGTCAGCATCGTGGAAGGCAGGGGTTCTTCAACTTTCATGTGCTCGAAGCCATCCCGGAAACCCCAGCACACACAGGCTGAGCTAGCAGGTTGCAAGCATGGTGGCATGTGCATCGCTTATGCCACGTCCCAGGTGATGGGAACATGCCCATTACGCCTGCCAGCCTCTGGGAAGAGTGGACCAGGGCTCCGGTGTCTTCCCGTTCTCCTGAGCCATTCACTCCCTTGACTCTACAGCTATTTGCTAATGTCAGCAATCCCCTGATGTGGGGACTTCTTTACCCCCACTGGGCCGTGGCCTTGAGCGGGAAGCGGGCACCTCAGAGGAGACGCAGCTGCAGGGGCCCCTGTGAGCAATGAGCTGCCGACCTTGACCATCTCTCCCTGCTTCTGACGGGGCAACTTCTCACCTGAGAGCCTGCTCTGGCCTGGTCCCATGCGCCTCACTCAGCCTTGGCGGCCCTCCCAGGCCGTGCCCTGCGGTGCCCTCCCTTCTGGGCTCCCTCTCTCCTCCCGGAGCGACCTCGCAGGACCCTGGACCCTGGGCAGGAGGTGCTGAGTGGCCCTGCCAAGGTCGGCCAGGTCTGCGGCTGGTCTGCCCGCACCCTTGGCTCTGCTCACCTGCCCTTCTGCCCTCTCCCCAGGGACTAAGGCGCTGCCTCCTGCACCTCCCTAAGACCTCTTCCTGTCTCAGCCTCACTCTTGGGGACTCCCCAGTGACCTGGTCTGCGCCCACCGTTTCCTAGGAACACTCCCAAGTTGACAGGGGTGCCCACTTTAGGGTTGACCTCCCGACTCCAGCAG
>NW_022111368.1:41958692-41963400 GCF_000313985.2 Echinops telfairi
GGCCTGGCAGCCGGCCCCAGCTTTCCGCAGCTGGCCCGTCCCACCGCCGCCTGCGCCTGGGTTATGACATCTTTCCACTGAGCAGCTCTTATTTTGAGACGGCAAGCTCGGCGCGCCCGCAGGCATGTGCACACGCTTGTGCCCGCGCGCGCGCGCGCGCACCCGCACCCGCGCCCTACCGCCTCACACAGTGGGGCTCCAAGCTGGCTGCCCACGTTTAGTTTGCTCCCCTTCAGCCTTCCCGCTAGAACAAGCACCGCTCCTGTACCACCGACCACCCTCTGCCGCAGAGCTTTGGCCTCCCCCCATCCTCCCTCGCAGCTGTGAATGAGAACAGAGTAAGCCTTTTAGCAGGAGGCGGCAGCCTGAATGAATTGATCACAGCCCCGGAGGTGGGGTGGGGGAGTGGGGGTGCTGGCAGCATGTGTGTTTGCTTCTGAAAAGACCCTTCGCATACCCCAAAGCTTAGATTTTTCCATGTGGCTTAGAGCAAATGCCTCCCCACTTCACACACACACACACACACACACACACACACACACACTCACTCACTCACCCCCCACCCCAAATAGATTTCGTGTTTTGCTCTGTGCATTTTGTTTTCTGTTTTCTACAAGGGAGCCTGAATGAGGGCCTCCGAAAAACAAGGCTGGGCTGCCAACTGGAAATGTTTGCTCTGGGGGTGAGTTCGGAGGCTGGCGTCAGGCAGGGCAAGATCCGTGCCAGCGGAATGCGATTTGGGGAGGAAGCTGCAGGTCACTCAATTGCTGGCAGCCTGCCCAGAGCAACTGGATGCTTTCTGGGCTGTGTGTATGTGTGTGTGTGTGTGTGTGTGTGTGTGTGTGTGTGTGTGTGTGTGTAGACTTTTCCCCTTCATGCAAACACAGCCCTGGAGCCGTGGAGACAGAAGCATTAGGAACAAACGAGACAGGGGGTTGAAGCATCAGGGGAACTAATGGGGCTGTGAGATGGGTGGGAATCCGAGGTGGGGGGCGAGGTGTCAGGATCTTTCTTCAGCACCCACTTTGTTCTCAGACATCAACTGGGGGTCTGTGGGAGTGAGGGGGGCTGGCAACCACGTCAGTCCCCAGTGACTCATGGGTTATTTGGAGGAGAAACAGGCTCTCAGTGTAGCACACAGGCAGGGAGGGGCAGCCTGGAAGCTGCCCAGAGCCCAGTGTTTGAATGGGCTGGTGGCAGTCAGGGAAGGCTTCCTGGAGGGGGTGTGGTGAGCCCTGAAGCATGTGCGGTGTGAGGGTGGAAGGAAAGATGTTCTAGAGACTGCTGGTTACTGCCATGCGCCAAGCTCCCAGTGAAACCCTCAGACGTTCCACGTTGATGCTTGCTTTCAACCCTGAGGGGCGGGGGTCTACTGTTTTATCTCCACCTGGTAAATGAGGAAACTGAGGCCCAGAGAGATTAGGGAGCTTGTCCAAGTTCCCTACTCATGAGTGGAGAGCCCCTGCTTAATTCAAGGTGGTTCTGCTGCAATTCCTGAACCCCTCACCCCTTCCACCGAGGGCCTCTTCTTCAAGTTCCCTGGGCTGAGAACCTAGGCTTAGCCCCTGGAGAGAGAACTGTCCAACTCAAGGCACACAAGGCAGGGACCCAAAGTGTCAGGAACGTTTCCCAAGAGGGCAGTGGGACCAGCCCCGGGAGTCCTGAGACCTCCTCCCACAGCGTCCCGGCTGGGGTGGCTGGTCCCTCGGCAGTCCTGCCCCTCCACTCCCGGATCAGTGCCCTCCACATGCCACGTTCCTTCCCTCCAGACCTTTTCGGATGGAGAGCGCTCCACTCCTGGGGATCCTTGGGAGTCATCTAAGCTTCTCTGACTAGACAAGGGTCAGCAAGCTTTTGAGATGGAAGAGCCAATCCTGGCTCACACAACAATACAAAAATGATCCGAGAGCCACAAATAGATGTTTACAAATGAATGAAATCACCATTAGTTGAATAATAGCCTTTGACATTTTTAAAATTTTACTCAGAGCTACATGTACCTACCAAAAGAGCCCCTTAGGGCTCAAGAGCTGCAGTCTGTCGACCTGGAAGAGGAGCATCAACCAGAGGAGAGTCTGTGGGGATGTTTACCCAGGGCAATAAGCCTGGCCTAGATGGAGCTAGAGCCGGGAGACCTGGGGCTGCCACTTCCTCCACGCAAGAGAGTCCCTTCTCTTTTAGTGCCTCAGCTTGCTCAGTTCTAAAGCGAGGAGTCATCTGAATTGGCTCAGATGGAAGGAGACGCTCTAAGAGGCTGGGGCTGGAATGTAGGCATTGTGGGTGGGTGGGTGGGGTACGTATGGTCCCTGGATAGCACCAACGGTGAAGCACTTGACTGCTGAGTGAAAGGCTGGTGGTTTGAGTCCATGCAGAGGTGCTTCAGAGGAGAGGCCTGGAGATCTGCTTCTGAGAAATCATCCCCTGAGACCCCACGGAGCACTGTCCCGCTCTGGCACACATGGGGGTGCCCGAGTTGGTATCAACTTGATGGCGGCTGGTTTTTATTTTATTTCTCTTTTTAGAGGGGGACAGGGAGTTCTCTTCTAAGGCACCCAGTCCATCAAAGAAAAAGATTCTCTGCTAGAGGGAGCGGGGTCTGTCATCCGCTCAAGAGAGAAGCAAGTAAGTTGCACTTGCCAGGGGCGGACAGGATGGAGGCAAGGGGAACAGGCAGGGTTAGGGCAGTTCAGGACAGCTTGATCCAACTGTCTGGGCAGTAACCATGTGGTTGAAGAGCTCTGTTGACCAACTGAGGAGTTTATCGTCCTAAAGTCCAACTGGTTGCTCAGTCTCAGCCATGGATTTTTTTATGACCACCACTAGTAGCATTAGGGAGACAAGGGCTGGGGAAGGAGTCATCCGGATCTCCTGCCTTGGTTGGACCTACTGGTCTCACCAGCTGCTTCTAGAGAGCAGGCAACTGACCAAAGTAACTCAACCTAGTCCTTAGGACAAGGAGTCCTAGTCATGTAGTGGTCACACGTTGGGCTGTGAACCACCAGGCCAGCCACCAGCTGCTCTGAGGGAGAAAGGTGAGGCTTCCTCCTCCTATAAAGAGTTACAGTCTCAGAAATCCACAGGGGCAGCGCTACTCTGTCCTCTAGGGTCAGAATGGACCCGAGGACAGTGAGTTTTGTGAGTATTTAGGACATGTCATAGGAAAGACTCATCGCTGGCGAAGGACATCATGGTTGGTAAAAGAGAAGGGAAGCCCTTAATGAGATGGGCTGGCACAATAGCACAAACACACCAATGCTCATGAAGATGGCACAGGCGCCTGCTCATCAGCAGCAGCAGCAGCAGTGGCTGTCTGGCTTCTTGGAGACAGTGGCTGGATCCCGCATCTTCAGCCTACCTGTCATTTAGCTGAGAAGGCTCGGGGGAGTCCTACCAACAATGGCCTCCCCAGCCATGAAAGGGAAAAGGTGAACCGAAACAAGCCCAGCCCACCACCTGCAGGCAGATTTCCCACTCACAGTGACCCTATAGGACAGAGTGAAACTGCTCCCGAGGATTGCCAAAGCCATAAATCCTACAGCTGCAGACTGCCTCATCGTTCCCTCCGGAGTGCTGCTGGGTTCAAAGTTAGTGAGCAGCCCGAATGCTTAACCCACTGCTCCAGCGGGGTTCCTTGATAATATGTGCCGGCGAACACTACCTGGCGTTATTTCATCCCTGGCAGACATTGCTAATCAATTACAGCACTCATTCTCATGGACCCCAGATGCAGGACCCCTTTCCACCAGGGCTGCACGCAGCCACTACCAATCAATTCGATTTGGCGTGCATGATGGGAAGCATCTGTCCTCTGGGCTCTGTGATCCAGGGTAGCACGTGTTTAGGCGTCTGGAGGACTCGGGCTGAGACCACCAGTTCGACAGCTGTCCCCAGGGCTCCCGGTGCTGCGGAGCTGCCCTGCAGCTGGGCCGCGGCCGAGCCAGTGCCGTATTAATTGTCCTCACGGCTAATAAATGTGCATTGCATCAGCTCTGTTCTGGCCCCTCGCATTCTCCGGTTGCCGCCATCAGCCGGGACTTTTCCAGAGAGCTGTAAAAATAGTTTGTTTTTTCTTAAGGAGCCTACACTGAAGAAGCAGCCAAGCCCCTCCCTTTTCTCCCTTTCTTTTCTGAAGGAACGGGGGAGATGAGTCGAGGATACTTCACAGTGAAGGAATGCACTCCCTGGAGAATTTAATGTTGTTTTCCTTAAGAAAAAAAAAAGAAGGAAAAAGAAGTTATCACACCCTAGTTTCACAGAGCGCATCTGCAGGCTGTTGGCTCCAGCTCCCAGGAGATCACAGGCTTAGCCCCAGCCCTGTTAGGCTGTTGACAACGAGGGCCTGACGAGCAAAGCCCTCATGGGCCTCTGGTGACCTGCCACCCGCTCCTGCTCCCGCTGGCAGACCCTCTGTTCCGATGGGCTCCGTGGCTCTTGGAGCGGGAGAGCTGTTTATTTAACAAGAGAGATGTTTCCCTTTTCCCACTGTGGTGCCCTGGTGTTTGAAGAAGCTGACAGCAGAGTGTAAGGTGCCCTGGTGGCCCAGTGGTCAGAGTACAAGGTCTACTAACTAAGAGGTCAATGGTGCAAGCCCAGCCAGCCTCACCTCAGGGGCAGCCTGAGTCTGTGAAGAGGGAAGCCTGGGGAACCCCGTGGAGCATTAGGGTTCTGGCGGGGTGTGGGGGGTGGGGGGGTGGGGGCGAGGCTAAAA
>NW_022111368.1:41963500-41985934 GCF_000313985.2 Echinops telfairi
AGGTGGGGGGTGGTCCACAGTGACCTGTGGCGTCACTGTGAGTCAGAATCACTTCAAAGGCAATCGGTTTGGTTTTGTGGTAAGACCCAGGAATGGGAGGATGACACCTCGGCGGGGCAGAGTGTTTGCCCTTGACTGCTAACCGAGGGCAAACAAACGAGTCTTGGAAAAAGTGGGGCCAGATTGCTCCTCAGGGGCAAGGATGCCAAGAACACATACTTTGGACGTGGTGTCAGGAGAGATTAGTCCCCGGAGAAGGAAGGACATCATGTTTGTTCAAGTGAAGTGGGGGGGGGGGGGGCAAGAGGAACGCTCTAAAGGACGTGGGTGGACACCGTGGCTGCGACCATGGGCTCTGGCAACTGTGAGGATGGCGCAGGACCGGGCAGTGTTTCGTTCGGCTGTGCATAAGGGCGCCGTGGATCAGCATCTCATAACCCTGACCTCCAACCAAAACAAGCCAAGGCTGGTGGCTTGAACCACCAGTGGTGCTGTGACAGAGAGGGCTGGTGACCTGCCTCCATGAAGGGGCCAGGCGGGAACGTCCTCTCTGGTCACACAGGGGGCTGCCAGTGCCCGGTGCCGGGGGCTGCTTTTCATTTTGTTTGCTTTAGGGATGGGAGGAGTTCGAGAGATGCGGGTTCTTCCTCCTCCTCACTCTTCTTTCTCCCTTTTGCAGACGAGGAAACTCAAGCTTGCCGCAAGAGAGACAGGCCCTGGAAGACAAAGCATCTCAGATGTGGCCCGGTGCTTCCAGGCTTGCGCGGTGTGTGCCCCGCCGGAGAGGAGAGCCGGCACTCTGCGCTCCTTACTTCTTAGGTCACCACAAACCTAAACAAATGCAGGCAAAACCGCGGATGTGATAATGTCGTCGTCATTAACTTAACGTGACCGATGATACCGTGTTGCTCAAACTGGGTCCCCCAGGGGACACAAAAGGAGCCAAAGAGATCCAACAGAAAAGCTTCTAGGCTCCCCACCCGCACCCCATCCCTGCCCCTGCCCCCAATCGAGCAGTCCCTGTGAGGCCTGAGAAGGAAGTGACTGGGGAAGGGATAAGGATGGAGGTCAGGGCTGAGCCGAGCTGCTGGTGAGAGGGAGCTGAGAGCCTGGGGGACTCAGCTGGGGGGGGGGCAGCCTGTGCACCCTCTCGTGGGAGTAGCTGCCTGGCACAGCCAGGCCCAAAGTGTTTCTTCCTTGGGTCATTCTCCTTGAGGTGGTTCTCCCCCACCCCCCACCTTCTTAGCAGACGCTGGACAGTCAGCACGAGGCCATGCCTCTATTCCCCTGGCCCTGGGCTTCACCCCCAGGGGCCACGTTCTCGCTCCTTCTAGTGGGCAAACGGACCAGAAGCACGAGGCTGTATGAGTAAGCCCCTGGTGGGCTGCAGGAGAACCAGGCAGGGAGGAGACAAGAGGGCAATGAAGAGCCCTAGTGAGGAGGTCCCAACGAGGCGAAGGCTTGAAGGCCAGCCATCAAGACAGGGAGGGCGTGTGTCCGGGAGGGGGCCAGCCTGACAAAATCCCTTCCAACCAGATCTGAATGTCCCTTCTTCCAGGAAGCCTTCCCGAGCAGTCCTGCCACTGTCAGATTCCCTCCATCTCCACCTGCATTGGGTCCCTTTGTAGCTTCTCACAGGACTCTCGTCGGACCCGTATTATCTCTTCTCCTGCATGCTGCAGGTCATCCTGTGCTGCCATGCTAGAAGCTATACGTATGCCATGGGTTTTCAAATACCACCAGGATTACCCGTTTGGGACAGCTGCTTTCAGACAAAGACAGACTAGGAAGAAAGGCCTGGAGATAGACTTCTGAAAATCCACCAACAAAACCCTGTGGATGACACAGCATTGTTAGATACAGTGCTAGCAGATGAGTCCTGGATTGGAAGGCAGTGTCAACCGCGGCAATCAACAAGAACAGACCAACCACCATGTCCATGGTGTAGGACCAGGCAGCGCCTCGTCCTGTTACACACAAGATCGCCCTAAGCTAGCACCCAGAGGCAACTAACAATTGCTCTTTAAAGCTCCGTGAGCAGGACTCGATGCCCCTGCTCACTTGGAATGCCCGCTCTGTGAGGGCAGGGAGCATTGCTCGGCTCCCTGCTGTCTTCCCATCTTCAGTTGGGGCTCTGAAAAGGCACTCACTCTGACCAGGGACAGGGGCATGAGGGCAGGGCTGGGAATCGCCCGTTGAGTACCTGAAATCTCGCCAAGCTCCTCTGTCTCCCTTAGCCCCATCCTGGGGCCTGGCTCAGCTCAATATTTGTCACGAGTGAACGACTATTCACTGGACTCCGCTGCTCGTGTAATTGATGAGGACAGAAGAAGTGAAGCCAGGCAAAGGTGAGAGAATTCCGCACAGCCACCGGTTCTCTGGGGTCAGAGCAGCTGCACTTGGAACATGACCCTACTTGCGCCGGCTCCGTGGGCTCCTTCTGCCCAGGGACAGCAGAGCAGATTCTGGCTCAAACTAGGGAGTGGGCCTTCAGTCAACCAATAAGTATTTATGTTGGTGGCACCCTCAGGGAAGCGTTGGACTGTTAACGCAGAGCTGATAGTTCAAACCCACCAGCTGTTCTGTGGGACAAAGATGAGGCTGCTTGCTCCCATAAAGAATGTACAGTCTCAGAAACCCTATGTAGGACTGCTATGAGCTGGAATTGTCTCAAGGGCAGCGGGTTGACACCGGTCTAGAAGTGGGATACAGTGGTGAACAAGCTCTAGTCTAGTGGGAGAGTGCGGGGAGCAGAGAGAGATAACCAATCAAGCTGTAGAAGATGCCAGATGAGGTAAATACTATTGAGAACAAGGGGGCCGGGGACAGCTGGAAGACCTGGGAGGAAAGGGCTCAAATTTTTCATGGAGTGATCAGGGACGGCCTTCCTGGGAAGGTGATGTACAAATACTTGAAGGGGGTGGAGTGACCTGCAAGGCTATTTTGGCAAAAAGCATTCCAGGCAATGGGAACAGGCAGTGGAAAGGCCCTGGGGTGGGAGCCTGCCCGGTAGGTTCAAGGAGTAGCTAGCAGCTCAGTGTGAGGGAGCAGAATGAACAGGCCGGGGGAGAGGGCAGAGGGTGGGGCCAGAGAGGAAATGGGGGACTAGGTGTTGATTTGGGGCTCTACTCCAATGCTGCAGTACAAACCACCCCAAATGTGGTAGCCCGACACAACCTTTCTCTGTCGCAGTTGAGGGGGAGGTGGCGCGGACTGTGCTCAGCTGGCTGGTTCTTCTGGGTTTTCTCAGGGAGGGGAGCCCCTGTCTGCTCAGGATGTCCTGTTCACCCCCATGTCCAGCGCCACCGTGCTCTCCACGTGGCCTCTCTCTCCGGCAGAAGAACCTACGCTTCTCAAAAGGGCTGTCACTGGCCGGAAGTGGAAGCAGCCTTAGTTAAAGCTTGGCCTGGAACTGACATGGCGCCCCTCCCGCCATCGGTTGGTCAAAGCAGTTACAGGGTGGCCCCAACTCAAAAGGGCCGAGTGCAGACTCCGCCTCTCCGTGGGTCTAAGGAGAACCGGAATGGGAGCCACCTTGTTCTCTGTTTCCACCAGAAGCATTTTCTCCTCTCCTTCCCTTTCTCTCCTGGGTGGCGCACCCACGTTGGAACCAACGGGACATCCAGCCTCCTGATTCAGGAATGAAGAGCTTCACGGAGCAAGTATCTAAGGTGCCATCCCACCCAGCCAAGACGGCCTCTGCTGGGTGCCAGTCTTGTATCGCTGCCTGTTCTCCCATGTGTGTGCACCAGGGAAGGCAGGGCAGCTTCCACCCAGCGGTGCAGGGTGCAGGGCATGGCTGTCTGTGTCCCAAGATCCAGGAGAGGGGAGGGGAGGAGGGCTCCCTGGGGCTCCAGAGGTGATGCCCCTGCCAGCTGAGCCTGATCTGGAAGGGAATTGGTTTGGTCCAAGAGGGGCAAGTGCTCCAGCTGATAAGTGGACAGAAAGAAGTCCACCCATGCTGGAAGGCCAGGGTATAGACCCTGTGACTCCCACCAGCCTTGGGGGTATGCCTGCCCCCCAGGTATCCCAGTTACTCACTTCTCCAGGTACCCGGTGCTTCGTTCTTAGGAGGCACAACTGAAGCACATGGTCAAAAGCTTGGGCGTTGGAGTCAATATTCCTGGGCTCAAAGCTCATTTCTGTCATTTCCTCTCTGTTGGGAAGTTACCTCTTGGCACCTCGAATTTCTGATCTGTAAAACGGGCATACCCCCTTTGGGCATTCTAAGGATTTCATGAGTCTGTAATGACTTCCTGCGTGGTAGTGATTTCTCTTGCTCCACTCTCCAGCATCTGTTCCCTGTGGCCTTCACTCCTCTTCCCAGCTTCAGTGATGTCTTCCAGGCCGGCTATTCAGGGATGTTGAGCCCTCCTGTGGCACCATTATGCAAGCCCGGGGTAACTTCAGACGGAGGATTCTGCGGGGGCTGCTTTTAAGATCGGCGCTGCTAGGTGCCAGTGAGCTGTCTCTGAGACACACCGACCGTGTGGAGAAGAGAAATGATTGTCGCCTGGTCCTGGGCCATCTTCAGGATGGTTGCTCTGCTTGAGTCTGGGCCCGTCCACCTCACTGAGCATTTCCTTACCAAACACCATGTCCTTTCCTAGCGAGTGGTCTTTCTTGATGGCCCGTCCAAATAGAGCAAGCCGAAGACTCCTCATGTTCACTTCTAAAGATATCTCGGGTGGCGTTTCTTCTGAAATGTATCTGTTTGCTCTTTGGGTAGTTCGTGGAATGGCCAATGGCCTTCACTAACATCACCGTTCAAACACGTCAATGTTTCTCAGTCCAGCTTTCAAATGCATGTGAGGCAACTTTGAAGACCAAGGTCTGAGGTAAACAAGTGGCCATCTAGCTCAGAAGCAACAAAGCCCACACGGAAGAAGCACACCAGCCGGTGTGACCATGAGGTGTCAAAGGGATCAGGTATCAGGCACCAAAGAACAAAAAATCATATCATTGTGTGCTCACCTTCCTGATATGATCGTTGAAGACAAATGGGTGCATAAGCAAATGTGGTGAAGAAAGCTGGTGGTGCTTTATCAAGAGATATAGCATCTGGGGTCTTAAAGGCTTGAGGTAAACAAGCAGCCATCTAGCTGAGAAGCAACAAAGCTCACATGGAAGAAGCACACCAGCTTGTGTGATCATGAGGTGTCGAAGGGATCAGGTTTATCAGGCAACAAGAAACAAAAAATCATATAATTGTGAATAAGGGGGAGTGCAGATTGGGGACCCAAAGCCCATCTGTAGGCAACTGGACATCCCTTACAGAAGGGTCTTGGGGAGGAGATGAGCCAATCAGGGTGCAGTGTAGCAACGATGAAACATACAACTTTCCTCTAGTTCTTAAATGCTTCCCCCCACACCCCCCTACTATCATGATCCCAATTCTACCTTACAAATCTGGCTAGACCAGAGGATGTGCACTGGTAGATAGGAACTGGAAATACAGGGAATCCAGGACAGATGATCCCTTCAGGATCAGTGGTGAGAGTGACCATACTGGGAGGGTGGAGGGAAGGTGGGGTAGAAAGGGGGAACCGATTACAAGGATCTACATATAACTTCCTCCCTGGGGGATGGAGAACAGAAAAGTGGGTGAAGGCAGAAGTCGGACAGTGTAAGATATGAAAAAATAATTATTATTTATAAATTATCAAGGGTTCATGAGGGAGGGGGAGTGGGGAGGAAGGGGAAAAAATGAGGAGCTGATACCAAGGGCTCAAGTAGAAAGCAAATGTTTTGAGAATGATGATGGCAACAAATGCACACATGTGCTTGACACAATGGATGGATGGATGGATTGTGATAAGAGTTGTACGAGCCCCCAATCAAATGATTTTTTAAAAAAGACCAGGACCTGGGCCAGGCATAACCTGCATCATCAAAGTGACACCTTCGTTTTGAACACGTGAATCAGCCCTTGGGTGGCAGAATTGCCCATGCGATGTGTTGCTTGGTCCCTTGGTTGTTGCTTCCATTGCTGGACACTGGTCATGCAGCTAGAGTTAAATTGTCGACAACTCCAAGTTCATCTTCTCTTCTCATGATGTTGTTTATGGTCCGGTTGTGAGAATTTAATTTTCTTCAGGTTCAAGGGTAACCCATCCGGGTGGCTTTGATCTTCACCCCTAAGTGCTTCAAATCGCCTACCTGTTCAGCACGCAAGCATCTTTCTGATAGTCTCTGCTTACAGCTGAGCTCCGTCAGACATTGGCAGTGAGACCCCTCATTTCATGTCCTCTTCTGGATCTACCTTGAGCTGCTGTCTCTTTCCAATCACTGGCTTTGAAGGAAGGTAGCCCCGGGGTGATCTTGCAGTGTCTGTACCATCCCAGCCCAAGTCAGGGGTGGGGCTACTTGGAGTCTAAAAGCCTATTTACGCTGAAAGCTCCAGGAATTCACGAAATCCACACTAATGTCATTCCAGGGCCACTACGCCTGGCTCCCAAACAGCAAGAAGTTCCCATGGGTGACTGTCATAGTATGTGCAGGCCTGGCAATGTCACACCACCAGGGGGCGCTGGCTGGCTGACCTCTCCTCAACTCTGTCAGCTGGACAGGAAAAAAAAACAAAACCCAGCAACCCCTCCCCCCGCCCCCCCCACCCCAATCCAAAAAAGCAACCCCCTTTATCATCCAGTCGATTGAGACTCGTAGTAACCCTAGAAGGCAGAGTAGAACGACTCCACTGAGTTTCCAAGACTGCAAATCTTTCTGGAAGCCGACTGCTACATCTGTCTCCCAAGACGTAGCCGGTGGGTTTGAAACGCTGATTTTTTTGGGTAACAAATGAGAGCTTAACCACTGTGCCCCCAGGGCTCCTCAACTAGACAGAGAATGCTAAATCTGGCACCCTGAGAGGCAAGTTTGATCCTTAGGCTGGCAGGGCATAGGAAGGGGGTGCTATATGAGCAGCTAACTGGGACCTACAGATCTGCAACCAGGCCATCAGAGAATGTGGATGGAAGTGACCCTTCAGAGCGGTGCATGGGTGCTTATCTCGTTGTGCCCAGATAAAGACTGATGTCCCAGAGGGGCTGGTCCAGGTCACGTATCTGGTTAAGCAAGCAGCAAATCAAAGACCCCACCCGCATCCATGCCAATCCCAGGGTCCCAACTTGACGACTGGGCAGAGGTGGCATGGAAAGCGAGGAGGAGCATGCTTGGGCCCTGGAGCCCAGGTCGGACTCGGCTCGACATCCACCCAGCAAAGCACACCTGCCGTTCCTATTCCCCCTCCCTGGCCCCATTCGGCCTCAACAACCTGCTCTTTTATTTGGGGGGCTTTGGTGAGGGACTTGTCATCAGTGTGGGTGGGGCCCTGGATACTCAAGCAAGACACATCATTTCCCTGGTGTGTGGTCTACCTCCTTAGGGACAATTTTTAGTCTGGCCAGAACCTCCTCACACACATCAACTAGCCATGGGTGCCCCTTGAGCCTGGCGGGGTCTGGGCAGCTGCAGGAACCGGGAGGCCTAAAGCCACCACCTACTTCACTGGAGGCACCCTGCTCAGTGTTGCCCACGTAGCCTCACTGAACCCTGACACCAGCCAAGGAGGCAAACAGGCTCAGAGAGTTAAGAACCTT
Organism: Echinops telfairi; assembly: GCF_000313985.2. Lineage (NCBI taxonomy): Eukaryota > Metazoa > Chordata > Mammalia > Afrosoricida > Tenrecidae > Echinops > Echinops telfairi. The sequence continues at coordinate 41,971,099 of NW_022111368.1, forward strand.
TGAGGCCCTGGCAAGGGGAACTTGACTGCCCCCACCACCACTGATGAGCTGGATCGCCAAGAGTTAGGTGACATGGGGCTTTGGCCTTTGCTTGGGCTCTGGGCCACCAGACAAAAGAACATAAAGGGCACAAGGCTGGCTGTCCTTTAGCAAATGGCACCAACCCAGTGCCAGACTCCCCAGGGAGGAAGGAAACAGCTGGTATGTAGGCATCTCAGATCCTGGGGGGATCAGCGAGTCTGCAGTCAAGGGTAAGTTGCAGCCATGAACGTGTACAGAAGGCAGGAAGAGTGAGAAGCGGGAGGAGGGGAGACTGGAGCCTGTTATCTGTTATCGGAACACAAGGAGGCGCTCTGCAGAGAGCCGGGAGCAAGGCCCATGCATTCATGTCCCAGGTTGGGTAGGGAAACAGCAAGAAGATGAGGGCTTCTCTCTGGGGACACACCCTTGGTCTTCAAGATAGTGATCATGCAGGAGGATGTTCAGTGTCCAGAGAAGGAGGTGTCTCAAGAAGTACGTGCTTTATGACTCAGAGGCTCATCTTGATGGGGGAAAACAAGGCTTGCTATGGTCATATAAACAAGTGCAGAAGTGACTCTCGATCTGCAAGGTCAGCAGTTCAAAACTACCAGCTCCTCTGAGAGAGAGAGTTGGTGCTTTCTACTCCAGTAAAGAGAGTCTCAGAAACTCACAAGGGCAGTTTTTCACTTTTATTTATAGGGTCGCTTTGATTTGAAGGCAGTTAGTTTGAGTTGGGGGATTTAAGTGAGTGAAGGGGCCTCGGGTACAGTGGTTAAGGACTCAGCTGTTTCCTGGAAGGTCGGCAGTTTGAACACACCAGCTGCACTGTGGGAGAAAGGTGTGGCAGTCTGCTTCTGTAGAGATATATGCAGTCTTGGGAACTCTATGGGGGCAGTTCTACTCTGTCCTGTAAGTTTGGATTCGCCTGGTCAGCTGTGGGTTTGGGTTTTACTCTCTCAAGTTCCAGGAAAGGTTGGCTGGACCTTAAGGTGTTATGATTCCCAGGAACAGATCAGAAAAGAGCCCAGGTGAGGTGAAATGTCCTGCTTATGTCAGGGGGCTCAAAAGTCAAGGTCTGGCCGGGACATCAGGCCCCACCTCCACGCTTCAGCCCCTGAACCTTCTGTCCAGACCCCGTCCCAGTGAGCTGTGAGCTGCTGACTCTGGATTTTTAGTGACCACAGCCCACCTCCCTGAGGACCTGCCCCAGAGAAGGGGCCAGTGAGGAGTGACCTGTGCTGGCTCTCAGAGGGCAACAGAGGGCAGGTGGGCCTCTAGTCAGGATGTGGAGGGTCTACTAGTTTAACGCTTCAGAATCTCTCATGGGATGGCAAAAGGGTTGGACTCTACCCAAGAGGCTCGCCTTCTGCCCTTGCTGTTATTGGTGGGCATACACACAGCTTCCACTCCATGCCAGGCTTTACACTTAGTCACTTCATCGTCACAGCCACCTCGGGAGATGGTCTGGTCATCACTCCCATTTTATAGAGAAGGGAATCGAGGCAGAGGTGAAGCAATTTGTCCAAGGCCACTTAGGAAGGGACAGAGCTGGAACTTGGAACCCAGGGAATTCCTCCCGGGTCTACGCTTCCTAGCCCCAATGAACCAGAAGTCACTGCTTCCATCTGACTAGCATCTTGTATGCGCCTGGGACCATAATCCTGTTGGATGACTCACCACGGGCTGCCCATGTCTTCGGCGGTGATGTTCTCCACATTTCTCATTTCATAGTTGAGTAAACCTGGCCTTAGCCGGGTGCCTGGGGTGAGGTGACGCTACATGACAGATGCTAGGGCTGTCTGGAGCCAAGGCTCCAATCCCACTCTGCCCTTGGCTCTTCGTGTGACTTAGGAAATCACCAGTTTCCCGGTCGCCTAAGCCCTCTCCTACTCCTGGTCTCCCTGCCCCAGCGAAGCGGCAGTAGCTGGGGTTGTCCCTCCAGGAGGTGAAGGTCGCCGGGCAGTTCAAGAGCCCTGACCTCCCAGCCCTCACCCGCTCCCTCGCCCTAGAGGTGGCCGCTCTGGGGTGGAAGGGTGGGCAGGAAGGTGCGGGGTGGAGAAGGCCGACGCTGCAGCAGACACGGAGAGGCCCCCCCAAGGCCGGTGTCAACTCGGATTGGGGGAAGGCTCGAAGCGCCCAGAAGCCACGTGCTAGGCTGTTGTGCCAGGCACATTACCCTCTGGGGAGAGATGAACAGAGTCAGGCGTAGGCGCTGGGGAGGGAGATCGGGAGGAGGCAGACTCTGGGAAGAGAGACTGGGAGGTGGCGGGTAGGGGGCGGGGGCGCGGGTGGGGGGCGCGGTGAGTGGCAGAGAGGACGCGGACAAAGGAGGCGGCCGGCGGCCCAGCTGTTTTGAAAAACGCTTCCTGTTCCTTTAAAGGCGCTCGCGGCTCGGGCGGCCGGGGCTAGGGAGTCGGCGGCGGCGGCAGCCGGAGCTGCCCGGTCTCCCCGCGGCGGCGCTGACTGATCTAGCGCACTGGGCTTCGGTGTAAACTGAGGCTAAACAAACACAGATGGCGCGCAGCGGGCGTTCTGCAGAAATGCTGGCAACGCGGCCGCGACTTCAGATGACACTCTGAGCGCTCCGGGGACGGACAGCGCGGCGGCTTCGCGGAGCCGGCGGCGCAGCTGCCCGGGGCGTGGGGGAGAGGGGGAGCGCGAGAGGGAGGGAGGAGGGAGGGAGGGGCGGGAGAGGGGGAGCGCCCGAGACTGAGCGGCGCTGTGCGCGCCGGCGGCCCGGCACAGGCTGCACCGGGCGTGCAGAGCGGGCGCGGCGGGCGCGCATCGCGGCCAGTCCCACGCCCCGGCCTCGCACGCTGCCCGCGCCATGAAGCACCTTCCGGTCCTCGAGGACGGGCCGTGGAAGACCGTGTGCGTGAAGGAGCTCCACGGCCTCAAGAAGCTCCAGAGGAAAGGCAAAGAGCCGGCGCGGCGCGCGAACGGCTATAAAACTTTCCGAGTGGACTTGGAAGCGCCCGAGCCCGGAGCCCTCGTCCTCCGCGGGCTGCGGGACACGACCCAGCGGCTACAGCCGACTCTGGCCCTGGTGCCAGCCCCGGCGGCTCCGGCTCCCCTCCCAGGTGGGGGAGCGGACACGGTCGGGGAGCGCGGGAGCGCCAGGGTGCCTGAGGTCTTGGACGCCAGGAAGCGCAGCTTCGCCCTGGGCGCCGTGGGGTCGGGCCTCCCCTCCCCGCCGCCGCCGCCGCCTCCTCCGGCGCCCCAGGGCCAAACCTCAGGACCCCCCGAGGCGCAGCCAGGTCGGGAGCAGGGCCTGCGTCCCCGAATCTTGTTGTGCGCGCCCCCAGCGCCCCCGGCACCCTCCGTGCGCCCCGCGCCCCTGACGCGCCCCGGGGAAAGTTCCTACTCATCAATTTCACACGTAATTTACAATAACCACCCGGATTCCTCGGCGTCGCCTAGGAAACGGCCAGGCGAAGCGACCGCCGCCTCCTCGGAGATCAAAGCCCTGCAGCAGACGCGGAGGCTCCTGGCGAACGCCCGGGAGCGGACCAGGGTGCACACCATCAGCGCCGCCTTCGAGGCGCTCAGGAAGCAGGTACCCGCTGCCCGCTGCGCACCCGCCTCGCGCCGGGGGAGGCATGCCGGAGTGGGCGATGCAGGGTCTGGAAATTTGGGGTGGATGGAGATGTGCAAGAGCACAAGGCCTTTGCCCAGTGGGACCCCAGAACCCCTGCGCGCAATCCCAGGGAGGCGACCTGTGCCGTTAGTTTGCAAAGTGGGCATGCGGTTTGAAATCTCTGGCCCGGGACTCTCCTCGGGGTCCCCCCCCTCCCCCCGCCCGCCTGAGTGAGCCTGGCTGTGCATTTAACTTCAGCCCTCGCAGTTCACTTTCATGGCAGCGAGGATTTGTCTCCTGGAGCGCCTTATGCGCGGTGGGGATGTGGGGAAGGGAGGGGATGAGCCTTCCCCACGGGCTTATGGTCAGGTTCAGGTCTCGCCTGCCGGTGGGGTGGAGAGGCCCAGAAGGTGGCTGAGTGGGCTGCCCCGGGGTTGCGGTGAGTGGCCAGGCTATAAGGTTGCTACAGCCGTCAGGAGCCCGCTAACCTAGCCTCAGACCAGGCTTCCAGCCCACGGAGGTACCTTCAGGTTGCTTCTGGGCCCTCTTGTTCTGGCGTGTTTAGAAACCTGGACTGGGAACCCGCTGCCTGCACCCCAGGGATTGGTTGAGGACTTTCCCCCAGGAGATCCTGGTCCATCTTTACTCATCCCCCCACCCCCCAACCCCACTACCTGACCTTAACCCCGGTGAAAGGGGCAGAGCCGCCTGGGGGACCGACTGTTGGGGGTTTCCTCCGAAGGGTCTGTAGCGTCTAGTTCTAGGGTCAGTCAGGGCCTCTCAGCTGTTGACATCAGACAGTGTCCCTCTGCAGGGTTAGGGGAGAAGATTTGTCCAAGAGTGTTTGTGTACTTATGGTCGGTGAGGGGCAGTTTACAACTCCACTTTAAAAAGGAGTGGGCATAGCCCTCCTGTCCTAGGCTTCCCATTCTGTCAGCTGGGTGAAGGAAGTGGTTGGTAAGTGCCTTTCTTGTGCCCTCCAAACAGCCCTCGTGTGTGTGTGTGTGTGTGTGTGTGTGTGTGTGTGTGTGTGTGTGTGGTGTGATATTGGATTGGATGTGCCTCATTTGAAGAGTCAGTTTGCTTGCTGGGAAGCTGGCGGCTGTGTGACTCCAGGAAAGTTACTTAACCTCTCTAGGCTTTTAGCCACCAACAAAGCATTCTCTTTGGCTCACCCTCTGCTCTTCCTCCGGGGAGACGAAGCCAGTATCCATTCATGGAAACGGAATCCAAGAACCAGGGCAAAAGAAGCCCGAGGGCTTTTGAGCCAAGGTGCTTTGCCTGGGTTTGGGTGAGACGTTGGGTCATTGAGGCTGGGTGGTAGGGTCAAGCTGTGGTCACAGACCAGCCTGGGAAACTGCCCACAGTCAGGCTAGCCAGGACCTGGGCAGTGGGCCCAGTGGAGCAGGCAGTCCCACCCTGGGGCAGCAGCTCTGTGTTTGAGTGCCCTGGGGAGTGGGGAGCCGGAAGCCACCTGGGGCATGTCCGGCTACCCACTTCCCTGGAGGAAAGGTGACACAAGGGCAGGGCAGCCCGTTCACCTGCACACCTCACAATTAGGGAACCCCCTCCCAGCTTGCTAAAGCCACGGCCTGGAGCTTCCCAGCTACTGAGTGGCAGGGTCGCATGAGTGACAGAACTAGGCTGGCACCATAGCTGTCTGCCTCTGAGTTCCCAGGGAGGGACGGTTCAAGGTCTCTCCATGCTCCACTGCATCTCATTGGTCTGACGGCTTTTAAAACCCAAGCCAAACTCCCTGCCAGGGAGTCAGTGCCGACTCCCTATGACTCTAGAACAAGACAGAGCTGCCCCTGGGAGTGTCTGAGACTGTTGCTGTTTATGACAGTAGAAAACCTTGTCTTGCTCCCTCTGAATGACTGGTCATTTGAACAGCTGATCTTTGGGGTTGAAGCCTAACAAGTTAGCACGCACCATTGCTCTAGAAGAGATCTCAGTCTATTTGATCCTCGCAACATCTCTGCCAGGATCAGGCGAGCCCACTATGCGGATGGAAAGCTGAGCCTAGGGAAGAGAGGAGACTTGTCCAAGAGCACCTTGTGGCGCAGGCAAGATGGCAGCAGGTTCTCAAAAGAGGGCCTGGCCAAATGCTCCCACAACCAGTGTTGGCTCGGTCGGCGAGGTGGGGGGGCCCTGCCCTGTGGAGCTTGTTAACAATCAGAGGCTGGGCACACACTTGGCAGATGCTCTGAGGTGACCTTCGTAATCCTTGCTCACCTTTCTTTTCCACCCTTTCCTTAAGAAAGTCCGATGCAGGAGGGGCAGAACCAAGCCCTTTCAGTGAGAGGGGGTGTGTGTCTGAACATGTAGGCTCACACATACCCACCTGCTAGCGCACACACACACACACACACACTCACACACACAGACTCACACTCACAGAAGCACCTGTTCCTGTTAGTCCTCTTTTTGCTCGAAGGACTCTGTCTCTTGCCCAAAGGGCTGCTGTAATGACGTGGGCCCCTGCCTCCTGTCTAGGAAGGAAGGAAATAGAGCCACAAAGCCAGGGCCTGAGGGTGCACCTATCACATACCCCTCCCCCCCACAACACCCACCCATCCTTAAGGACCTGTGTGGCTGGAGGAGCTCCGCTCGGCCTCAGTTTCCCTACCTGTAAAAGACCCTCTCCTCCCCCGAGTCCTGAATGTCTGTAGCTGTGAGATCTAGGATGGACTGACATTCCCAAGCTGGATTCTTGGGAAAAGCAGGAAGGCGGTTCTGCCTGGGACAAGACGGAGACCAGATGGGGGGCTACGGTGCTGGTCTGGGACTTTGTTACCCGAGCAGGTTCCTGGTGCGGTGAGACCAGCCCTGGCCCGAGAGGCTTGTTGAACAGTCCCTTACCCTCTCTGTCTCAGCTGTCATGTGGAGGCGACCGTGCTTATCACGTATGCGGCTTCTTTGAGGAAACGAATGAAGAAAGGAGAGGAAACTTTAGGTGGGAAGAACATTTCTTGAGCTGCTGCAGTGTCCTCGGGGCTGGGCAAGGCTCTCGACAGATGTAGAAATGAGTATTTTTTAATAATTAAAAAGATAATAATAATTTGAGGAGCCCTGGTGGTGTGTGGTTACATGCTGGCTGCGATCTGTGTGGTCAGCAGTTTGAAACCCCGACCAGCAGCTCCGAGGGAGAAAGACTGTCATAAAGAGTTACAGCCTGTAGTGGGGGTTAGGGGGTCGCAATGAATCAGCGCTGACTCGATGGCAGGGAGTTTGGCTTGGTGTTTGGTGGTGTAGTGGTTACACGCTGGGCTGCTACGGAAAGGTCTGAAGTTTGATATCACCAGCTGTTCCTCGGGAGAAAGAGGGCGCTTTCTACTCCCATAGAGTCAGTCTCGGAAACCCACAGGGCAGTTCTCCCTGTCCTGTAGGGTCACTATGAGTCAGCATCGACTCGATGGCCGAGAGCCAGTAATTTCAATAACAATCATGTGGTTGCTCTGCTTGGTGACCAAGCAGGACAGGGTAGAACTATGCCTATGGGTCTCCGAGACCAGGTTTCTGCGAGTGTCATCTCTCTTCTTTGGAGCAGTTGGTAGTTTTGAACTGCTGACCTTGTGTTAGCAGCCCAACACATTAACCCACTACCCCACAATGGACCCAGTGGTAGTGAGTTTGGTTTTTTGGTGGTGGTGTTGTCAGGGCCCCGGAGGCCATTCTGACCCATAGCGCCATCCAATAATATTCACAGGAACTAGTTCATTAGATGGCTGCTCAGTGCCGGGCACGCATGTGTAGTTCTGTTAACATGATAGACACTCACAAGCTCCCACCCACTTTACAGGTGGTGAAATTAAGGTTCCAAAAGCTGTGTAGATTGGCCGAGGTCAGCGGGCAGAGGTCACTGTCAGAGGCTGGCTTTGAACCAGGGTCTTGGAGTTCCTCCAGCACCCAGCTCTTTCAGACTGCTCCTCTACCCTTAGCACCTGGAAGCCGGCCTGCTGCCGTTTTTTGTCAGCGCGACCTCTGTTGGTGGCTGTTCCCTTAGCCAGGCAGGGAGCTGGGAGGGCCTGCTGAATGGCCACAGCGCAGAAGTGCAGGTGCGGACAAAGCCCTCCGGTGTGGCAGCAGGGGCCAGGGTGCTGGTGTGCGGGGCAGATGGTGAGGCTGCAGCACATGCCACCAGCCCAGCTGCACAAGAGCCCTCCCTCCCCGGTCTCATGTGAAGGCCATGTGTGCACAGCTGGGCTGGCCCATGTGCGGGCCGGCTCTGGCCCCAGGTGGAGGGTCAGAGGACAGGCTGGCTGCTGTGGGCTTGGGCCTCCTGGCAGGGCTTCTGGCTCCCAGACTGGGCCCAGCCTCGGGCACCTGGCAAGTGTGTGTGTTTCCTCTCTGCCTGCCATGGGAAGCCCTGTCAATCAGTGGCACAGGAGTGACAGCATGGGCAGGTAGAGGCTCGAGGCTGGCAGGGAGCGCCTACTGAGGTGCCTCTTCTCAGGAGGGTGACAAGCAAATGGGGCCCAGGTGGCCTCCCTGCTTTTTCTGGAGCCTGCCTTGAACTGAAGGTGGCCCAGAAGCGGGTGTGCAGATGGCGTCCCAGTTCAGCATGTCCCTCACTGTCAGATCCCAGGGCCCACCCATAGCAGCTGGGGCAGGTCCCTTAGGGGATGCTGAGCAGGTCTTGTATTGAGGGCCCATGCCGGTGGCTGTGGAGGAAAGGTGGGGTTAATTTAGGGTGATTTCCCTCAAAGGTAGCAGCTTGTGACGTGACCAGCTGGTGCCAGGCCATCCCTCCCCAGCACTGTGCCCTCTGCCCCGGGGAGCAGCTGGCAGTTGGGGGACTGTAATCGTATTGGGTGTCGTGGCCTTTGGTCACAGGAGTAGGTTTACAAGGGCTGCGTGTCTCTGGGATCTTCACCCAGAACGTTCCCTCTTGGCACCGAAGGGCGGCCGCCCCCTCTGCACACATGCCTTGGGCTGTGGGTCCTTATGCAGTCATGCCGTTCCTGATGGCAAATGGGGAAGAGATGAGGCAAGCCACGAAGTCAAAACCCAGCGTATCTCACACTCAGGAAGTGTGTGTGCCCCTGGAAGCCCAGCTAGCGTAGGGGTTATGTATGCAGTGGGCTGCTAACCTCAAGGTCAGTAGTTCAAAACCACCTCAGGTGAAAGATGAGGTTTTTGTACGCCTATAAAGAGTTAGTCTCAGGAACGCACAAGGGCCGTTCTACCCTGCCTGAGAGTGTGATCGTGGCTTGGCGTCGACGCGATGTCAGTGAGCTTGGTGTTTTGGGTTTGACGTGTTAAATGCTTCTCTGTAAAATGGAAGTGATAAAAGCCCAAACCCAAACCCACGCCACTTGCCGTTGAGTTAGTTCCGACTCCTGGTGACCCCATCTATTTCAGAGTAGATCAGCAGGCCTTTCTTCCAAGGTGCCCCTGGGAGGATCTGAACTGACGACCTTTAGTCAGTAGTCAAGTGCTAAACTATTTGTACTGTGCAAGGATCCCTTGGCTACTTAAAAAGGCTGTTTAAAAGATGAATGTAGGTATTTGTAGTCAAAATTCCCCAGCCCTCTGCCAGCCACAAGGGGTGATCTGGTCCCCACTCCCTGGGAAGAGGCAGGAGAAGGGACCGTCAAGGGGTCTGTGATACAGGTCAGTGTCTGCAGTTCTGACAGCTCACTATCCCTGCTCTCCAGTGAGGAAACTGAGGTGCAGAGAGCTGAAGGGATTTGCCCAAAGTCACATTGCCAAGAAGTGCCTGGCACTCAGACCAGCCATTTCTGTGCTCCCCCACCCTCTCCCACCCCAACCCCCCAACCTCCCAGACCTGGGGACACTCCTACTTTGCAGTAACAGCCCAAGCCGAGGTGTCCAGCGAGTTGCATCCAGGGAGTCCTGGAGTTAGCCAGGTGAGCTGAAGGGCTGTCACTGGGGGTGAAGGGCAGGCCAGGAGGGTGTCCTTTTAGGTGTGTGGCCGGTCCTGGTGGGCGTGCGGTCCGGAGAGCCTGATGACCATGTGCCTTCCCTGAATGTTGGCCCGACAGGCTTCTTGTCTCCAGCCAGGCCTTGGCTGGTAACGAGTTTCTTCATTTGCAGCTGGCATCGTCATCTATATTTTGGGAAAAGTGTAAATGGATTAATACTCAACCCACTAAGCCAGTGCCATCGAGTTGATGCCAGTTCAGGGCAACCCTGTCGGACAGAGTAGAACTGCCCCTGTGAGTTTCTGAGGCTGTAAGTCTGGGAGCAGAGAGCTTCAAGGTTAGCAACCCATGTAGTCCGCCCTGCCACCAGGACTCTTCAGTGGGCAGACACTCCCTCTAAAGCTATCACAGGGTCAGATAGACAAGAGTTCAGCAGATAGTCGCTCTTGGGCCTAGAGCTTGACAGGCGCAACCTGGCAAAGTGACAGTTTTGGACAAGGACCTGGCATCATCTGTTGCTCTGGAGTCTGCAGTGACCCTGGGTCCCAGCAGGCAGATCCCTGCTTCTCACTGGCAGGGAGGCCCAGCTGTCACCAGCTCACAGGCCTGCACTGTTTCAGGGAGGGAGGGGGAATGCTAGGGGCTTGCTTCGGTCACAAACTTTGCCCAGCCCCAGGCCTCCATCAGGCAGGGTGTGGAAAAGGCTGAGACCCCCAGCCCTGACCCAGGACTACCAAAGCCCTGTGGCTCACATCCCTTGTTTATTTGTTCAGGCTGATAAAGCGGCCTGGAGCCCTGGGGGCAGGGTTCTCTGGACTCTTGTTGGGAACAAGCAAAGTGCATTGTTCTGCCAGCGTTTTGTGGATGAGCTGGGACTGGGAGATGGGAAGGGGGACTGCATGGGGGCTGGGGTGCGGTTGGGGAGGCTGCCTTCCTCTTTGTCACATCCCTCCTCCTCCCTGGGGTCCCAGTTCTCTCTCTCTCTCTCTCTCTCTCTCTCTCACACACACACACACACACACACACACACACACACAGAGCTGCTGCTGTGGTCAGTTGAGTCCAGCTCCTGGAGACCCCTGGTGCTCAGAGGAGAACTTCAAGGCTGTGAGCTTTCAGGATCAGATGGTCAGATGGCCAGGCCTTTCTTCCAAGCCACTCCTGGGCAAGATCGAATGACAACCTCTTGGTTAATAGCCTGGAGCTTAACCATTGGTGTCTCCCAGGACTCCTTGTCTTGGAGGATTTAAAAAGACTAAAAGCAACCTTGCCTCCGGCCCGTGTTCTGTCTCCAGACCTCAGGTTTCTCCCTCTCTCTGGAGCCCCTCTTTGGGGACCTTCCACATCCAGTGTCATCACTACACTGGTCTGCTTGGACCTTATTCTGCGATGCACACGTCATCTCTTTTACTCCTTACTAGCCTGTGCAGGGAGCCCTGGGGGCTTCATGGGTTATGCACGGGGCTGCTAAACCCAAGGTCAGCAGTTCGAACCCAGCAGCTACTCCTCAGGAGAAAGATGAGGCTTTCTGCTCCAGTGAAGAGTTACAGTGTGGGAAACTCAGTCAGTTCTCCCTGTCCTGTAGGGTCACCGTGTATCAGAATGGGCTCGCTGGCAGCGAGTGACCTTGTGATGGCCATCCTTCCATCAACATGCTGAGGAAACTGAGGCTCAGAAGGATTATGCCGGGTGCCCAAAGTTATAGCTGGGAACAGCTAGAACCAGGAGGTGAACGCAGGTGACCAAAGACCCATGCCTTTCGGCTCTCTGCCTTTTGCCATCTCTTGTGGAGGGGCTCATGCCCCGTCCTTAGAGAGAGGTCAGGCTCCGGAGTCACTGGGTGACAGTGGAGGGAGAGTGTTCTTTGTCTCACTCGTCCCCTTACTCAGCAACCCTCCCTGAGTGCTTGCCACAGTGGGCCTGTGCTTGGCGCTGTGGACACTGGCCCCCGTGAAGGAGGTCAGTTGGATACTTGAGTGTGGAGGCCAGAATGGGTGCTGCTGTGGCATTGTCAAGGACAGGAAACTGCCCTGGCTTAGGGAGCAGGGTGTGTGTGTGTGTGTGTGTGTGTGTGTGTGTGTGTGTGTGTGTAAAGCTCCTGGCCAACGTAAACTGAACGTGACATTCACAGTGGGTGTAACGTGACATTCACAGTGGGTGTCCCCCATCTGAGGTGACCGTCTTGTGTGTACCTCCAGCGGCCTTTTCCGTCTTAGCAGGGATGGCCTTGCGGGCTGCGTGAGAATTGGGTTTGAGGCCTGTCCTGGCCACTGTCAGTGGTTAGCCACGTCCCTGGCTGGGACAACCAACAGCATCTCCAGATTTGGCTAAGGACACCCCCACCCTGAGGGACAAGATGGCCCGTGGTTGAGAAGCACTGACCTGGAACCGTGAGCAGTGCCTGCCACGGGCGGGGGGCGGCGACTTGCTGCTCCTAACTGCTGAACGGACGTGTCCGTGGGTCCCTCTGCGGGGTAGGGGTTCGTTAGGACCACATGCTCGTGCCATGCTTGCTGCTTTCGTCGATTCTGGAAGTGCACAGTGGTGGGGGCACCCCCTGGGTGGGAGGGTGCGCGTCTCAGCCACAGAGGGGCATTCTACATGGCGACTAGCCGGCCCGAGCAGGTCCAGGCTGTCGTGGTCATGCGCACGTGACCGCGCCGAGCTCGGCTCAAGCCTGCTTTGGTCCTGGAGTTTTTTTGGTTTTTTGCTCAGGTAGCAAAACTTTGGGGACCACTCTTCAATCTGGAAGAGGCTGTGCACCCTGTCCCATTAAGCCCTGTGCAGGGAGTGAGTGTCGAGTTGGTGGTGTGGGAGAGCCCGGAGGCACCACGGTTAGACGCTCCAGTTGGCGGTTCAAACCTAGCTGGTGGGCTCTCGGGAGAAAGCCCTGGCAGTTGGGCTCTGTAGAGATTGTCGTCGTGGTCGTCAGATGGCACTGAGCTGGTCCTGACTCGCGGCACCCCAATGTACAACCGCACACACACTGTAAGGGTGACAGCTTGGAAACCCCATGGGGGCAGCCCTACTCCGTCACAGGGGGCTGCTGAGACTTGGATTGAACGCGATGGGTACCCCCACCAACACCCCCACCCTGGGTGATGGGCATCTGACACACCTGCCAGGTCTGGCTGGGGCTGTAAACATGGACCACGCCCTTCCTGTGCGCCAGCAGCGCCCCAGCGCAGAGAGCCGCTAGAAGGGAGAAGAGAAAGAAGAAAGACGGAAGGAAGGAGGGAGGCGGGGAGGGAAGGGGAGAGAGAGGGAGACGCTAACCACGCTGCTTCCTTCCTAGTGCCCATCCCTGCGTGGCATTGCAGTGTAGCGTGATTTCGAGTCTGCGGTCCCGGGGCAGGAACCCCAAGGTGCCCAGCGTGACAAGGGTCCGGGAATGAGTGGCGGGGGCATCCACTCCCTCCGAGAGTCCTCCTTGGAGGGGAGGAGAACAGGGCTGTCGTGGTGGACACCCAGTGACGGTCTTCCAGCGTGTGACAGGAAGGGATAGCTCCCAGTCTGTCAGGGGCAGGCTGAGCTGACGCGTGTGCCACCCGCGGTGCTTTGAGCAGATCATAAAGACGGTTCATCTCACACAGTGGTTCTCAACTTGTGGGTCACGACCTCTTTGGGGGAGTCAAACGACCCTCTCACAGGGGTCGTCTGATTCATAACAGTAGCAAAACTACAGTGATGAAGTCGCAACGAAAACAATTTTATGGTTGGGGTGGGGGTCACCACAACCTGAGGAACTGTATGAAAGGGTGGCCGCATTAGGAGGTTGAGAACCCCTGATCTAGCAGATAACAGAGGCTGGCTCTCAGGACTAGAGAATGCTTCACCCAGGCCCCCTCCCGTGCCCAGCTCGCCCCCACTAGGTGGTGGAATTAGAAGTTGTCGTGAGCTGCCCCACGCCTGCAGCCGAGGTTTTGCCCATGAGGAGAACTGAGCCCCTCCTCACGCCTTCTCCCCCGCAGGTGCCCTGCTACTCTTACGGGCAGAAGCTGTCCAAACTGGCCATCCTGAGGATCGCCTGTAACTACATCCTGTCCCTGGCGCGGCTGGCCGACCTGGACTACAGCGCCGACCACAGCAACCTCAGCTTCTCCGAGTGCGTGCAGCGCTGCACCCGCACCCTGCAGGCCGAGGGCCGTGCCAAGAAGCGCAAGGTGGGTGTCGGCTCGCTCAGGGAACAGCGGTCTCTGGGGGAGGTGCCAGGTGCCAGGGAGAGAGGCTCCTGGCATCCCTAGGATGGCAGTGTGGTCACGAGCCTGGTCCTGGGACCTTGGGAAAGTTACTCAGTGCCAAGGGCCTTGCTTAAAAGGGGAGGGAGCCCTGGTGGCACAGGGGTTAAGCGCTCAGCTGCTAACTGACAAGTGTGTGGTCTGAGCCCACTAGAGGAAGATGTGACCGTCTGTGTCCATAAAGGCTACAGCTTGGAAAATCTGTGGGGGCAGTTCTGTAGGGTCTGTGCTCTGTCCCGTCGAGTGTGAGTCGGGATCAAAGTCAGACGGACTCAACGGCCTTGGATGCTTTTACTTTTAAATCAAGGCAGCCCTCTCTTGCCTTAAAGGCTCTGGCGGTGGATCCCCACCTGGTCCCTGATAGGTGTCATCTCAGCTCCGCGGAGCCCCTGGGCGTGCATGGATGGAATCTATGTGTCACCGCAGGGTGATAGCTGCATGCCCATTGTCCACGCTCAGCCCCACCACGGCTGAGCATGCTGGGCATGGTACACAGATGAAAAACATCCGGTCCTGGTCCCTGGACAGCTCACAGGATGGCCAGAGAGGGTCCAGCTCCAGGGGACACAGCTCCCACCCAAAGGAATTAGGAGGAGCATCCTGGGATGACTGGGGCCCTGACAGCCCCGAGTCAGCAGGCAGAAGCAGCAGGGAATGGCATCTGGAGCAGAAGGAACAGCCTGTACAAAGCTTTCTGAGCAGGAGGGAAGGTGCTGGGTCCAGCTCTGCTTCCCCAGAGGGCCTGTGCTTCAGCACTTCCCACGGGAGCCAGGCAGGGCTGAGCAAGGCTGGCCCAGCCTCGGGGTCTCAGTCTGCATAAGGCTGGAGGAAGAGCGGCAGAGGTAGGGCCCAGGCGCTGTCATGTGGAGGGAGGTGTCTGGACAGCCAGGATGGGGAAGATGGGAGGATGAAGCACGTTGACTCTGGGCACCCCACATCTGTTTCTCCACCTTCTCCTTCCTCTTTTTAAAAATCTCATTTTATTGGGGGCTCATACAGCTTTTATCACAAACCACACATCCATCCATTGTGTCAAGCACATGTGTACATATGTTGCCATCATCATTTTCAAAACATTTGCTTTCTACTTGAGCCCTTGGTATCAGCTCCTC
>NW_022111368.1:41986533-41988634 GCF_000313985.2 Echinops telfairi
CGTTCCTGGCTTCCCAGACCCGCCACCACCATGGCGGAGTTTCTGGGAGTGATTTAACTTGGACCAATTAGCCGGAGCCCTCATCAAGTGCATGAGGGAGGAAGCCCCACTGGCTGCCCACCGGGAGGCTTTCCTCTGGAAAGTGACACAGGCAAATTAAGGGCCTGATGGATGACTTTAAGCAGCACTTGGTGACCAAGGAGGTCCGTAAACTCTGGGTGAACTTCTCCGGGCATTCGGTAACCGAGCGGTGGATGGGCACCGCTGCTCTGTCAGCCCCACACTCCTCCCCTCTGCCCTCCCGGGCCCTGCCTCCTTCTCACCTGCCTGCCCCAGAGACCAGGGATGGAGGGAGAGCGGGGTGAAGACACCCAGCAGACACGAGCGGCTGACTTCCCTTGAAATCCCATCAGACCTCTGGGCTGGAAGACGTCTTAGAGACCAGCTGGTCCGGCTGCGCCATCGTATTGGGCGGGAGGCTGAGGTGGCAGGCTGTGGTGAGGGCAGAGCACAGCCCTGGGCTTGGGTGCTTATCAGTCACCGGTGTCTGGGATCCCGGTGGCACAGTGGTTACCTGTTGGGCAGCTGCCCGCAGGGCGGGTCAGGAGTTTGAAACCACCAGCTGTTCCTCAGAAGGGAGAGGAGGCTTTCTGTTCCCATAAAGGGTTATGGTCACAGAAACCCACAGGGGTCCTCCAGGGTCCCTGTGAGTCAGTCACCGCGACGGAAGGACGGCAGTGCCCGTGGTCTCATGCTCTGTGCAGCAAGAGTGTCTGCAGTGGAGGGGGCAGCTCCGGAGTTGTTGTTGCTACCTCGTTGCCCTCACAGGGATGTGAGCCCCCCAATGCCTGACCTTGAAGTTCATCCCATGGCGCCTCCTTGAAGTGGTGCATTACACTGGGGGAGGGGCGGCCTGTCCAGCTGGAGATTGCAGGGTAGGAGCATGTCTCCTACACACACACACACACACACACACACACACACACACACACACACACGTCCCACCCCCTACCTCCCACCCAGCCCAGAACCCATAGGAATTCGGAACTGCAGCCAGGACGCGGCCTCAGGGTACTTCCTGTCCCCCGCCTGTCTGTCTTCCAGCAGCAGGTCTCCTGGGGTCTCCTCGGCGGGGACTGGAGGAAGTGGGGTCCCGGTCTCTCTTTGCCCTAATGACCTCTGTGGTCGCATAGATTCGGGTAATATCCACAGCGACATGTTTCCCATAAGAAAAACTCAGGACACCCACTGACCCTGTGTCCGCCCACAGGGACTCATGGTCTTCAGTCAAGCCCTTGCCAGAAGCCCCCCCCCCCCCCATTTTTCAGTAATTGGCCTGGGTAATCAAGGCTTGACCTTGCCGCCTTTGCAGGCGTGGGCCAGGGGTAGGCTGGGGAGCGGTCCGACTCCTGTCCATCTGATGGTCCAGGGGCCCGCACGCCCTCAGGGTCCTGCTCAGATCCTTCTGCATTTACTTCAGCCTCTCTTTCCTCCTCCTTGCCGCCTGTCTTCTCTGTCTGTCTGTCCCCCTTCCCCCAGCCCCTTAGCTGCGAAGTGTGGCCGACTTCAAGCTCAGAGGCGTGAGCTGAGTTTGTCCTGGCTGACTTCTGCCTGGTGTTGGGTCTGCTGGGCTTTGAGGACGAGGAGGGCGGGGGAACCCATACCTGGGGGAGGGCATTTCTTTGCTTCCCTTCAGGGCCCCCGCCTTTCCCTTACCTTCAGCCTGGGGCTGGAGCTGTCCAGTCTGGTGGGGGCGTCATTGGACACACCCTGGTGTGTAAGGCAGCATTGGAACTGCATCTCCCTCCGCCCGTGGCCCCCCAGCCTGCATCTCTGAGGGTTCATCTCCATTTATGGACAATCCATTTGGGGAGCCAGTCCCCCTAAGCACAATTAGACCGATGATCCCTCTGATTTGTGGGCGGTTTCTCTGAAAATCACACCAGCTTATAAGCTTAGGAAGAGGATGTGTTTGGCCTGTAAGGGCTTGGCCCTGCCACCCTGCTGCCTGGCACCCAGGGAGGGTCCTAGGGGGAGCCCAGAAACCCCAGGAGGCCTTCCCTCTCTTCCCCTTCTTTTACTCAGATGTCTCACCACCCCC
>NW_022111368.1:41988771-41993449 GCF_000313985.2 Echinops telfairi
CCCACCCCCCACCCACCCCCCGTGCTGTGCGTCCAGCAAGCATTTATTGAGCACCGACCGTGTGTGGGCGCAGAACAGCTCACACAGAGTCCTACTGCCATCAAAAGGCAGCTACCCCCCACGTCCCCGGTAGTGTGTCTGGAAGCTATGCCCTGTCGGTGCAACGTGGGAAAGCAGACAGAAGCACTCTTGCCCCTAACCCAAGCCTGCAGCAATCAGGCACCCACGGGAAGCTGTGCGGTGAGGCGCTCTGTGCCCTGCAGGGCCTGGGCCGTGGAGAAGGTGGAAGAGTGATGAGAATCGGAGCCTGCTGACCTGCAGGTGGGTCTAGGCCAGGCCTGGTGATGCTGTGACGGCCCCATCAACCACACAGGTCTGATTCACACACCTTGGCCCTGGGATGCCTGGTCCTCGGTCCCATTGGCATTGCCTGTGACAGGGCCCAGGGGGAAGGACACCAGTGACATTGTGCCTGTGCAGTGTCTCTGCTGAGTGCCTCTCCCTGATCTCAGGCGCACTGTCCCCGCCCAGGAACTCAGGGCTGCCAGGTCCCCTTCTGCTCTTCCTGGAATGTGAGCTGGCCCCCACGGGCCTGCTTGCTTCTAACTCCTCCACCAAGGAACCCCGTCTGGCAAACTCATTCTTAGCCTGTATGTGGATGATGACTTTGCAGTGACCCTCCTAGCAACGTGGGTGCATTGTGACCGCGGGGGGGCGGGGTGGGTGGGTGGGAACGGGGCGCACGCAAGGCCTCAGGCAGAGGAAATAACAGAAGAGGGCTTGCTAGGTAGGGCTGCAGTGAGAAGACAGAGGTTTGAGGTCTGAAGCCTGTCGGGACTGTGGGCAGATTTCCACACCAGTAGCTCTGGACACCCCAGCGCCCTGAGCGGCCCCGTGCCAAGAGTGAGAGCAATAAAGCCCATGACCACTTGAGCTGTCCCATGGGGACAGGGGGCACTCTGTGAGATGGAACGCAGGGCCCTCTGGGACCCCTACCTGCATGAGCTGCCCGGCCCCTCCTGACCCCTAGATAAAGGCAATGGGGATTTAAAGTGGAATTGGCTGGACTTTGGGTTTACCGCCCTCCGCCCCTAGAGCCCAGGCACACCCTCTAGCTCATATCTGCCCTTCCCTGCGGGGGGTTGGCTGGGGGGCCCCAGCCCATTCTGGACCTCCCAGGCCATGACTTTGAGGGTCCTGAGTCCCACCTGGAAGACCGGTCATGCACTGAGGTGGGTTGGGGGCCCACCCAGCAGAGACAGAGACAGGCGGGAGGAGGGCAGGGCCCTGGAGAGTTCAGTCCTGACTCGGAGGCAGCAGGAAATAATGCACATTAAGCACCTGGCTCTGGGCCACGTTTCTGCGGCTCCTGTTTTTAAAGCAGCAACTCCTGGGAGCTTCTGAGAAGGGGGAGGGTGTGGGGAGGGGGGATAAGGAAGGGGTGGAGGCTTGGCGGCCAGGCCTTTCCTCAACACCTGGACTGGGTGGGTCAGGCATCCTGAGTAACGGTGCTGCCGCCACCAACAACCACAACCTCAACAAACCCATCGCAAACACTGGCGGGGTCCTTTGCGCACAGGGTTAGGCTGACAGGGGACAAGAGCACTGTGAGGCACTGGGGTCAGGGTTGGAGCAGAGTGGCGGGGTAGTGACAGCCAGTCAGCAGGATGTCCCTCTTCTCAGATGGGGACGGTCCTGGGCCCGGGAGGTATTGGAGCTGGGTGCAGTGTTGGAGCTGGGTGCAGTGAGGCTGGGTCTGTGCCTCTCTTTCCTTGCTGCCTTCTGGGCAGGGGACACTTTCCTTGATGATGGCAGGTCTGAGGGGCCCAGCTGAGGTGACACCACTGTTCTTCTTCTGGAAGCTCAGGGGGAGGAGATCGGGGACATTGGCAGTGGAGGGCACTCTGAGGGGGCTCGTTCTGCCAGGAGGCTCAAACCTGGGCCTTAGGAAAGACTGCTCCTCTGTGGCCCGTTCTGAGTCTTCGTGGCACCGCACTCAGCCCCCGGCCCCTGCTGGCTCCCTGCAGCCCAAGGGCCCTCCTGAGGCTACTACCCTGTCCCCGCCTGCTGGACAGAACCACCCCCGGTCTGCATCTGTTAAGTTGAGGGTTTCCTGGGGGTCTGAGGAACTTTGCAGTCCGACGTTCCAAGCTGTGGTCTTGCCTCACTTCCACTCCTGGTTTCCGGAGGGGTCCTGATGGCGCAGCGTTGAAGCGCTTGGCTGCGAACCAGCGGGCCAGCAGTTGGCACCAGCGCTCTCTGGGAAAAACAGGAGGCCTTGCTTCAGTGGAGATGGACAGCCAGCCTGGGAAACCCTAGGGGGTGTCCTACTCTATCACGTGATCCTGAGGGTGGGGTGGGGTATCTTTAAACTAGAACCCACTGCTTTGGCTCTGGGTTTGGTTATACTGGGTGCTCCGTCACCCTCGTTTCTTCTGAGCCCACCACAGACTTTTCACACCCATTTGAAAGTCCCTTCTGAGGGGTTCTCCTGTTGAGAAAGGCCACATACAGAGCCCTTGGGGACCCCAGTCAAGGCGCCCCAATACGACTAGTACCTCCTACCAGGAGGATACTGGTGTTGCTCCCCGGGAAACGAAGGCTCTCAGAGAGCTCAAGGACTTGCCTGAGCCCAGCTGGCCAGGAAGCAAGGTACGCCCTGCTCCTATCCTGGTGGTCCCCAAAGGGCAGAGCGTTCCACAAGCATGGCCTCTGTCTCTGAAGCGCCCTGGGCCCAGTCACCGGGTGAAACACCATTCGAGCCCTCGAAGTGTGCTGGGACGAGAGGGGAAACCGCCATCGGATCCCCTCCGGTCTCAGACACGGAGGCCGTTCATTTTCCCGGGCATTCCGGCGACACAGACGCTCGTCTCCAGCTGTGTGCTCTGACACGGCGCGTTCCCTCAGCGGCTGCTTCTCCTCCCACACCTGACACTGTGAGCCCACAAGTCTGGCGAGGCCGGTCTGGAGGCCACATTAGCTGGGGGCAGCCTCTCAGATAATACAAGGCCGGCCGGCCCCAGAAGGCTGCCCCAAGAGGTTCCTCCGTGGTCCCCTGGTAGGATAGGGGCACTCCCCTCTCCTCTCACAATCTCTGTACCCCTGTACCTCTTCTCGTCCTTCAGTCACGCCCCTCCTGACACACAGTCACCACTAGCCATGCCTCTCAATGACACCGCCTGTGTGAATGACCACCCAGGGTCCCAGACAGAGCAAGCAAGAACCTCCTGTCCATGCTTCGAACGTCATGGAAACACCGCCAGTCCCCGGGGAAAGCAGAGTGATCCCGGGGAACCCTCCTGGAGCGCTTCATGGAGCCCAGATCCCCTCCGGCAGTCCTCGGGGGAGGCACAGGGGCCCTGGAGTCTTGTGTGGGTGAGGGTCAGTCTGGAGACCCCTACAGTTCTCCGTGAGGGCACACGCGGCCTGCACAAAACCTACACAGAGACTGAGCTCCAGTCCCGGTGCTGTATTTCCTAGCTGTGTGACTTTGGACATGCTACACTACCTCTCTGATGCCCCGAGTTCCCCTAGACCTCGAAAGTCCCTTGATTCATTGCAAGGGACATGCACGCCCCTTGGTTGGCATGGGAATAATGCTAGCCAGCTGGCCACCAGCAGCAGCAGCCACATCCACCATGTGGTGAGTGCCCATTGGGTGGCAGGACTGCATCCATGATCCCTACCAGCACACTGACCCCATGAGTTAGGGCCCTGTCTCCCATTCCACCAAAAGGGAGGGTGTGACCAAGAGAAGCGTACTGACTGCCCAAGGCCACACAGTCAGGGCAGGAAGGGGCTCAGTTTCTAACTCTGACCTCTCCAGCTCCTGGGAATGGCAAGGGCTGTGGCTACCTGCTTCCCCGGGGCTCACCCACTGCCCAGCACAGTGGCCTGCACCTGGGAGGCCCCCCACCGAAGTCCCATATATTGCCTTGCCCCCTGAGCAGGCTGCAGCCTGCCCCATGGAATTGCAGGGAGCCAAAAACCCGCTGGTGGTGGCGAGGGGTGGGCTGGGTCCAGGGGCTGGGTGCGGGGTGGTGGTGGTGTGTGTAGGGGTGTCATCAGCTCAGAGCACCCCCAGCGCTGTGCCGCCAGCGAGGCCTGACACCAGGTTAAGTTGCTTGGCGGCATCTGGCGGCAGCTGGGAGTGTGCCTGGTTCCCATTTGGGCGCTGTGGTTTTGATTAGCTGTTCTTCGAGGCGGGCCTGTTGGTGAGGCCATGGGAGCTCCTCGGGAACAGAGGGTCCCCCGCCCGCCCGGCGGCTGCGGGCCCCCCCCCTCTCCTGGCAGGCCCAGACTCCAGATGTTCCGCGCGCTCGCTGGGAAGGCCTGCTGGCGCCACAGAGGGCAGAGGGCAGGGAAAGCACGCGAGCTGGAAGCCCAGGCACTCAGTCACTGCAGGCCTTGGCCGCCGGCCCGGCCTCTGCTGGCACATTCCCCAGCTCTCCCCTGGCCATCTGTTCCCAAAAAACCCTTTCAGAGCCTCATCATCACTCAGGATACAACAGCGTGAGCAGCTGGTTTGGAGGCAGGGGGAAAACCGTGCAAAAGGTCCTTTGTGAGAGAGGAAACTTGCTCATGAATAACAGGGCTGGCGGCCGCGAAAGTTGGCGGCTGGGATTCTTGTTGCTCTGGCGCCGCGGCTGCCTCCGCTTGACTTTTTATCTCTGCGCCC
>NW_022111368.1:41993549-42003334 GCF_000313985.2 Echinops telfairi
TTCACCCGCCTCTGTGGTCTTGAGGTTGACCGCTGCGAGCCCTCCCCGCAGCCCCCCGGCCCCCTCCCCTCGCCGCCCCGTATTCTGTTCGTGTTGTTTCTTCCTCCTCTTACCCCAGTTGCAACTTTCCCCCTTCCCTTCCCCCCTTGAGGGTGGCTGAAGGCCCCCTCATTAGCCCTCCTGGAGACCACAGAACTTTTTTTTTATTTCCTCCCTCAAAGCTGTTAAAATTGGAGATGGTTGGAAATGACTGCTTTCATAAAAGCTCAGCGGGGTGGGGGTGGGAGCCAGAAAGGTGGGACCGGGGTGGTCCGGTTAGTGGTAAACCAGTGTGGGGGGGTGTCACACAGTCATTACACCCAGCACCCAGAATACACCGCGGGCAGAGAGACGTGAGCAGGCCACAGGCAGAGGGAGGGAGGGGGACATAAGGTGCACACCCCCTTTCGGAGCATCAAAGGGCACCGGGGAGACAAGCGGTGGGGGCGGGGGGCTGGCGGGGAGCAGTCGTATTAATAAACACCCCGGTGCCTGGGCCCCTCAGCTGATCGCAGCATGACACACTGCCTTTTTTAAGAACCGGCGGCCCCTGGAGGCTTCTGGGAGACATCTGCTTGGAATCTGGGCACCTCGTGGGAGCAGGCGGCGGGCAGCCTGTCCGAGGCCTGTGGGGTGCTGGGCAGAGCTGGCAGCTGGGAGTCCAGCCCTAGGAGGGAGGGGGAGAGAAAGGCCAGGCCTGCCTCGCCCCCCTCCGGGCCCTCCAAAATGTGTTGAAGTCAGGCCGGGGGCGTCCTGTAGGTGGGCAGAGGGTGGAGGGGCAGCTTGTCAAGTGGTGGTGATAGGTCAGGATGAGGGGGCTTGCCCTTCTCAGCAGCCCCTGTTGCCCTTCCCGTGGCTCACCTCCCCGCTCTCCCATCAGACCCAGAAGCCTGGTGGCTCCTTCGCCCAGCAGTGGAAAAAGCCTGTCAGCGGCGCTGCTGTGGGTGGCCAGCCCGTCCCAGCTTGTGAATGCGTTTCTTCGGCACCTCACTTCTCTCACCTGCCCTCTGTTTCCCCTCCCGGTCTCAGCTGCAGGGATGCAGGCCCGGCTTTGATGTTTTTCCACACTGGAAGGCACATTCATCTCACCCAGCTGAGGGGCTCCGTGCCAGCTAGGGGCATCCTCCCTGGGGGCCGCAGACAGCACTGACACAGTGGACAGGTGACCCGCCCCATCAGCTCTGCCTCAGAGGCTTTGTGGTCTCTGCCAGGCAGCTCAGCCCCAGGAGCCCACTTAGAGATCAGGAGAAGAGCCTCCCCCACCTCCTGGCACTGCTCTGGGCTTCGATGCGGGACTGCTCTGCACACTCTGCCCTGGCCCCCTGGCCTCGGCCTGGACGTTGTGATGGGGTAAAGAGGAGGAGGAGGAGGAGCGGCCGCTGCCCACAGGTTGCTGGGTGAGGAGGCCAGCAGGACCGAATGACCAGGACTACCTTCTAGCCTCGAGGGTGCTAGGGGACAAGAGTTGGGTGACGGGGCGGTGCTTCCTGCAGAGGAACCAGGCTGACCCACCAGTCACCCAGCCTCGGGCCCCTGGCCCTGTGGGTAGAGGGCAGGGTCAGAGGGAGCCCGTGGGTCACTGTTCCCGTGGGTTGGCCCGGCCCAACCCAGCCTAGGAGACTGGCAATAATGAACCACCCCTCCTGAGCACCCCAGGTAAACATTTCTCGAGGGCACTGCAGGGAGCCAGTGCCTCCTTTAAGACCCTCCTGTCTGCCCTAGGCATTCCATCCCCTGGCCATCGGAGGCCCCACCCAGCTGCCCTGCCACTCCCCCACTTGGTCAGCCCCCACCATCCCCTGCCAACAGCCCTGCAGAAAGTCAGCTCTGACGCCTTGCTCAGTGCTCTCAGAGTGCCCCCAAAGGCCAAGGTGGAGGCCAGCTTCCTTAACAGAACACCTGATGCCACTACCCCGCCCCCATGACCTGGTCCCAGCCGGTCACGGTCACGCTCCTCGTAGCCCTGAGGGGCTATTTCTGGCTTTGTGCTCATGCCGTCCCTTCTGCATGACATGCCCTTCTCCCCTGTCTGCCGGGAGGACTCCTGCTCATTCTGGACGCTCGGCGCATCCCGGGAGCCCGCCCTGACCTCCTCCTCGGGGCGGTGGCACAATGCGTCACTGCCCTCCCCGGGTGACAGGTGTGCTCGCGGACGCCAGGCCCTAAAGCAGGGACGGGATGTTACGAGATACTCTCTTTCCACGACACTCCGCACATCACACGGTCATCCCCACACAGCCCTGCAGCACACGGTGTGTGTTGAGTGCCTGGCTAACCTGTGAGTCCCTCCCTTTGTGTCTCAGCTCCTGGCACACAGTAGGACCCCACGTGACAACGTGCTGCCCCTTCAACTAAAACAGTCCCCCACAGTTGGGGTTACCGGCAAGGATTCTAAGGAAGCATCAGCGTGGGGTATGGGGTGCGGGGACTGCAGGAAGGACCTGGCTGGCGGTGAACACTCCTGGGCTTTCTTCCCCACCTTCCGTCCCGGGCAGCTGACCCCTGTTCTCTTGACTCAGCCAGGGGAAGCCTGTGTTTCAGATAACAGAAGACATGTCCCGGGCAGCTTCGGCACACGGGCTCGAGTTTCTCACAGCTCTGAAGTCGGAGAAGGTGGGAGGTGGCTTGGTGGCGGCCTGGCTCTGGGCCTCTTGAGGTCTGTGCGTGCTTGGTGGCTTCCCGGGAGAAAACCGAAAAAATCACTTCCGTGGAGTCGGCTCTGACCCCTGGCAACCCTGTAGGACAGACCGAAGGACACTGCTGATGCGGGTTTCCCACATGGTCGATCTCAAAGCAGGAGCAGACCGCATCGCCTCCCCCACTCAGTTTGGCTAGTGGTTTGGAACCCCTAACCTTGCGGTGAGCAGCACAACTTAACCCACCACGGCACCAAGGCTCTTGTGGTCACGTGGTGGCCATCAAAGCAGTGAGCACATAGTCCTTACGTGGCCTCCAAAGGGAGGGGCGAGGGCAGAGAGCCCAGCCGGGGTATCCATCCTCACTGGGCCGGCAGTCTTACCAGACACCCACTCGGCCCCTACGTACCCCACTGTGAGAGGGGTAGTGCCTGAACCAGGGGCACAAGCATGCCTTTCTGCTGGGAGGAGCCCCTGGATGGCACCAATGGCTATGTGCTTAACTTCTAACTGAACAAGCCCTGGGAAGGAAACGACACAAGGCCCCTCCCTGCTCTCCTCCCGCCCCCGCCCCCTCACACTCACACCCTTGGAAACCCGAAGGAGCAGCTACTTTCTGCACTCCAGGGTCGCCGTGGGCAGCAGTCCACCCCACGGCTGTGGGTTCGGGCTTTGTCTTTAGTCAGCTAGGTGGGCCAGTGGGTGAGCAACCATAGGGCTGAATGAGCCCCAAGCTGGCTTTCTCTTTTAAGACCATACAATGGCACTAACCAGAGTGACAGCCATCACCACAGTGGCTCACTGTAGCCCTGGGACAGGGTGGCCGGCTGCATCGTTTTTTGGTTGATGGCCCTGAGGCCCCTGGCCACCTCCACACAGCACTGCACGGCCCCCAGAGCCTCTGCCCCCACAGCTCCCTTGAGTCCCGAGACAACCCTGCGGGTCCACGTGAGCCTTTCCCACCAGAGCCCATAATCCAGTTTGGGGGGGGTCGGCATCTGCTTTTGGAAGGTCATTCCAATGTCAGTGTGGGTGGTGGTATTGTGCAGTCTGAGAAACATTGTAAGCAGGAGTATATATGTGCCAGTGTGAGGGCCCAGGGAGCCACGGGGGCGGAAGGACACTCACCTGTGGGCCTGCATGGTCTGGAGCAGTGGGTGATGGACTGTACTGGCCCAGCAGGAAGGGGACAGGGGGGCCTGAGTAGCTCCTCTCCATCTAGGATTTGGAGGCTTTGTCTATTTCTCTGCTGTGTGTGTGTGTGTGTGTGCACTGCCATTGAATCCATTTCAACCCATCGTGACCCAATATCCAACAGAATGAAGCACTGTCCGGTCCTCTCATCCTCATGATGGTTCCCACACCTGAGCCAGCCCATTGGAGCAGCCACTGTGTCAGTCCCTCTGCTTGACCCAGCATGATGTCCTTCTCCAGGGACTGGTTTCTCCTGACAACCTGTCTGAATATGTGAAGACAAAAACCTCACCAGCCTTGCCGCTAAGGAGCACGCTGGCGGTACCTCTTCCAAGACCCATTTGTTTGTTCTTTGGGGCAGTTCATGGCGCACTCAGACGGGCCCCATGTCCACATCGAGGTGGAAAAGGGGTGCACCCTGGGAGGTGACTAGTGGTCTTTGAGGTTTTCAGAACTTTCACACACACACACACACACACACACACACACACACACACAGAAATCAGGAGCCTTGGCGATGGGGGTAGAGCCTGGCATCTGAAGGCAGCACCAGAGAGGGGGTGAGCTGCTTAAAGGCATCAGACCAGGCTGTGCTGAGTCCCCCACCCTCCCCAGGAGCAGTGCCTGACTTCCTGTTAACCCCCTGTCCCTGCCACCTCGTACACCCAGACGGTGGATGGCAGCAGTCTGGTTGCTTGTATAGCTAGCCCACTTTGTCCCACCCCTGGTACATGCACACACAGGGATTCTTTACTTATCCCATCCTTTAGTTCCACAGGGAGTTGCTTGGTGTAGTGGTTACATATTGGGCTGAAATCCTTGGGGCTGGCAGTTCAAGACCACCGGCAGCAACAAGGGAGCAGGACTGGGATTTTCTACTCCCGTAATTAGTGACAGTCGCAGGGGCGTTGACTCGATGGCTGTGAATTTGATTTTTCCAGTTACATGAGCAGGAAAAGTGAAGGGAGTGTGAATTCTGTCCTTTTTTCTGTTTACTGTTTGCCGTGCATGCTCTGTTCTCCTTGCTGGGGTCACACCAGAGAACAGGCCAGGGCCCCACCTTCTGGAATGTAGAGCTAAGTTACACCCCTGAGGGGGTTCAGGGCCACCCCCGCCCCCCATTGCCCTGTGTGCAGGTCTCCCAAGCTCAGCTCTCAGAAGGCTCAGATCAGCTGAACAGAAAGGGCAAACTGCTGTGGGGTGGGCAGCCCCCAAAGGCACGGACACTCATAACCCTGCAGGTCCCACCGGGGCCTGGTCGAGTGGAAGGGGACAGAAAAACACTTCAGAGCAAAGCCAGAGGCCCCCAGAAGCCAATGGACTTGGGGCTGTGCAGGGCAGGGCCAAGAGGCCATATGGCCTCAGGGACCTGGGGAGTATTTTGTCAACTGCTGTTCCTGGGTTGACCTTGAGTTGTCAAGAGGAAGCTGAAGTACATCCAGTAATGTCTGACGGGGAAGGCAGGGAAGTGTAGTCGTCCTTGGGAAACGACCTGTCTCGAGCTGTTTTGGCACAGAAAACCCCAGACATCCTTTGAGGGAGGGGTGGGGGTGGGAGTTCTAGGCGGTTCTGTAGCTGGCTCATTCTCCTAAAATGTCTCAGGGCTCCCTGGGGTATCCCCAGGGCTGGAAGGGAGATTGAAAAGCACACTGACTGCCATTGAGGAGCTGACAGACCAGTGGGGTGCGCACTGAGCCCCGAGCTCTTTAATCCTTACCCACCATGAGCAGTAGATGGCTACTATCACTTTGCAGACGAAGGGGCAGAGGCAGGGCCAAAGTTAAATGGATGGAGGCACCTGACTCCCCAGCTGGCAGATGCTGCCCCTGTGCAGGGTGACCTGTGCAGGGGTACGGGATGGTGCATGTACCTTGTGCATGTAGGCGGGGGTGGGGGGGGGTGGGGGGTGTGGGTCAGGGGGTATGACTCTTCCCAGCCTTGGCCTCTCCCGTGTGCCTCTAGAGGCTCCTCTTGTGCAGTCGCTGGTGGGTGGTAGGCAGGGAGCGAAGAGCCTGGACAGAGAGGCCCCCAGCCTGGCTTGGGTCCCTTAGAGGGTCCAGAATCTGTACCTTGGAGGGAGGGGCTCCGGTGATGAACGAGCTAAAGGAGGCCCCCACACGTCTTTAAACTGTGTCTGGGTAGAGTGCGGCACCCCGGCACTGAAATTGCTGGTTTACTTCTCTGCCTACAGGCGCATAGTGGGTTGGCCTTGGCTGCTAACTACCAGGTCGGCAGTTTGAATTCACCAAACTGATAAGGGCTTCCTACTCCCGTAAACAGTTTGTCTTGGAAACCCACAGGCAGGTCCCACAGGGCCAGAGAGTTTGGCTTTGGAGGGGGCTATAGCCTGGGGTGGTGCAAGCGCTTTGCACAGGTGAAAGGTTGAAGGTGCCGCTGAAGAAAGGCCTGGAGATTGGCTTCTGGAAAACCAGCCACTGGGAACGACTCCGACACGCTCGTGGGTCATCAGAGTCCGCGCCTCCCCCGCCACCC
Organism: Echinops telfairi; assembly: GCF_000313985.2. Classification (NCBI taxonomy): domain Eukaryota; kingdom Metazoa; phylum Chordata; class Mammalia; order Afrosoricida; family Tenrecidae; genus Echinops; species Echinops telfairi. Next base: position 41,999,912 of record NW_022111368.1, read on the forward strand.
CACCTGTGTCCCCAATAGCCACAGCTGGACTCCCCCTGGGGGTCTCCTGGAGCTACCGTGTGGCCTTTGCCAGGGTTAGTGTTGGCCAGCACTTGGGCCTAAATCGATTTGTCTGGCTGGTGGCCCCTCCCCCTCTGCTGTTTTGCAGGAGGGACTGGTCAACAGAGGCAGGGGGAGCAGCGGGAGGGGTGATAGGCCTGAGGAGGTGAAGAGAGAGGTCATGAATCGGCCTGCCCAGAGCGATATGTGAACAGGGCCTTCCTCACCTGGCTGGGCCACCTGTCCACGCAGCTGTTGGCTCCCCTCCAGCTATGGAGTAAGGACACAGGTTCCCTGAACGTCTGGCGTCCAGAAGAGCAGTGCTTATCCTGGAAGAACTGGCTGGAGAGCATCCCAAGACTGGAAGCACCTGGAAAGTTGCAGACAGCAGGACTTCAGGCCCTAATTACAGAGGCCAGCTTGACTGTCTGGACTATGGGTGGGGTTCAGTGAGGGCCAAGCCAGACAGACGGACTGATGGCCTTGGGGAGACAGAGAGGTAGAGAGATGCAGAAACAGTTGGCACAGAGACACCCAGACAGAGAGCTCATTGGAGAGAAGAGAGAGTGCCCACAGCCCCAGAGGCTGTCAGCACAGTGGGGCCTCAGGTCTCTGTAACTGCCCCCTGTGGCCCCTTGTGAGCTCTGGACCTGGCTTTGGGGGTGCTGGGCCTCCCCTGACGACTGCCTTCCTGTAGGCTGGCTCAAAGGGGGTGGATGGAGGTGAGGTTTTTGTAGAACCCAGGCAGGTGGCAGCTGAGTAGATGGGCAGCTTGGGGACCTGCCAACCTTGAGGTCATCGGAGTTAGGGGTGTGCCTTGCTGTGCCATTTCCTAGCGGTGTGGCCAGGGCGAGCGAGGTGACCCCTGGGGGTCTGCATTTCCTCATCTGCCAGGGGCAGCGGAATGCCGACCTCCCGTGACTGAGTGAGAAGGTATGCAGCCTGGCACGCTGACGCTCCTGACAAGGGTGGAACGGAGTCGCCCGTGGGCCTCCAGGCCTGGGAAGACAGAGGGCCCCGTCTAGGTGGACCTTTCCTCCTGGAGAATTGGCAGGGACAGTGACACTCTAACAACCACTAACTGGCGACATGACAGGATATAGGAGGAGGTGGGATCAGGGCTTCAGGAGTCCCCAGGAGATGGGCCGTTGGGGTTACAAGGTTGGGTTTGAGTAGTCCTGGTACCCCCACCCCAGAGCATAGTTTTGATCGGTGTGGGGTCTTCAACAGGGACTCACTAAAGGGTAGCCCAGGATACCTGGGGCTCAGAAGGCGTTGGACCTGCCTGAGCCCCGTGCCCCCTCCCAGTTTGGCCCCTGAGAGAGCTTGGAGCTTGGGGAAGCCAGGGGCTTCGGGGCAGGCGGCTCCTTGACACATGGGCCCTCTGCGATCTCAGAACACATCCCGGAAGGGGTGGGACTGGCAGCCTTTACCTGTTAGAGGGGAGCCTCAGCTATTCTCCTCGAAGGACTTGGGGTTCCAGTCCAACCTACAAGCACCTCAGAAGAGTGGCCTAGGGGGTCTTCTTCTGAACAAAGCAGCTATTGAAAACCCTGTGGGGTACAGTTCTACACTAACACAGCTGGTGGGCTGCCATGAGTTGGAATCCCCTGGACGGGCAGCTGGCCAGCCACAATGGTGTCCAGCGTTTTCCTGTGATTAGGTGGACAGTCAGCTGCCCCGGGGGCAGGGATGCCTCCCCCCAGCGCCTCCCCCCAGAGCTGGCACCTTCCTTTGCCATGGTGCTGACTCCATGTGGTTTCTGAGGCTGTCAATCTTTGCGGGGCACAGACAGTGGGGGGTTCTGCCATAGACCGCAGTAGGGACTTCACGCATGTTTGCGGAATCCATGAACTGCCTCGTCTCCCCCTTCATGGCTCCCAAGTGGACTCTGCTGCCTCACCTGGCCTCTGATCATCCCGTTGCAGCTGTGAGATGCCCGGGACCTCTGAGGGCCCTCCCAGCGGGACACACTGTGATTCCTTGAGTCACGCCATGTCCCCGCCCTCCAGCACAGAGAGCCAAGCCCAGCGGCTCATAAATTTCCTGCCTGTCGCCTGTGGCGCCTAGGCCAGGCGGGGCGGCAGGCGCTGGGGGTGGGCCTGCCGGTACCTGCTTCCAGTTCTTTGGGCTATTTGGAGGCCGGAAAAGCTCAGGCCTGTGCCTGCGTCCAGATTAACCTCAGCAAAGGTTAATCAAGAAGATGATGTGAAAACGGGTCTTTCAAAGGCAGAGCGATCGGTCTTGAGTGTTTGGGGAAAAAATACAAGCCAGCTTACAAGGCAGTCTGCACGACAGTATTGTGTTTTTAACTTAAAATGCTGTAGGGGGGCGGTTCTCAACCTGTGGGTCACGACACCTTTGGGGGTCGAACGACCCTTTCATAACAGTAACAAAATGACAGTGATGAAGTATCAACGAAAATAATGTTATGGTTGGGGGGTCACCACAACTGTCTTAAAGGGTCGCGTCATTAGGAAGGTTGAGAACCACTGCTCTCTAGGTGAACGCACCAGCACAGGAAACCCAGTCATGGGTCAAGGCTTGGAGCTTGTGGCCTTCTCTAGGTGATTTAACACCCCACCCCCGTGCACTCTCGGGACTTTCTGATTCTCTTTTTAATACATACCACCCAGACGATTTTGTAAATCATGGCTTGTTTTCAGGAGGTCAGTGGTTGAACACAGACTGGTGGAGGCGATAGTGGACTGAGAAGGGGCAGTTTCTAGTAACTGGTATTCAGACTTTTTAGTCTGGGGTGCCACTTCACTCTTTATGAACTGGGGACCCAACGCTTTGTGGAAGCGGGACCCCTGCCATCATGTGTGCCAGCCTCCATTGTCTCGCTGCTTCTTTACAGCCAGCCTAGAAGGCGGCTACTATTGCCTTGCCCCTTTTAAAGGTGAGTAAACTGAGGCTCAGGGAGGTTAAAGCAGCCTACCAGGGCTCCATAATCGGCTGGCTTCGGTGTCAAGATTGTATACAGTAAGAACCATGCACTAAACCGGAAGCCCTGTCTCGCACACATACTGGTGCTCTAAGAAGGAAGAGTCACGTTAGTGCAGATTTGGTTCTTGAAACATATTTCTCCTATACCCTTTCTCCTTTCTTCCCTCCTCCTCCGTCTGTTCCTCCTGCTCCTGCTCCTTCCTCTCCTCCTGCTCCTCTTCCTGCTCCTCCTCCTGATCCTCTTCCTCCTCTTCCTGCTCCTCCTCCTGCTCCTGCTCCTCTTCCTCATCCTTGTCCTCCTCCTCCCACTCCTCTTCCTGCTCCTCCTCCTCCTGCTCCTTCCTCTCCTCCTGCTCCTGCTCCTCCTGCTCCTGTCCTCGCCCTCCTCCTCCCACTCCTCTTCCTGCTCCTCCTCCTGCTCCTCCTCCTGCTCCT
>NW_022111368.1:42003635-42016190 GCF_000313985.2 Echinops telfairi
CTCCTCCTGCTCCTCCTCCTCCTCTTCCTCCTCTTTCTGCTCCTCCTCCTGCTCCTGCTCCTCCTCTTCCTCCTCCTCCTGCTCCTTCGCTGTTGTCATCTCCTTCATCTTTTAAATCACATTTGACATCTGGCCACTCTTTTCAGACAGATCAGTTTAAAAACTACACAGCAGTTCGGCTTCCATTCCACCGGACATCTCTTTTCTTCACATAGAAGGCCACCTCAAAATACCTTCAGTATAGCAAGAGCTATCATTTTAAGAGCGTGGGAAAATGGTCAAAGGAGAAGAACAGCATCATTGCCTGGAAAGGAATGAAAAGGTGAAATAATTCAGATGACAGTTCCTTATCAGTGTTTTCTGAGTGGCCCTGAACTCCAAAAAATGGCCCTGTAGTGCACACATGTGACCAAGAGAGGGGACGGAGCCACTGAAGGCCAAGGTCGGGCTTAGTGAGCAGAGGGGCAGGGTCGGGCTTAGCGAGCAGGGGTGGTCTCCTGGACTGAAGAATTGTTAGAAATAAGGATCCGGGAAATGCTGAGGCTCACCAGCAGCAGCCAAACCACGGGAAGCTGTTCCCGGGTTCATAGAAACGCCCCTAAAACAGTGTGTCTCAAAGTGGGCATTACCACAGGAGGGCGCTGGAAGGACCCAGGGGGCTGCGGGACCAGACCCCTGCACTTTGTGAGCTGTAGTAGTATGGAAGTCTTGAATTGCTGGGGGGTGGGGCGGGGTGGGCACAGGGGAACTTTATTTCTAAAAAGGGAGCAGGAGGCCAAATCATTTTGAGAAGTGAATGGAGTGTCTCTCGCTCGCTCGCTGCCGTGGAGTTGATGCCGATGCAGAGTGACCCTGGAGGGCTGGGTAGAGCTGCCTCCGTGAGTTTCTGAGACCAATTCCTTTTGGAAGGCGAAAGCCTCGTCTTTCTCCCGAGGAGCTGCTGGTAGTGTCGAACGGCTGACCTTGCAGTCAGCAGCCCAACTTGTAACCATGACGCCGGCAGGGCTCCTGGTTATTGACTAGACTCATAAAACAGCTACACTTGAAATAGGAAAAGATGATCTCGTAGTGTACAAAGAGCTACAGTAACTGAAGCACTTGTGACTGAAAATATCCACTCCTTCAACAAATGCTGAGTTGGCTTTGTGCACCAGGTACTGTTTTTGGTGTTGGGGGGCCCAATAAGCGAGGTAGGCATGACCCTAATTGCATTAACTTGTGGCGAACACAAGTAAGCACAATTAAGCCCGTGCATACAAACCGGGCATAGGATGCTTACTGGTTACTCCCTCCCCGGCTGGGGCTACCCCGGTGAACAAAGCAGGTCAGTTGCTGCTCTCAGAGACTGGACATGTACTACAGACACGTGTGCAGCTGAAAAAGGATGATTTCTGATCAGGATAAGCCAGCCTATTCGGGATACGCCAGCCCTTTAAAATGCTACTACAGAAAAAAGAAGTTAATACATTGAACCCTAGAGAGTTGGGACTTGATCCAGACGGAATGAAACCTGTGTGAGAATGATGGGTCAACTCTTTGCCACTGACGCCTGTGATAGTAAAGTAGTGGAAGGAAGTTTGTGAGACCTGGGGAGACCAGGAGGTCCCATGTCCTTTCTGCTCTCAGAGGTGCTGCAAGGGTGATTTTGTATATCCATTTAACCATGGGGTACGTCTGCAGAGCACCCTCTGGGAATGCGCATCCCCTGCCCCTGACCTGGACCAGCAAGGAAATGAAAGCACAGAGAGGGAAAGTGAGCTACCCAAGGTCACACAGCTGGCTCATAGCAGAAATGGTTCTGGAACCTCTAGCCGCCCATCTTCTTCCTACCGTGGCCCAGCAGACAGGAGGCTTCCTGGGACCTCGGATGTATGTGCTGGCTGGGTGCTGGGGACACAGGTGCAGGGAGGACACCGGGGCAAGGGTCAGGGGTGGTGAAAGTCAGGCCTTGCGGAGAGAAACTTCCCCACCCTCCCTCTTGGGTGGTAGAGGTGCCTGCAGCGAGCTGGGGAGCTGATGGAGACCTTGGGAGTGTGCCCAGGCTGCCAGCAGCTTCGACGCTGTGTCCAGTTACGTCTGCAGCCAGCCTGGCCCTCTCCTCCTTCCCCCAAACCACAGGCAGATGAACAAGAAAGAAGCTGCGGGGGCCAAGTCCTCACCAGAGCCCGCCCAGGCGGTCCGCGCCCACTGGGATGATGCGGCCGTAAATCGCCCGAGGACCCCAGACCCCAGGACCATCCCACAGGCTTCCTTTCCACTTCCTAATCCTCCTCCTCAGACTCCGTAACAGAAAGCAGATTCCTGCTGGGGCCAGCCACGCACAGTGAGCTCTGAGAATGTGAGCCTGGGATTGACCACATCAAGACACTGCCTCCTCTCACTCCCCCCCCCCCCCCGGAGCCACCCTGAGCAGGAGAAAACTCCCCTCTGCTGGCCCAGTTCCCCAACCCCCCGGCCTCCTCATCCCCTTCCCTCCCCCCCTCCTCCCCCCCCCCCCCCCCCCCCCCCCTCGGAGCCACCCTGAGCAGGAGAAAACTCCCCTCTGCTGGCCCAGTTCCCCAACCCCCAGGCCTCCTCAGACCCCTCTCCTGCCTCACACCTGGCTGGCGGCCCGGAGCCGCCTGGGGCCTGGGGCCTTAGGATGCTCACCAGGGTCCGTGGCTGCCAGGCCCGCCAAGCTTGCGGTTTGGCTGCGACCTGGCTCCCCAAGCCTCCTTTCAGCAAGAGCAACCTCTGTGAGGTAGAATAAACGCTGATCTGGGTTCAAGGGCTGCCACTGCCAGCCCCTGGCCCTTCCTCCTCGGGCCTGTGACTGCTCACCTGGAGGAGGTAGAGGGTGAGGAAGCCCCCTGGCATGTGGCCGGAGCCTGGCAGATGTTTGCCTTTTATTTGTTTATTTATTTTAAAAGCGCTTAGCTGTTGGCTCAGGTTGGTTGCAAGAATCAAAAGAAGAGGGGGTGGCGGTGTTGGACCTGCTCGATCAGGCGTGTGCTGTACCAGGTTAAGGGACTGTTTGAAACTCTGGAGCACAGCTCTGCTGCTCTGACTCGTGGGCGGTCGTGGTGTTTGATGTATTTACTGCTTTTTTTAGCCATTCTGGATGGAACCGACCCCATGGTAACAGTTTGGGGTTGGAGAGATGTGGGGCCCACTTTCCCTAGAGGGCTAAAGCCCCCACAGCCCCCTTGACCCTCCTCGATCTCCTGTCCCCAAGTCTCATCCGCTGGGGGTTTTCTGAAGAGCCACACCAAGTCCTGCTGCCACAGTGGCGAGTCCCCAGTGGGTGTAGCCCGAGGTCCTGCCCGCCACTCCTCAGACCTGCCCTAAATCCAGAGAATGGATTAGGACTCCTCTGTGTGTCCTGCCCATCTCACTGCTTCAAGTGGACCGGAATCACCTTGACCAGCTTTCCAGATTAGGGATCCACAGGCCAGACCTCGAGTTCATGGCTTAGAGAGAATGAGAAAAGTATTTACCGGCTCCTGTCTCACATTCGACAGAGGAGGGTGCGAGGCCCAGAGAAACAGTGATGGCTCAGGCCAGGCCGCTGGTGGGTGGATGGCTTGCTGGCCCTGAGAGCCGGTCTCTGGATTGTGATCCAGGGCTCTTGTCTGGGCCATGGGAGGGAAAGAGAGACACGGACAAGCTGCTCCTGTGGGGGCCGGCCAGCCAACCCGGGGCCCACTTAGCTGCTGGTGGTGGTGGTTCTGATCAGATCCCTCAGTGTTGTGCACAAGAACAAGGAATCCCAGAGCTTCTGCCCCCTCTGCCCTGCCCATTCCTCCAAACCAACAGATCCAGCACGCCACTCGAATGCAGCGGTGGGAGCGATGGGAATAGCTTAGGCTCCAAGGCCTGGTGCGGCCGCTTACTTAACCCCTCGACCCGCAGCCTCCTGCCTGGACCCTAAGGGACCCTTTGGGGGCTCCTGGGAGGTTAAAATGAGGGGCGGTTGGCTACGGGGTGCTGGCACCCAGTCCAGGTAGACCCTCCTCACACTGGAATTGTGACCAGTCTGGCTGCTTCTGACGATTGGCCATTTCTTTTAGGAGTGACCGCCTCGAAGAACCAGACCAAGGACGCTGCCACCAGCCTCTTCAGGACTGAAGGAGACAGTGTGTGCCCGCCAAGTCCAGCCTCAACTCCTTCTGCAAGCTGCCCCCAGACGCTCAGACCACTGCCCCTTGGGCTTGAAGAGAGCCCTTGCCTCCCACCCCTCCTCCGAGGCCCGCTGTGGGCCGCCGAAAGTCACTGCCAAAGATTTCACAGAGCCTGTACACGGCGGGTGACAAAGCCCCCAGACAGAAACCGCACGGATCTTCTATCCCTTTTGCTCCCTGACTTGCCTGAGTCCCATCTCAAGCCAAAGACACACCAGCAATTCCATTCGGACCACATGGGAGGGAGGGCATTCAGTGGCGATTGGAAGCATGATCTCGGACCCAGCTCTCTCGCATTCTCTCTCTGGGCCCTTGCGTTGGTCCAATGGGCTGGGTGCAGGGCGAGCCTTCTCTGGGCTGGAGTGGGAGGCTCGGGAACCACTGGTGGGTAGGGATAGGTTCTGAGTCTCTACTCTCCCACCCCCCGGGTGCCCCAGCCTTCTGATCCTGATTCTCCAGCTTGTCTGGGTCCAGGATGCCACTGGGACCCTGAGCACCGTGGGAAGGACGTCTGGGAGAAGAAGCCATGTTGACTCCCTGTTCCCCACCCCAGGGACTTGCTCTAAGAAGACTTGCCTAAGGACTTTGCTTCCCCAGCCAGCTCCTCCTCACCAGTGCCCTCTGGGCCCTGCAAACACGGTGGTGCCCTCCTTGGAAGCCAGAGGCCCCATAGGCTGTGCCGGGGGGCAGAGGGAGGAAGGGACCAGGGGAATGGGCCAGTGTGTGTGTGTAGGGCGGTGGGGGGGGGACATGTTCAAGGCCAAGGCCTGCTCCTTCCCTGTGTTCGAAAGGCCAAAGCTGTCCTCATCTGTGCTCAGCCATCTGCTTCAAATTGAAGTAAAAGCCCTTACGTGTCAAGACAATCCTCCTTGCGTTGAGTGAGTCTGTGGGGGCGTGGCCTCTGCCCGGATTTGTGAATAGGGGTGTGGTCGGAAACACTTCCTACCTCATGGAATCTTTGTCACGCGTTTCCATGGTAGGTATGGTGTTATCAACCCCATTTCATAGGTGAGGAACCGGAGGTCCTAGGAGATAGCGCTAGTCAGTGGCAGAGCCATATTTAAATCATGGTAGCCTCACTCTCGCTCACCCCTTCCCAGCATGGGGGCCCAGAAGTAAGAAAAGGCTGCTAGGGCAGGAGGGCTGCAGGATGCCCCAGGAGCAGACGGACACGCAGCTTGCCCTTGACTGTGACTTGATGTTGCCCTCTCTCTTCTCTGTTCTGCAGCCGCTCGGTGTGAGGAGCAGGGGCTGGGGCTGGAGTGTGTGCGGGCAGAGCTGGCTAAGAGCCGTCTTCACGGCCTTCTGGTGCCTGGGTTGGCCCCGGTTCCTTGGTCTGGGAAGGAATCGGGGCATCTCACGGGGAAATTGCTTGGGCAGCAGCCAGACAGAGCGGCACGGGATGGGAATAAGGGGGGCCACGTAGAAGGGTCGGTCACCGGGGGGCCCCAGGCACAGGCCTCGCCCCACTCAGCTGTCCCTCTGAACCTCTGAGGAATCCGGTGGCGCCCCCTTGGGACACATGGGCCAACCGGCATCAAACTTGTGCCCGGGTAAAGACCTTTTCTATGAAACCCCACCGCTGCCAGGAGAGCAGGCCCACCCTCATCACCTGGAAGCAATCGAGCTCTATTCCCCAGCGCCACTCCTGGGCCTCCATGGCACGACCTTGCCACCAGCTGACCCCCAGGGGCGTATGGACCCCCAGCGAAGCTCTGGGAACAGGGGAGAGATGAACCCGACGGTGGGTGTGTCTTTATGCAGCTCATGATTCTCTCCAGGGGGACAGACGGACAAGCAGATAATTAGGGTACAGCTAGATTATTAAGGGGAGAGGGTTGGGAGTTTCAGAACAGAAGAAACTCTCTGTGGGCAGTTGGGCAAGTCTCTGGGAAGGGGGTTACGTCGGTTGGGTCTTGAGGGATGAATAGAAGTTTCTCAGCAAAGCAATGGGGGCAAGAAAGGCTTTCTGGGCAGGCTTCTCAGTGGTAGCAGCACAGGGGGTGAACTGAGGAGACGGTGAAATAGAGGTGAAGTATTCATGCTGTCTCCAGAGATCTTGAGGGGTTGGTATGGAGTGTGACCTGGACCGTGGGTTGTTTTTCGTTTTGTTTTTTTAAAAAAAGCTCCTCAAGGGATTCTAATGTGCTGGCAAAGCAGAGACCCTCGGCTACCAGCAGACCCAGGTCTCTGGGGAAAAAGGATGTCGAAACCACTGTCAATGGGTCACAGGCCATACTTGGTTAGCAGAAAATGTGCCTGGGACACACGTGCAGGCACCCACATGCACGAATGTCTGTCAAAGACTTGCTGCTGATAAGTCAGTTCCAAATCATAGCAATCTCCCGGGACAGAGGCCTCATGGGGTTTCCACGGTTAGAAACCTTGACAGAAGCCGACTGGAAGCTGGCGGGTTTAACTGGCGGCCAGACACTGTAAGCACAGTTCCCAGGGCTCCTCGTACGTTTGTGCACATTCGTGATGCAAAGCCCCTGCATCTCCTCTCCTCGCCCAGTGTCCTCGACCACACAGCCATTGGTGTTTCTCTCTGTGTGTGCACGTATGCGCTCCTCACGCGTGCACATGTGCATACCCGACACCCATGCGCTCTCAGGGGAACCCCATGTTTCAGATCGAGCCATGTGTTATGGGCAGTCTTCTGAGCAGTTGCATGTAGTCAGCTGTGCTAGCAGACCCACGTGGAAATAGCCATGGCTGAGACAGCGTCTCCAGCACAGCCAAGGGTTTGGTTACAGGGCTGGCTGCAGGTGGCTTGCCGCACACTGCTCCTGAGCCACCGTGTGCACGGGGCCTGGCCCTGGCAAAGAGAGGGCCCTCTCCAGGGGCCCCTGGGACCTGCCCGAGTATGTCCACCTGAGAGGTCCAGGGTGCACGGCTGGGTCCTGCAGTGTGCAGGCGTCCTGCTTCCTGCGGGAAAAGATCGCGGGACTGAGCTTGATGAGACCCATCAAGAACTTCGCTCCAGCTGCACACTGCTTCCTGGCCACAGACAGGCCCCCCCCCCCCTTCTGTTCCAGGGAGGGGAATTGGAGGTCCCTGTGGCACCTTCTAGCTCGAGCTGGGCCATTTTCCCACACTTTCCTTGGGGACCTCCTCCCGCCCCTTCACCATCTCAACACATACTTTAAGGCCTCGGGCTGTCTTATTTCTCCTCCCCCTTCTCCCTTCCCTTTCTCTTAGCCCAGTGGGCATAAGTGGGCCGGACTCTGGAACCTGAGGTTCAGACAGCCTCTCTTCTAGTTGTTGGGGTTAGGGCTAGGCAGTCAGTTCTGACCCATAGTGACCTGACCTATGCACAAGAGGGTGAGACACTGCCCGGTCCCGCACCCGGCCCTCACTTGCCGCTCCCATGCTGCTGCCTGAGCAGTGAAGTGGACATTGCCAGCAGCCCGGGCTCTGAATGAGCTTGGCCGGTTGGAAGCAGGCCTCTGCCCTCTCCAAGGGTTTCCTTCCAGGGGGGTTTGCAGGCCCCTCCAACATAGCTGCTTTCTGCCCCCAGCTCCCTGAGAAGAGGGCGGCACAGAGGGGCCTCACCATCACCCATTGCCCTTAGGGTGTCCTTCTTCCCAACACCTCCCTTCTGGTTTCTGCCCCTCCACTGCACTGCACTGCACCCCAAGTAAGCCATGTCTGCCCTCCGGAGGTGAGGGACCCCCCGGGAATGCAGACACACAGCTATGCCCAAACCCACTGCCATCGAGTCCATCCTACTGATCGCGCCTCCATAGGACAGAATAGACAGAACCGTGCCTCTGGGCTTTCGAAGCCGCCAGTCTTCACGGGATAGCCTCATTTCCCTCCTGTGGAGGGGCTGGTGTGTTTGAACTGCTGACCTTGTTGCTTAGCAGCCTAACCACCACCAAGTCTCCTTCCTCAAAAACAAAGAACACTCCCCAGCTCGCTGCCATCAAGTCCATTTTGATTGGGAGCAGCCCCACAGGACAGAGTACAACTGCCCGTGGGCTTCCGAGACAGCAGCTCCTTCTACCCGGAGAGGCTGGTGGGTTTGAACTGCTGGCCTTGTGGTTAGCAGCCCAATGAGTAATCACCTCGCCACCCGGGCTCTTCAGGCCCTTTTGTAATTACAACAGCCTTGTTTTACAGCTTTGAGCACGTGTTGACGCTCCAGATGGCACTGCCAATTGCTAGAGGGTAGAGATTGGATCTAATTGACCTCCCGGTTCTCCAGAGGGTCTGACAAAGTCTACATATTGATTCATTCTTGAATGAAAAACAGGGAAACTGTAATAATCCACTCACATTCCTTTCTTCCACAAATAGCTCTCAAAGCATCCAATTTGTTCAAGGCCCTGAGAGTACAGGACACAGGCCGGGGTCCCTTAACTAGGTCCCAGGGAGCCTCAAAGCAGGAAGGGGCACGATCGCAGAGTGGGGCCCGGCCTCCAAGTGCTTTGCTTGACCTAAGGCCAAGTCTTCTGGAACTGGGCTCCTGCACAGAGCGTGGCTTCGTGGCATGGTGCCTGGCACCCAGTGGGTGCTGAGTGGGCATGGGTTGGTGAACTTGGGCTGCCATATCTGCTCCCGCCGATGCCGGACACCACTGATCCATGGTGGCTCTTCTCACAGGCTCTTAGAGTCTCTCTGATACTGTGACTCCAGCTGGTCCCTCTGTTGCCTCAGCGCCACCTATGACACCCGGCGTCCCTGTGTGTCTCATCGCTCTAGTGGGTGGTTTGGGAAGTAGATCTCCAGACTGAGCTTCCAAAGCCCTTCTGGGCGGGCCTGAACCTCCAACCTCTTGGTGAACAGTAGAGCACATTGGCCGCTGGCCCCACCCAGGGACTTCCCAGGGAGCCTTCAGCATCAGTTACAGCAACGAACACTCTTTGCCTAGCTGGAGTTCAGTTACCGTGTGGATGCTCTCAGGCTGGCTCACGTGGACACACACACACACACACACACACACACACACACACACACACACGGGGGCACAACAAGCATGGTGTGTTGGAGGACCCAGGAGGAACTTGTCTATTGGCTGGGCCAAGTCCTGCGGGACCTCTCTGCCTCTGGTCTGTTCTCCCTCTGACAGAAGGCTGGCAGAGGCTGCTTCCCCAAGTCCCTCCCTGATTAAAATCCTCTGCCGGCGCCTGTTGCTTCCAGGCGACAGTCCAGGCTCTTTAGCTGCCACCCCCACCCCACCCAGACCTGTCACAGGGAATCCCACCCACTCTCCAGTCATCTCCAGCTCTCCCCACAGTCTCCACCGAGTCTGGCTGTCTGGGGGCGTGGGCCCCATCCCGCCCAGACCGGGCCAGCTCCTCTTTCTCAATCATGCCCCAGGGCGCGCGTCCTCTGGCTATCCATGACACAGGCCCCTGCACCCCAGCATTTGTCACGACCGAAGCATTTCCTTTCCCAGCAAACATGCCTCTGCGTCTTGTCCACGCAGGCCCCGGGTCCCCTGGGACTCGAGTGCTCTCAGTCCCAGGCCCCGGCGTGAGCACCCCTGTCCTGCTGACCCGCAGCAATGACTCACAAGCCCGGCCCCTCGCCTCCAGGACCCATCTTTCTTTTTCATATGAAAACACCTCAGCTTGCTGCGGGTTCTGTGGGGTGCTTGGGGGGGTGCGTACCATCCCCTGGCTCTCTCTGACTTTGATAACCTGGGCCCACTGAGTCCTCGTCCCTCCCTGTGGCCAGCCCCTCCTCTCCACCCTTTCCCGCGTCAGCTCCAGGAACAGGCCCCTTCCCCCGACTTATTCAGAACATCCCGAGCACAGGGCAGTTGTCTATCGAGATATCTTTTTTCTCCTTTCTTGATGAATTTACAAAATATTCACATGGGCAAAAACACATAAATAAACCATCACTTAAGAAGCAGAACCTTGCCTTTCGCGTCCTAATTTATGTCGCTAACGGCAAGCATTTTGACAGGTCTACCATGCTTCCGGCAATTATGGGTCGCCCCAACCCCCAGCCCCCAGCCTCACTGGCTTCCCTCCCTGACCTTGCATGTCTGGGTGGTGACTCACCCAAAGTCCTCCCATGGCTGGGGTTTGAAGCCAGTCTTTCTTCTTCAATCCAACAGCCCCTTCCCCAGTCGCCACCCAACCCCGGCTTGACGGTGTGAGGCTATACGAGATGGCACCCAGTGGGAACGCCAGGGTGCTCACCTTCCCTCAGCTAAGCAGGTCAGGAGAGGCATTGCTGGCCACAATCTCCCCGCCAGCTCTCTCCTAACAAGGCAGCAGGGTGGCAACACCGTGGGCAGTGGGGGACAGGAAGAAGCCTGTCCCCTCCCCAAGAGGTGGAGGGAGCCCTAAATTTAACCCTGCACAAGCCCAGGTCCCCACCCTCCATCAAAGCCATCTGGCACACAGACAAAATGCTTTCAGCCTCTGGGATTTATTTCCAGCTCCACCACCAGAGGTTTCAAGAGCACCGTGCAAGGGCACACGCACATACACATGCAGACAACGCGCGCGCACACACGTGGTTTTTCCCCCCCACCCCCCGCCTTTCCCTTTTGAAATAAAGGACTCAAGATGTGTCCAGGTCTCAAGAAAGGTATCTCCACTTTTGGAGAGGAAGCAAGCCGAGTTTTGGGGTACGTTTGCCATTGAGTTGATTCTGAGTCTTGCTTCCTAAGTCAAAAGCAGAGCATGGGGGTTAGCAAGGGATCTCAGGGCCTCTTCCAGGGGGAGAGGGGCAGCTCTAGGATTGCAAGCTCTTCAGAGGACAAAGGGCTCGGTGGTTCTCTCCGTTGGGACCACGGCCACGAAGTGCGTCTGTCCCTGTCACACTGGTGGGCCTTTGAGTCACTTCAGATGGGGGGGGGGGTCCGGAGGGCGGGGCTGCCCTGCAGGGTTTGTTTGGCTGTCATCTTTCTTCCTTCCGCAGCTTGGGGGGTTCGAATCCCACTCTTCTGGTCAGCAGCGAGCGCTTAACCACTGTGCCTTCCCGCAGGCTCCTTGAAACCCCTTCTGCTCCACGGCGACCCTACAGGACAGGGTAGAACTGCCTCGTGGGTTTCTGAGACGAACTTTTTACCTGAGTAGAAAGCCTCGTCTTTCTCTCCTGTGGAGCAGCTGGTGGTTTCGAACTGCACACCTGGCAGCCCAGGGCATAGCCGCTCCACCTCCAGGGCTCCTGGTTATCTCCTTCTCAGAGCCTGTGATCAAGGCTCGACAACATCCCTGGTAAGAAACAGGCCTCGCGCCGTGACCTGTCAAGAGACAGCAAAAGGATCCCTGGGCCGCTGTTTGGGGATATTCAGATCAGAGCCGGCTTTTCTGACACAGTTGCCGTGGGCACCGGCAGAGGGCTTTGGCGGCTCAGTCTCCAAACTTGAGGCTGAGTAGGGAGGCCATCTGGGAGGTGCCTCCGGAGTGGGTGGCCAGTGTCCAGCCCTGAGAGGAAGCAAAGGAGGACTTGGACCTGCATAGCCAACATGACGAGCGGTGGTGCCTCGGGTACTGCCGGAAGACGGACAGTTCAGGGATGCCTTCCCTGGGCTCTGGGGAAGGGATTGGACAGGTGCCGAGCTGGAAGGGAGCAGTTGCCGGAGAGACTCTGGCCCCCTTTGGGCAGCCTCACAGGTGACCATGTCCTGTTCCTACTGCCAGCGGGTGGGCCATGCTGGACTGCCCCCTCCCTGCCCTGCCCACAAAGACCCCTTCCCAGTCGGTAGGCATGGGCCGGCAAGCGGGTGTGGGCGTGGACCCAATCCAGGGCTGTGCCTCAGTGGCGAATGCCCTCTTGGGCTCAGAGCACACTTCCAGTACCTTCTGTGGCCACTGCATCCTCCCAAATGGGGGAGAGGCTTAAACTGACTGAGGGAGGGAGGCAGGTGTGGGAACACTGGGCCATTGGCACCCACCGTGGCCCCTTGGCTGTTCTGCGTAGCCCAGCAGAGCCAGTTGCATTAAGGAGAGCATTAAGGAGAGTGACCGCTCTCAGCATGAAGTGACTAAGGGCCAGAGAGCCAGGTTTCACACAGTGAAACACGGAAGTCCTCCAGCTCAAAGCTGGTCAGGCGATTGCAGGGACATGGTGACGCCGTGTGTGACCAGCAAGTTGAGACCCAATCTTGGGGACCAGGAGGCAGTGGTGCTGTGACCTCTGAGGTCGCTCATGCCTGCCTGCTCTTGTCCTGCCTGGATATGAGATTGCAGGCTCAGATGAAAACTCCCCGTCTCGAAGAGGTGTTAACAAACCCAGGGACAAGGGAACAACAAGCGACCCAAATTGGTGGGGAGGTGGGGGTGGGAGACCTGGTAGGGCAGGATGAAGGGGAACGTAACAAAGAGGAAGTGCTGAAACCCTGGTGGGGACTGAGTATGATAGTGGGACAGGGGGACAATCAAGGGAAATAGAGGAAAGAGCTGGGAGGCAAAGGGCATTTATAGAG
>NW_022111368.1:42017176-42025290 GCF_000313985.2 Echinops telfairi
TTAAGTGGAGAGGAAATGTTTTGAGAATGATGAGGGCAATGAATGTACAAATGCGCTTTACACAATTGATGTATGTATGGATTGTGAGAAGAGTTGTATGAGCCCCTAATAAAATGATTTAAAAAAAAAGAAAACTCCCCATTTCTAAGTGGCATAAGAGATGTTACATTGCGAGGACTGTAATCAATGACATGAAATGAACTGGGTATGGATTCTTGAGGGGAAGGCTAGTCTGCTCTGTAAACCTTCACCCAATTCGGAATAAAAGGTTAAAACTAAATAAACAAACCCAAGTTCCTGTCTCATTCTTTCCGGTACAGTTACGTTTCCCCTCCTGGGAGAGTACGTCACAAGGTACCTTGAAGGAGCAGAGCTGTCAAATCAACAATAGAGCGTCTTTGGAAAGGGGACAAATACATAGGCATCCATCTTTCTTAGCTGCAGAGAGGCCACCATTCCCAGTCCCCCAGTGGCCCCTGAACTGAAGGTCTTAGAATCCGAGTCTCAGCCTCCATTTGTCTTGGACTCTCCAGGATGCCTCCTCTGCTCACAGCACTGCGGCTTGCCCTCCGGTTCTGGGCTGTGTGCCGGGAGACACCGAGAGTGTCTGTTCTATAGCTCTTGTGCTTCCAGCCATGGCACCTGAGGGCCGATGAGCATGCGACCAGGGCAGGGCGGGAAGGGCTCCCGGGGACTCCCGGCACTGGTGAGGGGCTGTGGGTCAGCGTCAAGGGTCCCCCTCACTCCAGCACAGCCCCACAGCATGGAGTGACTAAGAGCCAGAGAGCCAGGTTCACACCACAGTGAGGTGAAACCCGGAAACACAGAAGTCCTCCAGCTCAAAGCTGGTCAGGCGACTGCAGGGACGCATCTTACCCATAAGGGGGTGGGGGGTGGGGGCTAAACCCGCCAAGGTCTGTAGAGGAGCCAGGCCCCACCCTCTCTACCCCCTACCCAAGCCTGGGTAACTGATCTTGGTCTCTGCCCAGTCCCCGGATTTATTTCCTCAATTTGTGAGTCAGGTGGACACCACCCAACCCATAGGTGCCATGGTGGGGGGACCAGGCCCTCCCACTCAGGCTACCAACTACGTGACCGGGGCAATGACTCCTCTCTGCGAGCCGCAGCTTCTCCGTGTGTGACGTATGTTGGTGGTTCAGATGAGGACTGAGGGCCCTTCCAGCGAGCCTCTCGAGAGCATCTGGAGTCCTGGGTGCTGCTCAACTCGAGCCGGAAGGAGGACGGTTCAGACTCACCCATGGGTACCTCCGCAGTCAGGCTTGGCAGTCTGCTTCCAAAGGCCACAGCTTTGAAAACCCTCTGGAGGGGTCATGCTATGCACACAAGGGGCAGCCATGAATCGGCACCCCCTTGAAGGGCGAGAGCAGTAACACTGGCAGCAGCAGCAAGCATCTGTTCACCCAACACCAGACAGAGTTAAACACCAGAGTCCTTTTGACCGGAATTCACCTTGGAGCCTGCCCTGCCCCATCAGTCGCTGCCTCCGGGGAAGGAAGAGGCCTGTCGTTCCACCAGCTCTTCTCCCTCAGGACTGGCCTTAGCCAGCCAGCTTGGTCCTCCACCCCCCGCCCCGCCCTCTCGGTCCCTTCCAGGGCTGTGGCCTTCCTCTGGCCATGGCTACTTCATCAGGGGCTCATTTCCGCCTCCCAGCGACCTAAGCACTTCTCCAAGGGTCCATGGAACCCCCCCACGCCCCCCCACCGCCCCACATAGGCAGGGCCTGGGTCAGGCTTGGCAACCAACTTGCTGTTGATGAGACTTAATTAAGGCAGAGTTCAGCTTTCTTCCCACCTCCCCTGGAGAGGCCCCTCCCTCAGGGCTCAAGGACACGGTACCCCATTGTTCTCTGGCGGAACACAGCTGCCCGCAGCCCCACCACCCGCTTGCTTGGCCTGATCTCGTCAGCTGCTGCCCGCTTGCCTTCTTTGCTCTCAGTAGCCCTTTCTGCGTCCCTCCCTGAGGCCCTAGCCAAGCGCCGTCTAGGGACTGCAGGAACTGAACTGTGCGTGTGTCGGAAGGCTGAGCCCTATGTCTGAGGGCGTAATCCTGCTGGGGAATAGGGTGCCCCTTCATGACGAAACCCTCTCACTACGGGGTGTGGCTGAAACCTCAGACAAACACACTCACTGCCCTGAGTCCAGGCCCACTGTTAGCCAGCCTAGAGGACAGGGCAGGCCTGCCCGGTGGGGTTCCCAGACTCTTGGTTTTTCGTTTAATCCTTCAAAACAATTTTATTAGGAGTTAATAAAGAAATCATATCATTCCATAGTTCAATCACACCCAGCAGCGTTGTACAATTGCTTTCCCAATCAATTTCAAAACATTCTTTTCCTTCCTGGACTCCTGGACATCAGCTGCCTTTTGCGACACCCCCTTTCCCCCCACCACTGTAACCCCCAGAAACCCTTATTCTACTTGTTATCTCTATGGGCTCATCAATTCTGGGTCTTATGTACTGAAAACATTTAAAGGAGATTCAAGAGAGTCATCCCAATGACATAGCGCATCTGAGATAAATCCTAATACGAAAAAACACACAAACTAACTAAAATGTTCAAAACCAGATCAGGCCTGACTTTCATCAGTGCAGGGGGTGGGAGGTTGGGATCAACTGACAAGATTTTAACTGCTCAGGTCAGGTTTATCATTTCGATCTGCTATCATCATCTCTCCAATGCGCTCTATTTAGCAGTAACTTTCCTCCCATCCCTCCATTATGGATAAAGGGAAACCAGCAGAGGTTTCTTTCCTATGTAGTTCCCACAAATATATCCTGGGCCCCCCCTGTCGTCCATAACCCTATGCGAACCAGAATCGGAGACTGACTCTTCATGGGAGTTGAAAGCCCTATCTTTCTCCCTTGGAGCGGCTGGTGGTTTCAAACTGCTGACCCTGCCCTTAGTATGATGCCACCAGGACTCCTGGCCTACCCTTACTCATGGAAAATGTTTACTGCATCATAGCTTGGGTGGCAGGCTGCAAAACCAAGGCCCATCCGTCCGCGGATTACATACCAGTCATGGCGTCCTCACTCCCACGACCCTGCTCACCTTGTTTCCATACAGTTAAATGAGGCTCTCTGCCCCTTACAGTTCTCATCCGTGCTAGTTTAGTTGAACCGTTGTCAAGTTGACACTCATAGATAATTCTTTCTCAGAGTGCTGTGCTTGAGGCCAGCATTCCTTATTAATTGGGCCCCTTAATCACGTTTGAGATATAGAAAGAGCAGATTAGACACAGTCTAGCAAGCACTAACAGGGGAAGCAGAAGTACGTGCGTGCGAGAGCCCTCCCCTAGACCTGGTGCCCTAAATTCAGACTTCCATCCTCCTGACCACTCCATTGCTGTCTGTCGCAGCCTCCCGTGGGTGAGAGGTAGTCCTATGGCAGCAGCCATGAGGAACTCAGACAGTGATCCGCCACCAGCCAGCCATTCTCCCGCAGGATGATCCTGATGGCCATAGTCAACACTTAGTCCCCATCAGACTTGACCGATCAACACATTGGACACCGCCCCACTGTCCCTCCCTGTAAGGCTTCCTTCACTTGGCCTCCAGGCTCCGGCTCTGCTGTGTCTCCCATGGCGCTGGCTGCTCCTTCTCGGGAGCTGGGGTCTCTTTGTAGCCGTTGGCTTGCCTCAGCATGTGCACCCTAGCTCTCTCTGCTGCTGCCTCCTCACTCTCTCAGCGGCCTCTGCAAGCCCACAAAAGCTGCTCACATCCAGACTGAGAGCTACAACACCCCAGAGTCAACCCAAGGCCCTCCAGGGCCCCCAGGGCCTGGCACGATGTGCCTCTGTTACTGCTCTGACCTCACCTGCCGCTTTTCTTCACACTACGCCCACCCTGCCTTTGCACCGGCCGGTCCCTCTGCCCGGGACGCTCCCCTTCTTTGGTTCTGTGGTCAAATGCTGCCCTCTCCGTGAGGCCTTCTCTGATTATTCTGTTTCAAACCCCCTCGCTCTCATTGCTTATTTCCCTTTGCAGTGTTCATCACCAACAGATAAGCCACATCTTAAGAACATCTGCCTGTGGACCATCTTCTCTGGAGAATGCAAGCTCCACGGGAGCAGGGATTTGGACTTGTTTTGGTCACCACGGTCTGTCTCCCTATGGTTGAGAGCAGAGTTGGCAAGCGAGAGTGGATCAACAACTATTTGTTGAGCCCAAAGGAGTGTTTCAGCACCGACTGTATGTATATGTATACATACTGGCGCTTTCCCCACTGTGGAGATGATTCCGGAAACAGAGTCATTCTGTCCAATGAATGTGTAAAATATTTTTAATTTAATTTAATTTTTAATTTTTTTGGATATTTTTAATTTTAATTATAACTCCAGATGACCTTCCCAAGAGATTGTAGCAAAGCATGCCCACTTCCCTGCCTGGGCCGGCTGTTATCACGCTTGAATTGTTGCCAATCTGTTGGGTGGGGAAAAGGCTTCTCATTGTTTTAATTTTTATTTTCCTGACTAACAGGGAAGAACATTTTTTTTAATGTTTATTGACCACTTAGACTTAAATTCCCGTGAATTGTCTCACTCATAGCCTTTGCTCTCTCTCTCTCTCATTTTGTTTTGTTTGTTTATTTTTCCTGGTTGGTGGGGAGATGACCTTTTCTTAAGTGCTCAGAGGAGGAAGCATGCATTTTGAACATGTGTCCCGGGTCATTCTGATGCTCCGGCAGGCTCAAGAGTCCCATCCTTCTTGCTTGCCGCTGTTTGACAGGGTTTGGCATCTTTCGTGGGCTTTGTAATGAAGGACGTTTCAAAGCTCTTGTTCTTGTTGCTTCTTTGTCTTTTCAACAATGACTATGGGTCACTTGGAAAAAGAATATTAAAAATCAAAGGACCATTCTTGTGTTGTAATGCCAAGTGGGAAAAGCATTTTACAAAGTAACCCCAAACCACTGCCACTGAATGGATTCCAACTCCCACGGCCATACGTCTTTGCAGGAGCAGAAAGCTTCATCGTTCTCCTGTGGAGCCTCTCATGGGTTTGAACTGCTGACCTTTGGGTTAGCAACCCAACGGTTGGTTATCCAGCAGCATCACCAGGGCTCTCTTTGATGGTCTACCTATCGATGACAGCTAGTTTACAATTGAACTCACTGCCATGTTGTCGAGGCTGACTCAGAGTGACCCGATATGGCAGGGTAGAACTGTCCCTGTGGGTTTCTGAAACTGAAATGGAAGCTCTTTACAGGCGTAGAAAGCCCTGTCTTTCTCCCACGGAGTCGTTTCGAACTGCTGACCTTGCGGTTAGCATCCCAATGCGTAACCATGATGCCACCAGGGGCTCCTTTGATGGTATACCTATCGATGACAGCTAGTCAAATTGGCCCTCTGCACGGAGATACTCTAGCACAGCACCCATGCGTGGGGTTGTCCTCAGTTGGAATCACCAGTGAAAATGGGAAGGGTGGGTTTATGGGTAATGCTTCCATATTGTAGAAGTCAGACAACTTGGGGAAAAGGAGATGGGGGTGAACCCCTAGTGGGAAAGGATAAGCGCTTGGAACAATGGCACTAGACTACAACACTCTCCTTCTGTGTCTTGGCGGACATCACGAATCAATCATCCCATGCTAAGGCCTGAATTGGCTTAAAAATCTTGCTCAACCCAGTGGTCCAGGGAGCTACCACTTACAGATCAGCTCTGTCAAGGTTAAGCCCACCCACCTCCGCCCCAGCAGGAGGCAGTACAGTCAACACCAGCACCCACAGAGTCCTCTCTTGCTTGCGGCAACGACATGCTACCAGGCAGCCCTCATAGTTGCCACAGGGCAGTAGTACGGTCCAGTTGGCCGCCGCGGGTGGGGGATCTACGGTCTTCTCAGCATGCCTTGGATCCTATCACTAATACTACACATTGTACTCTAGAATCTTCTTTCTGCCTGGACCTTGGGGCACGTTGGGACCAAGAGTGCTGCCCTCAGCCTGGAGGCTGGCCCTGGGCCTTTGTCCAGACTCGGTTTACCCTCTTGAGCCTCCAAGTGTGTCCTGCTCAGGCCCTCTGCTCTCCCCGCTCCCCTCCCCTCTCTGTGGACCCTAACACTGTGCTGGCTGGAGCACCCTGACTGACCGCCTGGCCTGGCCTCGCTTGGCCCTTCTCTCCTGCCTGCCTGGTGCTCAGCAAGCTTCAGAGCGGACAGACGTCCCAGCAAGGCTCGAGCAGAAGCGGCCCAGGACTTCCTCATCAACCCTCCTCTTCTAGGCCGACTTGGGGAAATGGATTCATTAGAAAGGATAGGACGAAAGATGGGGTTTTAATAGCATGTTCTGGTTTGGGGGAAATGCCGCGAATGATGAAAGCAGTGCAATGGCGTGGAAGTGAATGGGGACGTCGCCAGGAACTCGACCACAGTTGTTGCGCTGGAAAGCACCCTTCACCTCTCGAGGGATCCGTGCGTATGAGTGGTTGCAAGTGGGGTCGTGCTGTTATTGAACCTGCGTTTTCAACTTGACCACAAGTTGGAAGGACGCCGGTGATGAGAGACAAGTTCCCTCCTGGACTGTCAATTGCCTTCCACAGGGTTCTTTATCATGTCTCTGAGCACATCTGCATCTTTGCCTCTTCTCTGAGGCCAAAGCTTGTATTTGTTCCCCACTTCTTTCCTATAGCCACACACCAGTGATTTTTAATGGAGGGGCCCAACCACCACAACAAAACAAAAACCATCAAACTCACTGCCATCGAGTCAATTCTCACTCAGAGCGACCTCCCTGTAGGGGTAGAATTGCCCCTGTGGGTTTCCAAGACGATTCATCTTTACAGGGGTAAGAAGCCTCATCTTTCTCCAGAGAAATGGCTGGTGGCTTCGAACTGCTGACCTTGCAGTTAGCAGCCCAACTCATAATCTCGGTGTAACCAGGGCTCCTTCAATGGGCGACACAGATGCTAGGATGATGACCTTCGAGGACTTCAAAAAGTCCATGGAAAAAAATGGAATGAAAAGATCGTGGCATTTCCCAGGAACTTTTAGAAGCCCTCTCATATTCCAGCTCCCTTATATGTTTGGCCAGGTGACTGTAAGTGGAAGAGGTAGGTGTACGTCCTGGATGTGCCCTTTGGTAAATTTCAAACATGCTCACAAATGCTTTGACGCATGAGGCAGAACCTATTTGCCCTCTCCGTAAGCGTAGTCTGGTGTAGGGACACGGTGACTTGCTCCTATGAACAGACTGTGGAAGAAGTAGCAACGGTGTGTGGCATCTGAGATTAAGACGTAATAGGCAACAGGATGTGGTGTTAACAAACCCAGGGACAAGGGAACAACAAGGGATCCAAATCGGTGGTGAGGAGGATGTAGGAGGTCTGGTAGAGCGTGATCAAAGGTAATGTAACCAAGAGGAATTACTGAAACCCAAATGAAGACTGAGCATGATAGTGGGACAAGAGGAAAGTCAAAGAAAATAGAGGAAAGAGCTAGGAGGCAAAGGGCATTTATAGAGGTCTAAATAAAGGCATGTATATATGTAAATATATTTACCCTGTTTCCCTGAAAATAAGACAGTGTCTTATATTAATTTTTGCACCCAAAGATGCTCTCGGTCTTATTTTCAGGGGATATCTTATTTTTCCCTGAAGAAGAATACGGTACACATTTATTGTTGAACAGCAAAAAAGGAAATTTATTACCTGTATACAATATGGTAGTAGTTGTCATCACAAACCAGCATAACCAGACAAACTGTGAATCCTACAGTATCAAGAATTTCTTGTTACTGCCATTATTTCCATGTACAACAATCTATAGTACATTTACTCATAATCTATGGTACATTTACTCTCACTTCCTGTCCGCTCTGGCAGCGCTGTGGCCCACAGCTACGGTCCAGAGTCCAGAGTTACGGTAGCTTCGGGGAGCCTTATTATCGGGGAGGCCTTATTACCGGGGAGGTCTTATTTTTTGGGGATGCCTTATATTTCAGTGAGAGACAAAACTGTAAGTAGTTCTTATTTTGGGGGGATGTCTTACTTTTGGGGAAGCAGTATATATGAAGATGGGGAAATAGATCTATGTGCATATATTTATAGGTTTAGTATTAAGGTAGCAGATGGACATTGGGCCTCCACTCAAGTACTCCCTCAA
>NW_022111368.1:42026749-42032698 GCF_000313985.2 Echinops telfairi
TGATCACACAGGCTGGTGTGCTTCTTCCATGTGGGCTTTGTTGCTTCTCAGCTAGATGGCCGCTTGTTTACCTTACACCGTTTGAGTTCTTGCTGCTGCTTCCATGGGTGTTGATTGTGGATCCAACGAAAATGAAATCCTAGACAATCTAAAACTTTTCTCCATGGATCATGGTGTCGTCTATTAGTTCTGTTGTGAGGACTTTGTTTTGTTTTCTTTACACTGAGTTGTAATTCATACTGGAGACTGTAGTTTTTGATCATCTCAAACTCTTGTGACTTTCCTCAGGCAACGTTGCATCATTGCCTTTACAGGTTGGCCACCAGTCTTCCTCCAACCCGGACGCCACATTCTCCTTCATATAGTCCAGCTACGTGCTCAGCACACACACAGAATCGATCAGTATGGTGAAAGAATACAACTCTGACACACTCTCTTTTGATAGGAAACCATGTAGCATCCCCTTGTTCTGCCCAAATGATTGCTTTGGGGTCTATGTACAAGTTCCACATGAGCACAGTGACATGATCTGGAATTCCCATTCTCCCCAATGCTATCCATAGCTTGTTATGACCCACACAATAAAATGAGTTTGCATAGTCAATAAAGCACAAGAAAACATCTTTCTGGTATTTTTTGCTTAGCGCCAAGATCCATGTATGACATCCTCAGTGATATCCCATGCTCCAGATCCTCTTCTGAGTCTGGCTTGAAGTCCTGGCAGCTCTCTGTTGATGTACTGCTGCAACTTTTGTTGAATTATCGTCAGCAAAATTCCATTTGCGTGTGATATTAATGATAGAGCTCAGTGATTTTCACCCTGTGTTGGATCCCCTTTCTTTGGAATGGGTACAGATATGGGTCTCTTCCAGTCAGTTGGTCAGGTCGCTGTTTTCCACATTCCCTGGCACAGACAAGTGAGTGCGTGCAGGGCTCCATCACGTTGTGGAAACATTTCGATGGGCATTCCATCAGTTCTAGAAGCTTTGGTTTTGGCTGATGCCTTCAGTGCCCTTGGACTTCTCCCTTCAGTGCCACTGGTTCTTGATCATGTGCTGCTCTTGAGATGGCGAGTGTCAACGGGTTCTTTCTGGAACAGTAGCCCCGGGTCTTCCCCTCGTCTCTCGATGCTTCAGGCATTCTTCAGGAGTGTGTCCACATAATCCCTCGATGTTGCCATTTCATTTCCCTTTCGGGTCTTTCATTTGGAGAAGTCTTGAACACGTTCTTTCTTTCTGGTTTCCTAACTACCAGCATTTGCACGCTTCCTTCGAATCTGTTATTTTGTCTCCTCTAGCTGTCCTCACCATTTCTTGAGCTAATTTATGTTCAAGCGCAAGTTTCATAGTCTCTTCTGACATCCTCCTTGGTGTTTTCGTTCCTGTCTTTCAAATGACATTTTACTTTCTGCATGTATGCTGTTATCACACTCCTCGTCCGGTCTTCAGTACTTAGTGCTCCAGGTGGCAAAGCTGTTCTTGAGATGGTCACGGAATTCAGGTGGGAGAGACTCAAAGTTGTATCTTGGCTCTCATGGACTTCTTTTCACTCTCTTCAACTTCGACCTGAACTTGCATTTGACCAGTTGATGCGTTGTTCCACAGTTGACCCTTGGCCTTGCTCTGCCTGATGATATTGAACTTCTGTATCGTCTCCTCCCACATCAATTTGATTCCCGTGTATTCCATCTGGTGAGGTGCAATTTCCAGTCACCGCTTATGTGGTTGAAAAAAATTATCTTCAAATAAGTAGTTGTTGGTCTTGCAAAATCCCATCATGCAACCTCCAGCTTTGTTTCTATCATCGAGATCATAGTTTTCAACAACCGGTCTTCCCTCTTCCCCCTCTAATTTTCATATTCCAATCATCAGTAATTGTCCATGCATCTTGATCGCATGTTTGATCAATTCTAGATGGAAGAACTTGGCAGAATTCTTAAATTTCTTCTCCATTGGCTTAGTGGTTAGTGAGTAGATTTGAAGAAGAGCTACATTAATTGGCCATCCATGTAGGTGTACATATATTCGCCTATGACATGCAGCATATGCTTCGAGATAGATCTTGAAATATCCTTTTGGTGACGAGTGTGATGCCATCTCTCAGCAGAGTGAATTGTAAGATTGTCCAATTCAAAATGGACAGTCAAAAAGCCAGTAGTCAATTTCATCTCTCTAGGGCCTAAGCTATTGAGCCATCGTGGACCCCTTCCTTTTTGATGACTTCCAATTTTCCTAGATTCATAATTGTATATTCGATGTTCCAATTGGTCCTGGATGTTTTCAGCTGTCTCTCCTCACTTTGAGTCATGACCCATCAGCAAATGAAGATCCCCAAAGCTTTACTTCATCCACATCGGTAAGGTTGAAGAGGCAGCTCTTCCCCTGTCGTATATTCAGTGCCTTCCAACCCGAAGGGCTGATCTTCCAGCATTATATGACAGTTCTGCTGTGATTCATAAAATCTCTCAGAAGTGGACAGCCTCTCCCTGCTTCCTAGCTTGCTCTCAGTCTGGAAGCTCCCGGAGACCAGTTCACCATGGTGACCCTGCTAGTATATGAAATACTGGTGATCTAGCTTCCAGCATCACAGCAACCACAGTACCAGAAACTGACAGGTAAGTCGTTACCAAAAAGTTGCAAGTTAAGACTACCATAAGGCACTATTAGACAACTATCAAAATAGCTAAAATTTAAAAATACAGTTGACATCAAATGCTGGTAAGGATACAAATAAAATTATGTATATATTGCTGATAAGAACATGAGATGTTCAACCACTCTGGAAAATAGTTGAGCAGTTCCTTTTTAAACTGAAAATGGACCAACTATACCAAACCAGGTCATTGTCATTGAGTCAAGTCTGACTCAGAGTGACCCTGTAGGACAGGGTAGAAGCCCCCCTGGGTGTGTCCAAGGCTGTACCTCTTTATGGGAGCAGAAAACCTCCTCCTTCTCCCTCGGAGCAGCTGGTGGTTTCAAACTGTTGACCTTGTGTCACCAGGGCTCCTGGACTACCTATAGTGCCTAGAAATTTTACCCTGGGGCACAACAGAGAAATGAAAATGTTTTTCATGTTGATACTTGCACATGAACGTCTACAGGAACTTTAAATCATCATAGTCCAAATCTTGAAACTACCCTAGTGTCCTTTAATATGTGTGGCTAAGCAAACCACACTCCTGGGATCCAAGCAGCAATCAAACGGACAGCATCCTTTTGGTGAATACTATGTAGCAATCAAAAGAAACAAACCATTGACACCTGCAACAATTCCCAGGAACCTCGAAGGTATTGTGCTTAGTAAAAAGACCAATCTCATGAAGATGCAGATGACGCGCTTCCATTCTTGAAATAACAATTTATCCAGCTGAGAAATTGACTCGGGGCTGCCAGGTGTTCGGGATGAGGAGCGGTTCCTAAGGGGGAGCTTAAGGGAGTCTTCCAGAAGGAACACGGATGCACTTGAACTGTGGTGTTGGCTAAGAGTATTGAATATACCGCCACAAGGATCCACAAGTTGGTCTCAGAGGACATGCCACCAGGACGTTCCTCAGAAGCAAGCATGGTGAGACTGCTTTTCTTACTTTGCTGGTGTCATCAGGAAAGACCACTTGCTTGAACAGGACACCAGGGTCTGATAAGATAATGAGTCAGTGAGGCCGAAGGAACGTCTGGATGAGAAGGATCGAGCCAACGGTCAGTGGATGGTTTGAAGCACAGCCACAATCGTGAAGCTGGTGGGACCAGGCAATGCTTTGTTCTCTGATGCATGAAGAGCCAGGAGCTAACAAAGACACCGTGAAAGGGTCTTGTGGACATGGTGCAGTCGTGGGACACGCTTGCAGAGAGCTGTGGACACACACATGCATGCATGAGCATCTTGCGAGGAACCCGGTGGCATAGTGGTTATGCGCTGGGCTGCAAACACAAGGGCAGCGGGCTGAAAGGTCAGCGGTTGCTCTGAGGGAGACAGGCCAGGCTTTCTACTCCCGTAGAGTTGGAGTCTCAGAACTCACAGGGGTCAAGTCTACTCAGCCCTACAGGGTCACTACCGTTGTGAGTCGGAACTGCCTGGATGGCAGTGCGTGACACCTGGTGAGATCTAAGTAAGCCAGGTTCCTATTGTATGAGACGCGCAAGCTGCTCACCCGAGGGGCGGGGGTGAAACATGCAGAGGATCGCCCTGAATATTTTTGTCCCTTCCCATGAATCTTTAACTGTTCAGAAAGGAGTTTTTTTTAAAAAACATGGTCTTCAGTTGCCCATAAAAAAATATACTCAGAAGGCCATAATGTACCCAAACATCTTCACCTTTAAACATGCAACCTGACACTTAGTCCTTCACGACACCCACCCCACCCCCATCTGCGGGGTGCTCAGGACCGTTGCGTGGCGTGCCCCTGCGTGCCTTGACCACCGGCTCCTTCACGACCATTTCCCTCTCACTCGCTTTCCTGGTTTCGTGGTTTCTGGTCTTCCACCATGTCCTCGTGGAAGCTCTAGGGGAGTGAGTTTGGAAGTTCTTGTTTGGAGAGTGGTGGAAGTCCTGTAGCGGCCTGGTGTTAATTATGGGCATCCCTGGCCTCCATGCCCTGGGGTCTCCCTCCTCTCACTGCCATGCGTTTGTTGGTCGCTGCTCACGGCGGACAAAGCAGGACACAGGAGCACCGCTGTGACGCTGCCCATCTTCACAGTAGCCCACTGCCTCAGCTCTGTCCCTCCGAGGGGCTGGTGGGTTTGAATGCCCTGGCCTTTTGGTTAGCTCCCCAACGCTTCATGCACAGCACCCCCTGTAATAAGGTATATCACTATTCACTATCCATATTCATTAATGTATGAATGTTGTAGTATGTGGAAAAAAGACAGGCTCTAAATAGTCTCTTGTCAGTTCAAGTCGGATTTGACCTCAAACATGTCACACACACACACACACACACACACACACACACACACGACCAGCTTCCGTGGGCAGGAGGGAGGAGGGGGAGGGGGAGGGGGAGAGATGAGGACTTCAGAGCCACTGCCTCACTGTCAGCTTGCTGGTCCTTTGGTATTGGTCTTCTTGTCCTGGAATACGCTCATCCCTTTATGGTTGTGGGTGGTACAGCCCCCGAAGGACCCAGGCCTTCACATCTGGCCACAGCCGCCCCCAGCCCGACCCCAGCAACCCCCCAAACTGAAAACCAAATCACTGCCCTTGAATGGATTCGGACTCACAGACTCTTTCAGACAGGGTAGAGCTGCCACTTGTGAGACTATGACTCTTGGCAAGAGTAGAAAGCCTCTTCTTTCTTCCAGGGAGGGGCTGGTAGTTTCTAACTGCTGACCTTGTGGTTAGCAGCCCAATGAATAACCACTGGGCAAGCGGGACTCCTATTTGCCACAGCCCAGGCTGTCCCAAATATCACCCAGATGCTAGTGCTGGAGCTGGGGGGCGAGGGGGGGGGCGCAGGGGGCCGCTCAGGGACTGTGACTCAGCCCCTTAGGCCCTTGGCTGTGGGTCTTGACTCCTCGTGACCCCACGTGCTGCAGGTAGAATTGAGCTCGGTGGAGTGGTTGTTCTGTTGTATTTATGCATTTTTTACTGTCATCTTTATCCTTCAAAACTCAATCCTTTTGAGGCACCCAGGGACCAGAAGGGTCCCCTCTCACCCCTGGTGTCATAGGGGAGGGTCCCAAGAGGGCGAGTGAGTTGGGCAAGCTCACTCCAACCTGGGTGGAGGGAGGGCCCATGACTCCTGGGCTGTGCCTGGGTGACTTCAGACAGGATGGGAGGAAATACCAGGGGGGTCATGAAATACCAGGGACTCCAAAGCCTCCCAGCTCCCAGTGCTGAGCTCAGAAAAGACATCTGGAACCAGACTCTCAGCTGCAGTCCACCCCCACCCCCTGCCCCCACACAGGCCCCCTCGCCTCCCCTTGCCCCAGCAATGAGGTGCGAGAGCCTTCC
>NW_022111368.1:42032973-42065954 GCF_000313985.2 Echinops telfairi
GCGCAGGCCAACCACGCCGCGCTGGACGCCAGTCAAGCTTTTACAGGCCTTCAAATTGGGGCTGGAGCCGGAGAGGAAATACTAAAATCCTGTATACACAACTTCTGTCTGTGCGCGCCAGCGGGCTCCGGGCTCCGGGCGCGGCCGGGACGCCGCGGTGCCCGCTCCGTCCAAGGGCTGGACGCGCGGCGCTCTGCCGCCCAAACCAGCGTGCCCGGCGCGGGCGGGCGCCAGGGTGTCCCTGCGGGGGGCCTTGCGCTGATGGGAGCCCCCCGCCGCACGAGGCTGGGCTCAGAGACCCGCTCCTGCTGCTCGGCCAGGCCTTCCTGGCCCAGGAAACTGGGCGCCTTAGAGGGGCCTGGGGCTCGGCCGGGGCTCGGGCTCGGGCCCCTGGGCCGCTCTGGGACTGGGCAGCCATCTCGGTCACTGGGTTGGAGAAATGGAAGCTTGTTTCCCGAAGGTGACCTGCCTCGCTGACCTCTCAGGAGGGTTGGAAAGAGTTGGTCCCAGTAGGCAGCATCTCAGGGCCGGGCCTTTTTTCCCCCCGAGCACCGGTGGGTCCTAGCCCCGGATCCCGTGCTCAGCCGCCGAGCATCCAAGCGCCGCGCCACCAGGGCTCAGTTGCTGGCAGCTGGCGTTGTTATCCCTGCAAAGTAATAGAGGCCCTGGAGCCGCGGCCGTTAATGCTGCTGTCTGCCAACTGGACTGACTGAGGCACTAAGCACCCTCCAGCGGTCCCAGGGAGTTCTTCTTGTCTTTTTAATCTTGTCTTTGTAAGGTGTAACAATACCGTTAGGAGCTCAAACCCAGGGAGGGTAGAAAGGAGGAACCCATCATAAAATTGGATATATACCCAGCACCCCCACCCCCACCCCCAGCCCCTCCCCTCTAAGGGGAATAATAACAGAAATGTGGGTGAAGGGAGACAATGGACAGCGTAAGATAGGAAATAATAATAACAATACATAATTGATCAAGGATTCATGAAGCGGAGAGGGAGGGGGAAAAAAGAGGAGCTGATACCAAGGGCTCAAGTAGAAAATGTTTTAGAAATCATGGTGGCAACGTATGTACAAATATGCCTGATACAATTGATGTATGGAATGTTGTAAGAGCTGTAAGAGCCCCATAATGAAATGAATTAAAAAAAAAAAAAAAGAGCTCAAACTCTGCCATCCAGTCGGTTCTGACCCATAGCGACCCTGTAGGGCAGGGTAGAACTGCCCTGTGGGTTTCCCAGACTGTAACTCTCTAGTCGAGCCGAAAGCTCGTTTCTCCCTTGGCAGCTGCTGGTGGTTTCTAACTGCTGACCTTGCAGTTAGCAGCCCAACGTGTAACCACTGGGCTACCAACGCTCCTTAGGAATGCCATTAAGGGCTGCATGGAGTCACCTCACTGCATGCTCACCATAGCCCCACGAGGTCGTTCTTTAACCTGACTGGCTGGACAGCCTTGAAACTAGATCAAGGAGGGACTGAATGACTGAGTCAAGGTCATGCAGGCAGGTCAGTACTTAAACACAGGCACTTGGCTTCTGCAGCCCTTTGCTGTGTCTTTGGTAGGTGCAGGGGGAGGAGTAGCTGGTGGCAAGAACAGAGGGCCTGCAGTATGTGCCTGTGGCACCCCCAGCCTGGCCCCTGAGCTCTCTGCCCAGGACCCAGCCCACCCACCCAGGTTCATCCCTGCCAAGTGCTCCTCGATGCTCCCCATGCCTGCCCACCGCATCTCCCTGCTTCCGAATTCACACTG
The DNA here is from genome assembly GCF_000313985.2 of Echinops telfairi. Lineage (NCBI taxonomy): Eukaryota > Metazoa > Chordata > Mammalia > Afrosoricida > Tenrecidae > Echinops > Echinops telfairi. The sequence continues at coordinate 42,034,723 of NW_022111368.1, forward strand.
TGCCTTCCCACCTCTGGGTCTTGGCTCATCTCCTTTCTTGACTCATAATTTGGTCTGCCGACTCCCCAGGCCCTTTCCTGGCCGTCCCGCCAGGACTGTCGGCTCCTCAGAATGGCCCAACAGCCCTGCCCAAGACTCAGTGTCTCCATCCTCCCTGAGCCCCGGTCCCCTGGGCTGCCTCTCTCACTCTGGGCTGCTGCAGCATCAGCCCAGTCTGGTGAACAGAGCAGGGTGTCACACTTGAGGCATCTGATTTACACAGATGTGGGGATAGGGACCCTGCGCTGGGGATGTGTGTGAGGGAAGAGGAAGAGGGGTCCAAAGTGGGTTGCTCTGAGGAGGTGGGGGACAAGGTGAGTGTCTGCCTCCATGCTCCTGATGGCTGCTGTCAGCCAGAGGACACCTGAGCCAGTGAGTGCCACCCGTGACACTTGTGGGTCCCTGCTCTCCCCTGCTGCTACCTCCCCATGAGCTGCCCTGTCATCAGAGCCCCCAGAGGGCCACCCTCCTCTGAATTCAGGACAGACACCTCACAGGATCTCAGCTGCTTCTGATTGGGCTACCCCAAACCAATGACCTGCATGGGGCGTCCACCCCAGAACCAAGGGGTCTCCAGGCGACCTCTGCTTGGGCCATGCCAAGCCCGTGCCCACAGAGCAGATCTTCGGGCAGAACTGCTGGGCAGAGAGAACCCTCTCCCTGCTTCCCAACCTCTGTTCCCACACCCAAGAATCCCACATTCAACTGTCATGGGTGTGGTACAGCCTCAGGACCCGGGGACCAGGCTTTGCGTCCTGCCCTGCGTCTTCCCTCGCCGCAAGGCCTGGGGCACTTCACCTCGCTGAGCCTCAGTTTCCACAGGGGGTCAGTTGTGCCTGCTTCCTCGGAGTTAAGAGACATAGGAAGAGGTTGAAGGGAGGCATGGTTTGCTTACATGAAAGTCACACAGGTGGGGTGGCCAGGCAGATGATGGGCTGGGGGCCCGGACCTGAGGGGTCGTGGGTCAAGTAGCATCTCCTAGTCAGTCATGGGGCTCAACTCTCACTGCTTACTGACTTCTCCACCCCACCCCCACCCTCCTTCCCAGGGGGGGCTGGGTGCCACAGCTGCCAAATGGGACAAACAGACACCTGGCAGTGGTGCCCTTCGAGTACACACAGGTTTATGTCCACATGTGAGGGCGTCCTTCCCACCCCCAACCCCCGGCAGGTGGGCAGGAGCTTCCAAACAGGCACAGTGCTAAGGACCTGAGAGCCTCTGGCCGTGTCTCCTGGCACCTACAGGTTTTGGAGACCAGCGCTTGGTCCTGTGATGAGTGGATGGGTGCCTCACCACACGCTTTGCCCCAGGACTGTGCTCCTCACCCATCCCCTTCCCTGCTGGGTTCTCTCCACTGCCAGAGTCCAGCCTGGAGACCCAGGCCTCCTCTGAGCTTGCAGTGAGGCTGAAACGGCTGCATGGCGCTGCAGTGCCCTCTGCCGGTCTGACCGAGACAACACTGGCCACTCCTTGGATGGGCAGCGTCTCCTCAGCCTGGACCCTAGGGGACCCTCTCAACAGCCCTGGGAGGGACGCTGGCGGGTGGCACGCTTGTTCTTTTTTACAGGTGGGAAAGTGGAGGGTCAGAGAAACGAAGTAAGCTGCCCAGGGTCAGTCCCAACACTCTCCATTGGCGTGCGCTCACTGTATTCTCTAGACTTCTGCTGTCCTGGAAATGGCAACCCTCCTCCTTCATTAATAGGCCGCAGCTGCCGGAGCATGGCATGCGCGTGCAGGGGCTTCTCTCCTCTAAGTCCGTGTGAGCCCCCAGGTGGGTGTTCCATTGCCAATGCTGCCCAAGCCCCAGGAGGCGTGGCTGATTCCTTGCTGAGGTCAGCAGCCCTGGGGCTGAGGCCCATTGAGCCACCACAGCTGCCACCACTTTCTCCTGTACGCCCCTCCCAGCCCAGTCCTCTCCACACGCCTAAAATCCTGGGAAAGAAAAGCAGGAAGGTTGAACGGGAGAGGAAAGTGTCTCCGGAACCAAAGGCAAAGAATGACCTCAGGGAAAGTTCCTGCCCCTTCGAGCTGAGCTGAGTGAGCCCCGGGCTGGATAGCAGCATGTGCCTCTGGGGAAGGGCTGTGTCCTTGGCGTGACCTCCATGCTGCGGCTTAAAGCCAACAAGACCGTGCTCCACTCCGACAGGCAGTCAGGTAAGGTGAATCCAGGGGAAAGGAATAGGGCACGATTATTGGACTGTTTGTTAACTGCAAGGTCAACAAGTTGAAACCACCCTCTACTCCATGTGAGACAAAGGAGGCTTTCTAGTCCGGCAAAGAGTTACAGCCTCAGAAACCCACAGGGGCAGTCCTACTCTGTCCTATAGGGTCTCTGCGAGTCGGCATTGACTCAATGGCAGGGAGTCGGTTTCACTAACTCAATAAAACTTTTAAAAACGGTGGAAGATTGGGTAAGGAGACAGATGACCAGGTCACCTGGATGGTAAAGCCAGTCCTATCCCTATTGACAAGCCCAGCTCAAAACCAGTTGCTGGTTCAAGGAGACGCCATGCTTATCGGAGTGGAACTGCATGCCACGGATTGATGTCAGTGACTGGTTTTTCAGATGTAGATCGCCAGATCCTTCTTCTGAGTCCCCTTTGGGTGTGCTGTGGTCATACCTACTGCCATCGAGTCCGTTCCGACTCACGGCGACCTGGTAGGACAGTGGGACTGACTGCCCCGTTGGGTAAACTCTTTACAGGAACAGATAATCTCATCTGGTCTGAGCTGCAGCCCAACGAGTAACCACAAGGCCACCAGGGCTCCCATCACCAAAAGGGCCTGACATGTCCAACGGTGACCCTCTGGACCCCACAGTTCAGTGTTGGCCACAACCTCCCATGCCCGTGCTGTCCGCCGACTGGAGGAGGTGCAGCGGCCTCTCCAAGGGGCCTCTGGGGCGCAACATGAAGATGGGGAAGCAGGTCAAGCTCCTAGGACCAACACTTCCATGTTTGGGTTCTAAGGGGCCTGTGTATATTTGGTTATTTAAATGACAGTCCATCTAGCTACACATAGGTCCATGGTCCCAAGCCTCACAGAGCCTAGTTTATGACAAACCCAAGGTATATTCAATGGTTTGTAATAACAAAAGAGTGCTGGTTTGTCACACGTGGAAACATGATTATCACTACTGGATTATTAGGTTAAAGATGTTTTTGTGCATCTGAAACAGTTTCATTATGTGTTTTGGTTTTTGTTTGTGTGTGTGTGTGTGTGTGTGTGGGTGTGGGTGTGTGTACACTGCATACTACACAAAACTCACAGCCATTGAGTCAATGCTGGCTCATCATGACCCTACAGGACAGGATAAAAATGCCCCTGCGAGTTTCCAGGATTGTAACTCTCTCCCCACACCACCCCATTAATTTATTTACTAAAAGATCATTTTATTGGGGGCTCTTATAGCTCTTTTAAGAAATCATTTTATTGGGGGCTCATACAACTCTTATCACAATCCATACATATATCAATTGTGTAAAGCACATTTGACCATTCTTTGCCCTCATCATTCTCAAAACATTTGCTCTCCACTTAAGCCCCTGGCATCAGCTCCTCATTTTCCCCCCTCCTTCCCTGCTTCCCCCTCCCTCATGAACCCTTGATAATTTATTCTTGCAACTCTTATAACAAGGAGTGTAACTCTTCATCGAGCTAGAAAGCCCCGCCTTTCTCCTACTGAGCGGCAGGTGATTTCAAACTGCTGACCTTGAGACTAACAGCCCAACGTGCAATTACTATGCCATCAGAGCTCCTAGGCATACCATACAAGAGTCAAGCAAAATATATTGCCTGAAGGGTCAGTTCATACATGCTCAGGCTTGTTCCACACAAAACACGCCCACATGTCTCTGAGCTCAGTGGACGGCTGCAGACGCGTTCTCTCAGTAATAACGTGTCTTAGACGGGACCTTCCAACACAAGTCCAAACACAACGGTGGCTTCCGAGGCGATCTGCCGGACGGTGGGGCGGTCAGCTCAGAGGGCTCCGGTGACGTTGGGGGGAGCGGAGGACAGGGACCCCAGCTGAGTAGGTTTTCTTGAAGGACATAAGAAGATGATGAGGCCTATTATGAAGATGTGGTTTTCGTTTGAAACTTGAACACTGCACTGGTGAGAGGAAGGTCGGGTTAATTTCGGCGAGGAATTACCCCCCTTCCCCCAATGCACCTGCTCATTCTTCTTCGAAGGTAGCAAGGACCATCTGTGAGGTTTAATTGGGACAAAACCTTACTCTACCTGCCCTATAGCCCTGACCTTGCCCCCTCAGACTTCTTGTTGTTGCCCCAACTCAAAGAACATTTCAAAAGACCGCCGTCTGAGTCCCTGCAGGCTGTCAGACGTGCTGTCTTGACCTGGCATCGAGAGACGAACACGGAGTTCTTTGCGGCAGGGTCAGAGGGTAGCAGACGCCGCCTTCCGCAGGGGACAGGCCCAGATGGAGGAGAGGTGGGCCCGCAATAGCTCCACGTTTGGATACTTGGGCTTATTAAAGGTTTCTATGATTTTACCGCGATACTGGCGACTTAGCGTCTTAGATGAACATTTGAATAACTGATATTATCGATGAACAGGAGCTAACTGTTCTAACTTAGGTACAAAGTCACAAAGTCGGCTTCGAAACAGATCTAGGAAGGGAGCTGATTAGCAAGCCTGCCTGTGATACGGTTTTTGCGCCCACATCCAAATCGCAGGATGCGCTTCTTTTTCACAGAATGAATCGTGGCTGTTTAGACATCCGTGAGGGGGTTTCGATTTTAGCTGTCCATTGTGAATTGGGTGGAGCTTGGCCCAGCAGCTTATCAGTTTGACGCTCAACAGTGCACACACTTCATTTCCTTTGCTGCCCTGCAGGCAGTGCCCTGGCTGTAACATTGCTCATCCTCCTGAAGTCTCCCGTTTCCATTCCCCCTGCTTCCCCAAGCCTTCTCAACTGTGTCCTTGAACGTGGCCCTTAGAATTGGTGCCAACTTGCACCTGTGTAGGGGTGGAGTCCAGCTCCTGGGAGGTGTGGCCGTCTGACTAGAGAGACCCTGGCGAGTCCCCCTCTCACTCTGCCCCATTACCTTCTTGCTGGGACTTTGTGGGGCCGCCCAATCCTGAGAAGTGTCAGGGCCTGGCCATGTGTCCACTGCCCTTGGAGCCACGTGACTCTGCACCCCCTGGCAGGTGATCTTCCTGCATCCTTCTTCACCTTTCTGTACCATCGGCCTGTGGTGACGTGGAGTCTGAAGAGGGCTCCAGCTATCTTTGGCCCCGTGGACTTGAATTGGACTGGGCTGGGCTGCCTTCTTGAAGGCAGACTCCTCCTTGATAGATCCTCCTTAACCATACGTGCATGAGGGTCACTGTTCTGTTTCTCTGGACAACCCCGCCAAACAGAGTGGGGAAATGCTGCCCTTTGATCTCAAATGGCTGATGGCTCTAAGGTGTGAGTACCTCACGAGTCTTGTTCCCTTATAGACCTGTCTATTGTTTTGCTGAAAATGGAGGCTGGAGAGTGAGTTCAGTGTCAACTGAAGGATGACTATGGGCCCTTGTCTTCAGGGCTCTACCAGTCTGAGTTAGTTAATTGTGCTAACCTGGCTGATAATCACATGTGGGGCTAATTGAAAGGCGGAGGCATAAATGGGTGGTGAGCCTTGCCTGTCTAGTTCTCCGGTCTCTTGCTTTGTGATGGTCGCACCAGGGTGCAGCTGCCTTAGCAGCTCCCTGCTTCAGCTTGCAAGATTGACTTCATACAAGATATCCCCAAGGAGAAGCCACATGGACCTATCCTGATGCAGCCCTGGGTGCTGGAGCAGCCGTGTGGAGACCCCTGCTAGTGCTGAGATGTTTATTCGTTCACTGACTCAGCTTTCCTCCTGCAGTCGGCATCATTGCCTCTGTTTTGTGAGGTGGAGGACTTTGTGGACTGGTGTTGAGTTAATGGGTTCATGTTGGACTTGTGGGCTTGGGCAACATTGGGTTGGGATGTTTTCGTGATGCACACTTTCTTTACATAAACTCTCTTATACATGAGTTGCTGTGGATTTGTTTCTCTAAAGTACCTAGACTAATACATAGTCCCTATCCAAGCAGGAATATCTCTTAGGATCTTAAATTTTGTTCCACACATTTCTCCTGCTCTACAGGACCTTCTAATGTGATCCCTTTCAGAGTAGTTGGTAGCTGGGACCATCTAGTTCTTCTGGTCTCAGGGTCATGGAGGCTGATGTCCACGTGGTTCATTCACCAGATAAATGCATGGTTTCCACGTACTCAGGATCTTTTAAGACCCCAGTGGCTACACACCAAAGTAGGGTGTAGAACATTGTGTAGACTCTGTTAAGTCCCCTGGACTATGATCCTGATCCTCCAGACCCAGGGACCCATTCCCTCAAAGCGTTTGATCATATCCAAGTTTTCATAACATTGTCCATGGATATATTTGCAGCACAGGTCAATAGCCATGTACAAATATCCTCTGTCAAATATATATGTATATGTATGTATATGTACATACATACATACATGAGGGGGTACCCCCTCCCCAAATAAAAACCAGAAAAAATCTGCCGGCAAGCATCAAGCAACTGGCTCTGAGTTAGTGAACCCAGTGGCATTGCCTGGGAAGGTTCTCTCTGGTCACAGTGAACTTTTTCATAAAACGTTTCACTTGAACCTCATTTTTTGTGATGGCCAATTTAAGAGAACAGCATGCAGCTGTGAAATTTTGTTTCCTGCTTGGGAGAAATGCCACAGAAACTGTTGTGCTGTTGAACACAGCTTATAAGGACAGCACTATGGGAAAAACTCATGTACCAGTAGTTTTCTCATTTCAAAAAAGGTGAAATGTCAATTGATGACAAACCTCGTTCTGAACATCCATCAACTTCCCCAATGGGTGAAAAGGTCGACCGGCAGTGCATTTGGAGTTTGTTCCACCAGGTCAGACTGTTAATCAAGCTTTCTACTTAGAGGTTCTGAAAAGATTGTTTATCAGTGTGCAACAGAAAAGGCCTGGTTTGTGGCAGACGGGACTGGTTTTGCCACCATGACAATGCACCTGCTCATGCTGCCATCTCAGTGCGCCAGTTTTTGGCAAAAAAACAGCATGCCTCTTTTGCCTCCCACACCTTACTCACCTGACCTCGCTCCATGGGACTTCTTTTTGTTTTTGGAAATGCCGAGGGACGTGAAAGGACAGCAATTTGTCAACATAGAAGAGGTGGGGGGAAAATGAGGGAGGTGTTGTCAGCCATACAAACATGAGTTTGAAAAATGTTTCCAAAAATATAATTACAGAGTTGACCAATACCTTAAGGGTAATGGAGAGTACTTTGAAGGTGATGAGTTTTTTTGTTTGTTTGTTTGTTTTGTTTTATTTTTAAATACATAGCTTTGAAAAAAATCCAGGCTGTTTTTTTTTTTGGGGGGGGTACCCCATCATGTGTGTGTGTGTGTGTGTGTGTGTGTGTGTGTGTGTACATTGTGCCCTCATGTCTCTCCATTCATCCACTCGTCCCTCACTCATTCACTCACTGTCGAGTCCATTCTGGCTCACAGAGACCCTCTGGGCGAGCTGTCCCCGGGGGTGCCCAGGCTGTCACTCTGTGCAGGAGTAAAGCGCCTCCTCTTTCTCCCTCAGAGCAGCTCGGAGATCACAGCTATTGCCGGGAGGTGTGTATAATGACGTTTACCTCTGTTGCCCTTAACCCTCACACTCCTTCCAAGGGTTCCCCTGCCCCCATCATTTCTGCCACCCTCCCTCTGTGCAGTGTCTCCCCTTCACTCAGGTTAACAGCTGTCTCCCCCCGAGCCCAGGGGGGCACATCCAGCTTCACCCCGCCAGTAAAGTCAACACCAACTGACATCACTTGCCCACCAAACATTCCAAGTGAGTTAATGAAATGTTTGACCAAATATAGCAGGCTAATTTTTAAGTTGACCATTTTGGAGGGTCTGCAAGTGATGTTATAATTATCCAAATGGCCCTTGGCAGAAACAAGGCTCCCATCCTGCTCTAGCCGGTGACTCCCCCTCCATTCCCCTCCCACTCCGGGTAACCACCAGAGAACATTTCTTTTACATACATACATACATGAGGGGGTACCCCCTCCCCAAATAAAAACCAGAAAAAATCTGCCGGCAAGCATCAAGCAACTGGCAAAAACCTTTTCTTAACTCTTTAGCATAGTGACCCCATACCATATTTGTTCTTTTGAGATGGACTAATTTGATTCAGTACAATACCCTCCAGGCTCGTTCATATCAGTAGGCATTTCACAGAATTCCCATTAATCATTAACATGCAGTGTTCTTCAATGCATAGTGTTCCATTGTGTGCATGTGCAATGTTGGTCTCTCCTTCTCCCACGGAGGGTCGTTTAGGTTGCTCCCACCTTCTCGCTATTGTGAACAGTAAACTGGAGTGTGCCTGTATCTATCTGTGTTGTCCCTTGTATTTCTCTAGTATACACCAAATAAAGGGATTGCTGGGCAACATGGTATTTGCTTTCTTTTTTTAAAAAAAATCATTTTATTGGGGGCTCTTACAGCTCCCATCACAATCCATACACCCATCCATCATGTCAAGCACATTTGTACATATGTTGCCATCATCATTTTAAAAACATTTTCTTTTAACTTGAGCCTTTGATATCAGCTCCTCATTTCCCACCCTCCCCCTTGAACCCTTGATAATTTATAAATTCTCGCCTCCATGTCTTACACTGACCACTGTCTTCCTACATCCACTTTTCTGTTGTCCATCCCCGTAGGAAGGGGTTATATGTAGATCATCATGATAGTTTTCTCCCCCACCTTCCCCTTACCCTCCTGGTATCTCTATTCTCATTATTGGTTTATCTGTCCTAGATTCCCTGTGTTTCCAGCTCTTATCTATACCAGTGTAGATGTTCTGGTCTAGCCGGATTTGTAAGGTAGAATTGAGGTCATGATAGTGGGGGTGAGGGGGCGGAGCATTAAAGAACTAGAGGAAAGTTGTATGTATCATCGGTACACCCTGACTGACTCGTCTCTTCCTTGTGACTCTTCTGTAAGGGGATGTCCAGTTGTCTACAGATGGGCTTTGGGACTCCACTCAGTGCCCCATTCCACCCATTCACATTGATATGATTTTTTGTTCTGGGTCTTTGATGCCTGATACCTGATCCCATCGATACCTCATGATCCCACAGGGTGATGTGCTTCTTCCATGTGGACTTTGTTGCTTCTCAGCTAGCTGGCTGCTTGTTTATCGTCAAGCCTTTAAGACCCCAGATGCTGTATCTTTTGTGTTTGCTGAGAGTGAGAAGGACTTGGAGCACTTGTTGATGAAGATCAAGGATCGCAGCCTTCAGTACAGATTACAACTCAATATGAAGAAAACCAGACTCCTTACCACTGGACCAGTACGTGACCTCATGATCAATGGAGAAAAGATGGAAGTGGTCAAGGATTTTGTCTTGCTTGCATCCCTAATCAATGCTCATGGAAGCAGCAGTCCAGAGAGCAAAGAAACATTACCTTGGGTAAATCTGCTGCAGAAGCTCTCTTTAGAGTGTTGAAAAGCAAGGATGTTACTTTGAGGACTAAGGTGTGCCTGACCCAATTCATGTTTGTTTGTTTTTAATTGCCTCTTGTGCATGTGAAAGGTGTACTTTGAATAAGGAAGACTACAGAAGTTTCGATGCACTTGAATTATGGTGCTGGCAAAGTTAACTGAAAGTACCATGGGCTGTGTGATAGGTAGGTTTATTGTGCCAACCTGGCCAGTAAGCTCATGTGGGATGAATAAGCTCACAGTTTAATTGAAGGGCAAAGAGAAAAATGGCTCGGCAAGCCGCGCCTTTCTGTCTCTTGCTGATGATTGGACCGGTGTGTGGCTGCCTTAGCTGGTTCTCTGCGTCCACTTGAAAGCTACACTACTTGTGGGACACCCAACCTGTGGACCCTGTCTCTATAGTTGAGGTTCCTTCGAGACCTGCTTCGCCACACTGCTGGTATAGACATCACTTGAGCTGGGGACTGTCGGACCCTGTCATCTGGCTGACTGTTGGTGACCTGCCCTGCTGTTTGTTACCTGTGGCCAGACTGCCTGTATTGCTCCACAGAAGACTCAGCTGTCTGCTTCCTTAACTTGAACCCAGCAGCCCTCATGAGTTGAAGGACTGCCAGTGTATTAACTGTCTCATAGAAGTGAGTTGAACTGAGTCCTCTGTGGACTAATTAGCTGTTTATTTCTTCATGTTATATATATATATCCACATATATATGTATATATAAAATCATAAGTGTCCTGGTTTTGTTTCTCTAGAGAACCCTGTCTAACACACGCTGCCTTAAGAGCCAACAAATCTGTCTTGGAAGAAGTATGGCCAAAATACTCCTTAAAAGCAAGGATAGCCCTGGGGGATGGACAACAGAAAAGTGGGTGAAGGGAGACGTCAGACAGTGTAAGATATGACAATAATTTTTAAATTATCAGGGTATCATGAGGGAGGGGTAGCTGGGAGGGAGGGGGAAAATGAGGAGGTGATGCCAGGGGCTTAAGCGGAGAGCAAATGTTTTGAGAATGATGAGGGTCACGAATGTACAAATGTGCTTGACACAATGGATGGATGGATGGATTGTGATAAGAGTTGTACGAGCCCCAATAAAATGATTAAAAAAATAAAAAGAAGCAGGACAGTGAGACTTCATCTTACATACTGTGGACAGGTTCTCAGGAGAGACCAGTCCCTGGAGGAGGACATCATGCTTGGTAAAGTACGGGGCAGCGATGGAGAGGAAGCCCTCAAGGAGGTGGGTTGACACGTGGCTGCGTCGATGGGCTCAAACATAAGAGCAATGGTGAGGACGGTGCAGGCTGAACCGTGTGTCCTTCCATGGTGGCAGGTCTCCGTGGATCAGAACCGACTTGATGCCTCACAACAACAACATCGTTCTACTTTAGCTTTGTGACGAAGCCACACCACTTTCCACCGCGGTTACGCCATTTGAAGCCCCCCTAGCAGTGCCCGTAGGTTCCAGGCTCTGCGTCCTTGCCAGCATTTGCTGCTTTAATGCTGCTATGAAGGCTGGGTGGAGATGACATCTTATTGCCGTTTGGATTTGCGTCTTTGGCAAGACTAATGGCCCAGTGCATGTCTTCATATGTTTGTTGGCCACACAGATGTCTGTTTTTTCCTCATTGAGATGTTGAAAAATTCTGTATCTTTTAGAAATTAGTCCTTTGTCCTCCTCTCTGGGTTCCCTTTGGTGCAGTCTTGTGATGCACAAAAGTGTGTGGGTGACTCTATTTTCATAGTCAGGAGACCCCAACACACAAAATATCAACAGGTTAACCTGAGGGTTCCAGGTCACAACATGTAATAGACTCGACACTTGTGATTTTTAAGTTGAAAGGGGGAAAAAATTGATTCTCTCTGTAAATACTATTGGGGTTTTAAGGGACACTGGAGCTTCCTTGCATTGATACACTTTTGTGTGGCGCTCACATCTTAAGTGTGTCTTTCATGAGGGTGCTTCGAGAGTAGGACATGTGGTAAGACCTGACTGTTTTGGATTGGAGCTAGGATTAAGTGCAAGCCCAAAATCCAATCCTAAATCTGTTTTCTTTTCTTTTTCTCTTTTTTCCCTAATCATTGTATTGGGGGTTCATACAGCTCTTATCACAATCCATCCATCCATCCATGTGTCAACAAATGTGAAGAAATTAGATGGTGCCCAGCTATCAGAAAGAATAACGTCTGAGGTCTTAAAAGCTTGTTTACAAACAAGTAGCCATCTAAGTGAGATGTCAACCAAGCCCACACGGAAGAAGTACACCAACATATGTGAGCCAAGGATTGTAAATGATATAATCCAATTCTGAAGGAGGGAATGGTACTAGAGTTTAAATTGTGAAATTCTGGTTTGCAGAAGGATGACCGTGGAAGCCCAAAATACATACACATGGAATAAGCCTCTGTTGATTCCCCGCTGACCATAATTGAGGGATGGGAATTATCCCTTTTCAGACAGAGAGTATTGGAGAGACAATTATAGTAAATTTAAATGATAAATCTGACTTGAATGGTTAAAACTCTGTCCTTTGATCTCTCTTGTGATATACTTTGAGCTTGATCTGCTTTTTAATGTGCGTGTGTGTATTTTGTTCTTGTTAGTAACGTTTTTGACTCTCCGTTATGTATCTTTCTATGTTTTTTCGTGTATGAAACCCAGGGTGGGTGAATCTGTATAGACAATAATTAGAATAAGGGTCCCTGGGCGTAGGTGGCAGGTTGGGGGCCCAGGGGGAACTGATGACAAGGAGTACAAGAAGGAAGAAAATGTTTAAAAATGTTTGTGGCAGTGATTGTACAACACTGCTTGATATACGAAACTATTGAATAGTATAATGTCTGGATTATATCTTAATTAAATGGTTTGGGGAAAAATACACTTTTTTAAGCATATAAACCTTTTTTACTACAATTCTGATTCTTTACATTGATGTCCTTTCTCACATTTCTTAACTAGAACTTGACTATTTTTAACAAGATTCTTTGTTGTTGTTGATAATAAAAATCACCTTCCAACTGGCTCAATTATAAATACATTTTATGAGTAAGAAGTTTTAAATGCCTTCTTATGCCAGATATTATTATTTTTTAAAAACACTTTTATTGGGGGCTCTTACATCTCTTATCACAGTCCACACGTTCCTCCAGTGTGTCAAGCACATTTGCACATATGCCGCCATCATCATTTTCAAAGCCTTCTCTTCCCACTTGAGCCCCTGATATCCACTCCCCATTTCTTCCCCTCCCTCCCCCTCCCACCCTCCCTCATGAACCCTTGATAAGTTATAGATTTTTTCCCCATATTTTATATCGTCCTCCATCGCCCCGCACCCACTTTTCTCATATTCATCCCCCTGGAGCGGGTTCTAGGTTGATCCTTGTGATCTATTCCCCTTTTCTCCCCCACCCTCCCCTAATCCTTCTGGTATCTCTACTCTCCTTGTTGACCCTGAGGGGTTTATCTATCCTGGATTCCCTGTGTTGCGGCTCTTATCTGTAGCAGTGTGCATGTTCTGGTCTAATCTGATTTGCAAGGTAGAATTGAGGTCATGATAGTGGGGTGAGGGAAGCACCAAAGAACTAGAGGAAAGTTGCATGTTTCGTCGGTGCTATACTGCACCCCAACTCATCTCCCCCTGTGACCACTCCCTGAGGGGATGTCCAATTGTCTACAGATGGGTATTGGGTCTCCACTCCATGCCCCCAACCCCCCATTCACCTTGGGTATGGTTTTATTATGGGTCTTAGATGCCTATACTTGATCTCATCGACACCTCATGATCACACAGGCTGGTGTGCTTCTTCCATGTGGGCTTTGTTGCTTCTCAGCTAGATGGCCACTTGTTTATCTTCAAGCCTTTAAGACCCCAGACACTGTATCTTTTGATAGCCAGGGACCATCAGCTTTCTTCACCACATTTACTTATGCACCCATTTTGTCTTCAGTGATTGTGTCAGGTAGGTAAGCATCACAGAGTGCCGGATTGTTAGAACAAAGTGTTCTTGTGTTAAGGGAGTACTTGAGTCAAGGCCCAATGTCCATCTGCAACCTTAATTCTTAACATATAGATATGCGTACATAGTCCTATTCCCCTCTTGTTTTATGGTTCAATGAGGGACACTGTGTCCCATGGTGGGGCTGGCCCAACGGTCCTCCCTGTACGTTGTCTGCTCTGAGCAGGAACATTGTCCTCAGGGCTTGGTGGGCCAGGAGGTCCTCTCCTCCCTCTCCATCCCTTCGTTTCTCCAGTGTGCTCTAACCCGACACGCCCTCTCCCCAAGCTGTAGCCCCCGTGCTGTCCTCTGAAGTGCACTCTTCTGAGGGGTGCGGGGGGTCCACATAGCTGGGGTTGGGGCCGGCCCGCAGACCTCTCTGTTGGTTCCCTGCTTCATGCCGGTGTGTTGTAGTCACGTCTTGGCGCATTGGGTTAAAGTCTGGTCTCTCTGTCCCTCTCCTGTGGAGATATAAACAATACCCTCCCCTTGGGTGGGTTAGTGTCCTGCTCCCCATCCACCCAATGTCTTTTTTTCCCTCTCTCTTTCTTTCTCCCTCTTATTTAGTTGGCTGCCGTATGTATCCCTGGATTGGGTTTGGTCCCTGCCATAGTTGCTGGCCTTCACCCCAGGGATGTATGTATATGGCAGCTTTTTCCCTATGCCCCATTTTGTTGGTTTTTAAAAAAATACACATTTATAAGCATTTATTACTTGAAATTATTTTACTTGTTAGGGTCATACATTTGTTTTGCCAGGCAACTGGAGTGCTTATGTTGAAAATGTAGTATATTCCATTTATAAGTGCAGTTCAAAGCATTTCAGGGGACTTCATTAAGTTTGCAAGTAGTTCAATCTCTTCACTGAACTAACATGATCATTAATCAAAGAAAGTGGAAAGTCACTGCTCTCATATTGCTCTATTTATAAACAAACTGAACGTAAGTGAAGATAACCAAGTGGCTTTGATTTTCATGAAAGGAGTATTAATTTAAAACCCAAGTACTCTAAGCAGTCCTTTCTCTGACATTAAAAACAACAGTGACGATTCGCGTGGACAGCTACTAATACGGATAGCTAGCACTTACGCGGTGCTTTACACAGATTATCCCGATGACACTGCCCTCACAGAGGGGCAACACTGTGATTAGTAGTGATTAGCTCAGGGCCTCACGTCGAGGGAGCGGAGAGTGTTGGACTTGAACTTGGAGTGGCCTTCATGCTTGAAGACCTGGGTTTCTGAGGTTTGACTTTCAGGTTCCTGGAGAACGGACTCACGTTCCCCGTGGACAGTGGCACCCTTGGCTGCCAGCCACTTCGGTGACCTGTAGAAACGAGGGTTGTCTGAGTCCTAGATCTAACCCCAAAGTACCATTTGTGAGACCACTCTGTTTATGTCCTACAGACAGACATTTTAATATCAACTAAGGTCTTGTGGCCCGCGACAGATGGAAACTTTGAAAGGCAGGCAGTTTCCCCTTGATGTTTTCATGCATTATTGTAGCTGTCTCCTTTCTTCCTCACCCTCATCTTCACTGCGACAAATCTATTCTTGAGCCAGATATGCTCCACACCATACTTTGGCTCCTGTGTGCTTGTTTGCATTTTCTTCTGCTTCAGTGAAAACTTGCACATGAGCATCTGACGGTCTGCTGTGCAGCTGGGCCCTGCCTGCCTGTTCTGACTGGTGCGTATGAACTTCCCCAGCACCTCTTTCCATCAGCAACTTGATTCTTATCTATTCCGCTGGGCAAGGTCCTCGAGTAGCGATGCCGTGTGTGCTGCTGAAAAACATGTTTGCAACGAATAGGTCGTTGGTCTTGCAAAATTCACATCATGCGCTCTCCGGCATCGTTTCTATCACTGTTTTCCAACTACTGATTCTTCCTGTTTGTTCTTAACTTTCGCATTCCTGTCACCAGCGATTATCAATGCCTCTTGATTGCATGCTTGATCAGATAGATAAATGAATGGTGGACTAGTGGTGGCCTCACTGTCTGAGTGGATTTGATAAAATTGCCGAGGAATTTAAAATCCTTATTGACCTGGTTGCCAGGTTTATATCAACCAGTGCTCATGCTAACCATGTCCAAGGTGAGTAAATTGAGAGGCTAATAGTAACACCAATGACAGCCTCTTAGCCAACAAAGTAAGGCCTTTGAAGCCACTAAGCCTGGTACTTGCAATTACAGAATGAAAGCCAGGCATTAGAAAAGAATGGCTGTGCATTAAAGAACAAACAAAATCTAATCTAAGAGACTAAGAGTTTCAGCCAATGAGTTTCAGCCAATGAGCTTACCATCCTTGATCAATGAGTGTGGGTTTCCCCTCCCTCTTTGGATGCTGGACTGAGATTCACGTTTTGAAACATAATAAGCCGAACATGCTAGAAGTGATTTAGAGCTCCACTTAAGTTACAAAACGGACCCGTCCCCACATATACGTTAGGAAGAATATTTATTCAGTCTTGAGAGGGGCAGAGACGTGTCACCTGGACGAGGGCGGCCCCCAGCACGAGGCCTGCGTGGCCTCTGAGGGTTCAGTCAGGACGGCAGGGAAAGAAGGTCTGGAGCCATGATTGGCGGCAGATCAGGACATCACAGGTACAGGTGCTACCAAAGAACCGGGACCAGGACCACGAGGAGGACACATACAGCATGTGAGACAGAAGAGCTTACAAGACTGGTCCAGAGCCTTCCGACCACGGCAGTGAGGGCGTGGTACCTGCCGATGGGACCCCTAATGCTGGCCACCAAGGACACACCCAGACCAGCCCCTAAGAGACTGCCCTTCCCTGGCCGGCAGGAAGGAGCCCTGGTGGCCAAATGGATGACTGGTTGGTCTGCCAACTAACCACGGCGAGGTCTGCCATCTAAAACCACCAGCTGCTGCAGGGCGAAAGAGGAGGTTTGCTGCTCCAGTAAAGAGGGGCAGTCTCGAAAGCCCACAGGGGCAGTTCTACTCTGTCTTCATAGGGCTGTTAGCTCTCAAAATTGCCTACACACCAATGAGTTTGGTTTGATTTGGGCAGGGGGTGGGCGGGCTGTCTCGGGACGGGTGGGGGAGTTCACTTTCCAGAGCACTCTGCCTGAGAGGAAGGTGACCGACCGACCCCCTCGGTTACTGATCAGAGGGAATCCAGTGGAGGCTTCATCTACGTGGGGACTCTGCAGGCAGATGCTGAGGCTTTACTGTCACCCATAGCCTTCTGCAAACGCGGTGCTCCGGTTCCAGCTGCAATGTACGTTTCGGTGATCACTGTGGGAAAGTGAATCCCCATCTGTGTGGCCTTTTCCCCTCTGGGGAACTTTGTTTGACGCTCAGAGGATTGATCTGCCTCTGTCCGAGACGGAGACGCTGCAAGTGAATTCGTGCTTCTAGCCTGGGGGCCTGGGGGTTAGGCACTGGGATGCTAACTGGGAAGCCAGCAGTTGAAACGCAGCAGCCCTCTGCAGGAGAAAGACAGGAACTTTCTACTCCCATAAAGAGCTACCATCTCGCAACCTCTCAGAGTAAACTCCCGGGAAATCTATAGGGTCACTAGAGTCGGCATCTACTCCATAGCAGGGACTTTGGGTATTTTGCGGGGTGGGGGTGGCTGGGGGTGGAGGAGGTGGATTAAAACTGACCAATTATTCTTTGAATTTGAAAAGAAACATGAAAGGTTAAGACAATGAATGAGACAGAAGTAGAAAGACAAATGTAAGACTTCAAATAACAGAAAGTATTATGTAAGCAGCTGAAGGGCCAGGGAATAAGAAGGGCCGTGTTGGTGAAGAAAAGGAAACCTTCCACTCACGGCAGCTCACTCACGGCCACTAAGTCCATGGTAGCAACCCCAGAGGACAAGGCAGAGCTGGCCCCGTGCTGATACCGGAACTCTTTATGGGAGTAAAAAGCCCCCTCTTTCTCCTTCAGAGCGGCTGGGGTTTCAAACCGCTGACCTTGCAGTTCGCAGCCCAGTGCATAACCACTCTGTCCCCAGCGCTCTTGAAATTATAGTCAAAGCGAGAGTTACAGAAAAGCGTTAAAATACGTAAAGATTTTTTTTAAGGCACCATAAGACCAATAGGACCATAGTGAGAAAAGCAGACTACCGAAAAGCCAAAAGTACCTCATGGTATTTTCAATCACCTCATATGCATGTGAAAGTTGGACATTGAATAAGGAAGACCGAAGAAGAGTCAATGCATACGGATCATGGTGCTGACAACGTCAACTGAAAGCACCGTGTCTTGGAAGAAGCGCGGCCAAAATGCTCCTCAGGAGCACGGGTGGCGAGGCTTTGTCTCATGTACTTTGGACATGTCGTCAGCAGAGACCAGTCCCTGGAGAAGGACGTCATGCTTGGTCAAGTACAAGGGCGCGACAAAGAGGAAGGCCCTCAAGGAGATGGGCGGACATGGTGGCAGCAACAATGGACTGAGATACAACAGCTGTGAGCCGGCACCAGGCAGTGTTTCCTTCTGTTGTGCGTCGGGTCCTTATGAGTCAGAACCAACTGGGCTGAACCTAACAGCGACCCCGCCAGAGAAATGGGCCATGCATTGCAGACTCTGCGTGCCATGTAAGTCTGCAGCAGCTCCTTTCATAGCAACCGCTGCACCTTAGCATCTTGGTCAGCCAGCAGAAACAAGAAAACATTGTTTAAAAAAAAGAAAGAAAACGCCGTAAACACCCTACTGACCAGAAGCAGGGAAGATCTAAAGTGGATAACTAGTTCCAGGATTCCATGCAAACTGCCGAAAGTGTTGGACTTGGAGTTGTAATTGTCCTATTTCTATGTTACTAACCGGGCTTTGCTGTTGTGAACTTCCCCCTATTAGTTCATCACAGATGATCCTTTCTGCTGTAGGCTTCTCTCCTTCTTAATTCCTTTCAATGCTTTGAGAGAAAATACATGTAAGCGGGTTTCGTCAGTAGCCAAGGCCAGAAATGTAATCGAACACAGAGTCTGTCAACCACATCCTGGATCTGGACATGACAATTCAGACCCCTTTAGCCTTTCCTGGTTTTACAGCCTCATACCCAATCCTCCAACTGAAAGTGTTGGTTCTTGGCTACAGTCCAAATTCAGACTAAATTGATTCTTCCGATCATTATAATAATTGTCGTCGAGTTAATGAAATGTTTTATGAAATGTATGCCAAATGCTGTACTCACCATGCGATGCCAAAGAGTGCAGGAGCTCACAGACCTTCACGAAGACACTATTCCTTAGAAAAGAGGTCTGTTCTTCACTTGGTGCAGTGGTCTTCTCGGCCACTTCCTCCCAAACTGGCCCTGCTCTTCCATGCCTTTGACCCCAAAGACCACAGGCACGGAGGCCTGAGGGATGGCCGAGTGAAGACGGGACAGATGGTGCCCAGCTGCCCTCCTTAAAAACCTATCTTGAAAAACAGCAACTATCTGAAGAACATAAAAAGTTAAGTCTGCGCAGAAGAAAGCACTCTTACAGTGATGAGCACATTTCAACAGAAACGCATGATCAAAAGTGGGGGGAAGATGGTGGAAGAGCCCCAAGAACCTGTGCTTGACATGATAAAGGCTCTGTCCAGGGTGCTGACAGAACTCCGTTTTGCATTGCACAAGGGGACTCAAACATATGTGAAAAGAATAGAATTAAAAGACAAAGGAATTTCCTCATGAACTCTTTGAAACCCATTCCTGTACGTAAAGCTCTGAAAAGTCAGGGGCACTCCAGCGGAGCTTCCAGGGATGGGCTGATGTGCGCCAACGAGGGGGGACGCGAGGGGGGGAGGCGGAGCTGCGGCTTTGTTTTGGCATGTTTGCACAAGCTGTCCTTCTCCTGGAAAAAGAACCGAAGTCATGTTCATGAACCGCCTGCGCAGGCTAGCCCCGGGACAGCGTATCCATCGGTCAAAGGTGCACAATGGACAGATACTCCTGGCCCCTGTTCCACTAACCTTCTCCCACAGTAAAACTCTCCATATTTGTCTGTTTTGGAGCAATTTGTAACTCTTTCAGTGTGCTATATCCCTGAAGGATATTGCTTTATAAATCCTTCTGCTGACATTTTTCTTGCCTTTGATTATTTTAATTGTTTTTTTTAAGGAGCAGATCAGAATGCATAGAAAGAAGTGCTGTTGCTTGGGGACTGCTCGGAGCGCCATTGACATATTTTAAATTTGCATATTACAAAAATAAATTTATCTACTCATCCCTTATTAAATGTCCCATTATCTGATATTTCACATTTACAACAATAGTCAAGACTCTACTGTCCTACTAGTCTGTGCATTATGAAATGGCATCTGGCAGTAACAAGTGTCAAGGCACCAGTTGAGAGAAATGCAGGCTGTGAAGGTGAAAGATGTGTGTCATTTTGGCTAGGCCACGATTCTCAGGGAGTTGACAATTGCGTAGTAATGTCATTCTCCACTTGGTCATTCTCCACTTGCTTATCCTCTACTGCCACATTAAGCTATTTTTTGCATAAAAACCTGGTCATTGGAACCTAACCCAGAGTGGTAGTTAGGTTTTATGCCAACTTGGCTGGACCAGGTGTCTCAGTGGTTTGACCTCGTTAAACGTCCTCCTGCCCCACCCCCCACAATGTAACCTCTCATAATATAATCAACTCCATGCTAGGAATCTGCAGTGAACAGCCAAGGAAAAGTGGGAGGATTCAACCCATTTAATCAGATCATAGCTCTGATGAAACTTCTTTGGGGTGTGGTCTAATTATTATATAAGTAGATACTATATAATAGTATAGAGCTTGTGTTGGGCTGAGATCCACATGGTTGGCGGTTTGAAACCACCAGCTACTCCAAGGGAGAAAGACTGGACTTTCTACTCCCGTAAACAGTTACAGTCTTGGAAACCCCGCGGCGTGGTTGTTGTTGGGCGTGGGTGCATGTCACTATGAGTCAGCATCAACTCAGTGGTGATGAGTTTGGGGTTTTGTTGGTAGAGAACTTGGTTGCTTCTGGCTGGATCTGGATCCTGCATCTGGCGCATCTGCCTCTGGTTCTTTGAGCCGAGTCAATGGCCCACCACATTGCCTATAAACCCTGGGAGCCATCAGCAACCCGTCATCAGACCTGCCACTTGCCCTGTTTACTTGGAATTAATTGGCCTCTGCAGTCACAAGTCTGACCTTCTGACCTTAGAATCATCCATCTATGCATCGACCAGTCTGTGGTCCCCCACTTTGTCCTCCTGGTTAGTCAGCCCCTGCAGCTGCATGAGCCGACAGAAGCCTCCGGCTGAACACCTGACCCATGGACTTCTTGCTGCAAGTCCAGAATGGACTTAGTCACGTTTACAATTGCTTGAGGCATTTTAAAATTATAAACCAGTGGTCCTTGTATGCATATAATATGTGTAATACACACCTAGTATATAATATGTATTTTATATCATATCTACATATGTGTGCACACATTATATATCTGTGTGTGTGTCTCCCGATGGTTTTACCTTTCTAGAGAACTCAGCCCAACACAGTCTATCAGGTGACGAGAGGATACACTTCACACACTGCCGTCCTCAGTACAATGCTAACTTTTTGTGTACACAGCTAATCTTGGTATAAATTATGGACTATACATAGTAATTAAAGCCACTTCTTCATATAGAGAGCAACGTAATTTTCTCAGAATTCATTCCCTAAGGGTTTTTGAAGTACTGTACCTTTTCTATTTTTAAGGGGACTTCAAAGAGTTTGTGGGAAGATTCCATTCTTTGAAGTCCATTTTTCCGTGAACTTTTTCAACTCCCCTCATACATATCTGCAGATTTTCCTGCCCTGATCCTCTTTACCGTAATGCATCGCTGCAGCAAGCAGGCATGAGGCCGTGTGTGCCGTGGGTTATGCCACGCTCTGGGAATGCCATCCCAACAAGATGCAGCCTATCCCTGGAGGGTAGCAGGGGGCATCCAAACACTGGACGGTGTGCAGCTTAAATAATGTCGGGTCCTCTTTAGGAGAAAATCCAAACCTCAAATATGTACTACAGCAAACCAACCCACTGCCATCGTGCATTGTGACTCCTAAAGACATGGATCGAACTTGCCCCAGGCTTTTCCAGTCTGTAAGTCCTCTATGGAGACAGACTGCCACACCTCTCTCCCACAGGGACTGGGGAGTTCTGACCATCACCCTGGCAGTGAGCAGCCAAGCACCTCACCACTGCCATCCCAGGGCTCCTGCAAAAGTCCACAAGCATTTACATTGAGAAGCGAATCATGAAAAACGCAGTACTGACCTGCAACAGCTCAGTCGACACGGAGGATCCTGAGGGACTCAGGTGAGGAACCATGAACACAATCGCTGAAACACCTCTATTAGGGTACAATTCATAGAGCCTCCAGTTTTCCCACTTGGAGAAGACAGCTCAGTGGCTTGTAGTGCATTCACAGAGCTGTGCAGCCATCTCCACAATCAACTTCAAAACGTGTTCATGACTCTAAATAGGAAGAACCCTGGTGGTGTCGAGGGTTACACGCTGGGCTGCCTTCCCCATGGTCGGCAGTTCGAAACTACCAGCAGCTCTCTTATTGTATATTGCTTTCCCCTTCGCCCAAGTTAGTATGTGTCTACCCTCAAGAAGTACCATATGATCAAGAGCCAATGGCACTGAAGGAAGAAGTCCAATTGCACCGAAAGGCTTTAGTCAAAAACAAACCTTTAGGAATTGCTGGAATGCCAATAGAAATGTTTCAACAAGCTGATGAGGCACTGGAAACACTCGTTTGTGCCAGGGAACTTGGAAGGTGACTATCTGGCCAACAAGCTGGAAGGCATTCACGTTTGTATACATTCCAAAGAAAGGTGACCTAACAGAGGTCAGAACTCGTTTCTAAAAATCATCAATATCGCATGCAAGAAAAATTGTGCTGAAGGCACTCCAACAATAGTTGCAGCAGTACATTGACCGTGAGCTGCCAGAGACTCTAGCAGGATTCAGAAGAGGATGTGGAGCAAGGGATCTCATGGTTGATAGCAGATGGATCTTGGCTGGGAGCAGAAAATACCAGAAAGATATTGCCTTGTCCTTTTGTGACTAGGAAAAAGCATTAGACGGTGTGGATCATAACAAACTATGGCTAGTATTATGAAGAACAGGGATTCCAGAACATGCCATTGTGTGAATACGGAACCTGCCCATAGACCAAGAGACGGAACGAGGGTTTAAAATCAAGGAAAGTGTGCATCAGGCTTGTGCACTTTCTCCATACTTATCCCATCTGTCTGCTCACCGCAGTTCAAGAGCCTGGACTGGATGAACAAGAAGAAGGCATCAGGATTGGAGGGAGGCTTATCAGCGGCTTGCAATTTGCAGATGACACAACCTGGCTTGCTGAAGTCAAGGAGGGCTTGAAGAATTTGCAGATGGAGCTCAAAGACGGTCTTTGGTGCTGGGGAAGAATGTTGAAAATGCCACGGGCTGCCAGAGAATGAACACATCTGTCTTGGAAAAAGGACAGCCAGAATGCTCCTTTGAAGTGAGGATGGTGGTACTGGATCTCACGCTCACATACACTGTACATGTGGTCAGGAGAGACCAGCACCTGGAAAAGAACACCATGACATGGATCAACATGGCAGCTACAAGAATAGGCTCCATGATTGGGAGGGTGGGGGAGGGCCAGTCAGGGCGTCAAGGGGCCACTAGGAGCCAGTCGATTTGACGGCACCTGTAGGCATTCCGATCCCAACACCACCCTCCAGTTAGTAATTTGCCTTTTCTTCCTCTCCCACCCTCTCCCTGCCATGAAGCGGATTTCTACTCATAGTGACCGTATGGGACAGGTTAGAACCACCCTGTGAATTTCCCAGACAGTAAAAGTTTATGGGGTAGAAAGTCTCATTCTTTCTCTCTTAGAATGCCTGGTGGTTTTGAACTGCAGACCCTGCAGTTAGCAGCCCAACATGGAACCCACGGTGCCAGCGGGCTCCTCCCTGCACCTCATTTCATCGGAGGTCTATACCGCAAGTTATCCATTCCGCCGTAGATGGGTGTTTGGGGAGTCGTTACCAGTTTGGGGCTATGAAAATTCTTGTTCTTACATTTGATGAATTTATGTATCTATTTAAAAACACTGCAATTGAGTCTATCCCAACTCAGCATCGACCCCGTCTAACAGAATAGAACTGCCCCTGTGGTTCTCCTATGCTGTAAATCTTTATGGAAGCAGACTGCCTCATTCTTCTCCCATGGAGTGGGTCAGCTGGTGGGTTTGAACTGCCAACCTTGTGGTTAGCAGCTGACCATATCACCCACTAGGCCACCATGGCTCAAACACCTATTGGTCCATCACAAAGATTCCCCAAACTCAGTGGCATAAAACAATCATCATTTTATTATACTCATGGACCTCGCGAGTTAGGAATTTGCACAGCGCACGGAGGTGTGGTTTGTCTCTGCTCACCTTGGCCAGGGACCTCGGCTGGGGGCGATTTGAATGTCTGGGACCTGGCAGAATGTGGAGAATTTTCCACTCCCATTGTCTGGTGTCTGGGGTGGAGTGCCTGACTCACTGTACAACGGACGGAAACACACTCCCTGTCCTGCGCCACCCTCACCCTGTGGTTGGGCTGAGCCCACTGTCGATCCATCGTGTCAGGGGCTTCATCCAGTGTCTGTGATAGGCAGGTAGTCTCTGTGTAGGACTCACCGCACTAGACTACCCTCAGGAAGAAGTGAAACGTGTGTTTTGGGTTTTTTTCCATCGTGGTACAAATGATACCTGCACCTATATCCCCGAGAATACTGCCACCGCTATGGGACAGAACAGAACTGCCCCCGTGGGTTTCAGAGACTATAACTCTTACTCGTGGGAGTAGAAAACTCTGGGAGCTTTGGCCCTTGGAGCTCTGGGGTGCCGAGTTCGGTGAACTAGTGCCTCTCAGAGACTGTTCTTTCACCCCCTCACAGAAGGGTCACAAGGAAGAGACGAGCCAGCAGGGTGCAGTCTAGCACCGATGAAACATACAACTCCTCTAGTTCTCTAATGCTTCCCTGCTGCCCCCCACTATCGTGACCCCAATTCTATCTTAAAAATCCGGCTAGACCAAGCATGTACACTGGTACAGATAAGAGCTGGAAACACAGAGAATCCAGGACAGACAAACCCTATAGGACCAGTAATGAGAATAGAGATACCAGGAGGGGAAAGGGAAGTGGGGGACGCGGGGGGAAAACAGGAGGAACTGATCATAATGATCTACATATAACCCCTTCCTAGGGGGACAGACGACAGAAGAGTGGGAGAAGGGAGACATTGGTCAGTGTAAGACGTGAAATAATACTTTATAAATTATCAAGGATTTCATAGGGGGGGGGGGGATAAAATGAGGAGCTGATACCAAGGCCTCAAGTAGAAAGAAAATGTTTTGAAAGTGATGATGGCAACAGGTGTCCAAGTGTGTTTGACACAATGGATGGATGGATGGGTTGTGATAAGAGATGTACAAGCCCCCAATAAAATGATGAGAGATCAAACATTCCCAATTAAAAAGAAGTTGAGTCCTTCAGAGGAAGAGCCACGTCAACTCCGGCAGGTGGTGGGCCCCATTTCGGCCACTGGAGCGTGAGGTCCAGCCAGCAGGGAGGAGGCAGCGTCTCTAAGGACTGGACCTCTGGAGACGTGGACGTGGGACTGAAAAGGGCCGTTAGAGGTGAGGGGATGGTGTGGGTGATGCCCAAGGAAGATCGTACAGTGAGCAGAAGAGAGGATGGTCGGTGGTAGAACGTGGGGGGAGAAGGGGAGTCGGAGGAGAGGTGGTCTGAGAAAAGGAGGTGGGAGGCAGCTGGGGGCCTCAGAATGGGTCAGACTCAGGGAAGGGTGGCTGGTGGGAGACGCTAGGTGCTACGAGCCTGGTGGGCACTAGGTGTCGCTCCTGACCAGTCTAATGCTAACCCAAACTCCTATTTCTGAAGGGCCTATTTGGGATTTCATGCCTCGAATGAACTTAATTATTCCAATGAGCACACGCAGGTCTACAAGATGGGTGAGATAAAACTAGGACCGTAATAGTAAGGGGCGGAAAGATCGAACACGGGGTTCACAGGTCCTGGAATAGAGGCGTGGGGCGAAGCGTGGGAGCCCTCGGCGGAACACTGAGCTCTGCTTCTGACTCAGCGTGCAGCCGTGGTGAGCGGGGTGGGCCCTTCTGTTCAGACTCTGGCAGCGGTGGCTGCTCAGCCCACACTTCCTGTTGTCCAAAGTGTGTGTGTGTGTGTGTGTGTGTGTGTGTGTGTGTGTGTGTGTGTGTTCTATTCTGATCACAGGGACTGTAGAACAGAGCAGAGCCTTTCCCGGGGTCTCCAAGCTTGTAAATCTTGGTGGGAGGAGACTGCCTCATCTTTCTCTTAACAGCGGAGCGCTTTAACCGTGGTGCCCTAGGGGTGCCGGAGCACCCTCCAGGAGCTCCAAATTGCCCTGTGCTCTGGCACTGACCTCACTGCGTGCGTCTGCTCAGCCTGTGAGGTTCAGCCCACAAAGCAACCATGTCCTGAGCCTGTAGGAAGAGGAGCTGGTTTCACACCGCTTGCTGTACTTTCTCGTCTCCAAACCAAACCCAAAGCACAAGACACCCGATTCTGAGTCGTGACAGTGTTCAGGGATTTAATGGATGTTTTTTGAGGGGAGGTGGGGGGTAGGGGGGAGTAGACCACTAGGCCTTTGCTCTGAGGCGCCTCTAGGTGGACTTGAACTGCAGACGTTTGGGTTGGTGGTCAAGCTTGTTAACTGTTGGCATCACCGAGTGGGCTCCAACCATCCCTTAAAGCCACAGATGGGCTTCCCGGCCATCCCTGGATACTCTCCCCAGGGTGGCCCCTTTGATCAACATTGACACTGAAACTCCAGGGACAAGGTCATTTTGTCGGCAGCCTGCCTAGTTGGATGCTTCTCTGAAGGCCACAGATTCCAAAAGCAGCCACAGTAACCAAGCTGTAAAGGAGACTTGTGCCAACTGCAGAGCAACGTGTTTGAGAACCCTCACTGGGTGCCAAGGTACAGCCAAGAGTGCCCGACGGGAAGTGTGGGCTGAGCAGCCACCGCTGCCAGAGTCTGAACAGAAGGGCCCACCCCGCTCACCACGGCTGCACGCTGAGTCAGAAGCAGAGCTCAGTGTTCCGCCGAGGGCTCCCACGCTTCGCCCCACGCCTCTATTCCAGGACCTGTGAACCCCGTGTTCGATCTTTCCGCCCCTTACTATTACGGTTCTAGTTTTATCTCACCCATCTTGTAGACCTGCGTGTGCTCATTGGTATAATTAAGTTCATTCGATGCATGAAATCCCAACTAGATAAACCCTTCAGAAATAGGGGTGGGAGTACGGATTCGCTGAGGGCTCTGGAAGAGAGTGGGGTGAAAGGCATGATGACTGTGTAACCCCACTGGAGAGGAATGAATAACAGAACTCTAGCTGAACCGATACATTGGATGGGATAAGATATGGAACTGTATGCATAGATATTTATATAAGAAGAAGAAGCAGCAATGATAATAAGGGTCCCTGGGAGGTAGGGTGGTAGAGGGAGGGGGAAAGGGGGAGCTAATATCAAGGAGTTCAAGAAGAAAGAAAATGTTTTGGAAAAGATGGTGGCAGCCATTGTACAATTATGCTTGATGTAATAGAAATATAGATTGTTATCAAAATTATAAGAGCCCTCCATAAAATGACTTAATTAAAAAAATAACATCAAAGCCGTCCTTGGATTTGATCTCGGTTCCAGGTTTGGGGAGGTGTGGGGAAGCTCGTGGAGCAGGTAGGTCACAGGGATGCCTGGGCGGGCGCAGGCAGGACGCTCCTGCAGTAGGAGCTCACAGGCTCCTGAGCCAGAGCGGCAGCCACGCGAGGACACCCACGGACGGAGGGTGGACAGGAGCTCTGCTGAGCCACACCTGCGTGCACGGGTCAGGTTGGGTCGGTTGGCCCACAGCGGCATCTCGACAGCCCACACGTTGAAATCGTTTCTTTCACTTCTTATCACGAAGTTGCACCTACGGGTGTGAACAGATGCAACCAATCGTTCCTGTTTTGTTGAGTCTGAATCACAGCGATGCCTGGTGTGGCAGAGGAGGCGTGGGCCCCAGAGGGCTGGGTTTCCGTGGCTGATCTGTCAGAGTAATTGCCAGGGCTTTCTTCTGAGATGCCTCTGTGTGAACTTGAACTGCCAGTCAAGCAAGCAAGTGCCTTAACTGTTTGCAAGCCCCCAGGGACACTCTTTCAGTAATGACTATTGAATTAAAAATTAAGTATGTGATATACTTCAGGTATCCTACCATGTCCTCACTCAGACGTTTTGAGAAGATCTGTGCCGTCATCGCCATCAACCATCTCAGAACATTTTCTTCACGAACTCACTCTGCTTAGCTCCCCGTTGCCCTCCTGCCTCCCCTAGGCAATTGTCAATCTAGTTACTGTTTCAACAGAGCCACCTATCCTGTATTTCATATATGGAAAATCATACAGAACACACACAAGAAGCAAACAACAAAAATAACGATGACTAGACAAAACAGAAACATCTCAATCAAAAAGAAAGCAGAAAATATTAAAAACGGAAGCAATTTTAAAATGAGTCAAAAAGGACATCAGATGATATTAAATTTGTACCTATTTGCACTGGCCATGAGCAGCGTTACAGTGCTCTCTCATTACCAGGCTACTCACATGCCCTGACTAGGTCCAGAGGGGCTTTTCCAGAGGCTTAACCCATGTGGGGACCCAGCAAATGGATTTGGGGCTTCACTGTTATTCATAGACTTCTGCAAACCAAGGGTTCACAATTTAAGCTCGGATACCATTTCCTCCTTCATATTTGGGTATTCTTATTTACAATCCTGGGATCACGCTGGCTGGTGTGCTTCTTCCATGTGGCCTGAGTTGGCACACTACTAAATCTTCTTAATTCAAAAGCAGTTTGGGTCTCTCCCGCACAGGCTGGTCAGCTGTGGGGCCCCACTAATGCAAGCTTGTCACACAAGAGAGCACCCACAGACGGAAAGGAGGCCCCGTGGCTTTTCACACATGACCTGGAAAGGGTTACAGAGTGAAAACCTTTCTAAATACATGCTTCTTCCATTTAACCTTTTGGGGCTAAATATTTTTTCAGGAGCACCCCAAAACGAGACAATAAGGACGGCCCTGGTTTTTCAGAAAGGGTGAACCTGAGTTAAACAGTCACAAGACTTTTCTCTGTGATCCAGCTGAGCCAGCCAGCCTCCTGCTGTTGGCAGCCCAGCTCTGCCTTCTTCTTGTCAAGGACGGCACAGGAAGGGGGCGGGGTGGGCAGAGAAAAGGAGAGGGAAAGAAGGAATCACGTGACTATTCATGAAAGGGACCCTGTTTGGAAAGAAACCCAAATCTAGCATTTCCCAAGCGCTAGTCTTTTTCTTTTTTCAACATTGTTTACTATTTTATTTTTCTAAGTTCTTTGAACCTAGGAATTAGGGAGTTTAAGGGACAAGACACAAGGATAATTGGATTTAATGGTATGCTTTGAAAAAGTTTTATTGTGAATTAGGCGAAGCTTCACAGAGCAGGTCATAGTTTACGTGCAACACTTAGCATGCATGCTGTTTCCATTCACCGCGCTTCTCTCTGACTCCTTCCAGCCCCCAGCCCTTTGTGCCTGGGGAAATGCTTCCCCTCGGATCTTAAATGGTTGACTATTCCAATGCAGATATGCTCCACATTTCTTCTCCCTCTAGCCAGGACCTCTGCACGTGCTCCTTTTCAGAGCTGGTGGTCGTGGGTGCCGGCCACCATCTAGTTCTTCTGGTCTCAGAGTCACGTGCTTCATCAGACTGATTATTTCCATGTGTCCTCTGATTTTCAACACTCCTGCTTCCCCCTCTGGACAGGGAGAAATGAACAGCTGCACCTTAGCTGGCTGCTCGCGGAGTTTTGAGACCCTCGTCATTGGTCAGCAAAGTAGGATGCAGAACACTGTTTTTGTGACCTAGGTGATGCCCAGGGACCTTGGTGTCCTCCAGAAGATGGTCCTGGTGCTGGGGGCCCATCAGCTCCTTCCCTCAAGGCGCTTGGTTGTCCGAGAAGTTTTCACAACTGTGTCCTCTGTACGCTCCTCCACATTCACGGGCATGTTTGCAGCAGAAGTAAACTCCCATGCAGAATAATCCTGTACACACGAGTGGCTATCCCCGCACTCTGCTGCTCCCACCCGGTCAGCCTGGGTGTCTAGTGAAGCATCTACCGGAGGGCCGCCCTGTGAAAGGGTCTTGGGCGAAACAGTATTTGCCTCGGTTGCCAAGGCTGCAATCTTCACGGAAGCCGACTGCCACCTCTTTCTCTTGGGTTTGGACCATTGACCTTTTAGTTGGCAGCTGAGCACGTGACCCACTACTTCCTTCCCCTCTCTCACCTCCCCCCACCCGCCAGGCTCCTCTGGGCAGAAAAGTCTGGGGGAAAGATGAGGAGACTTTGAAGTGGGTGCAGGCTGAGACGGAAGTGGTTGAGAAGGGGTCTAAACGTGATGGCAAAAGTCTCGGGATACTTTTAAAAACATAAACATGGGCCACTCGGAATGAAGACATAAGGCAGTCAGTGATCATACTGTCCCAAGTCCGAACGTCAGGACACTGATGGCTGTTCACGCCGAGACCCCTGGGGGGAGTACCCGGCCATCTATCCAGGGGCGTGACTCGTGGTTTCTCTAGGGTTTCTGCGTTGCCCGTGTGACTGATGGTGGCCCTGTGTACGATGATGAGGAGACAGAGGGTCTGCCTCCTCACCCCCGGGGTCCCAGGGCAAACCACGCTCTTTCACCAAGCCAAGCCAACAGAGGAAGGGGGACAAGGATGGGAAGGGAACGTCATTGAGTGATATTCCAGTCAGTGTTTCATTTGAGACAAGTCTCTCGGTTTCGGCCATAGTTCCCACTTAGTTGGCCTACTTCCCCTTTTTCAGAAAGAAAAATTACTCAGCACACCCCCTAGAAATGAAAACCTTTCGCACTACATGTAGTCGACAATCCTGGGTAACGTGTAGATGCCTGCTTTTTTACTCCAGTGCCCCGCCAGGGGGCTGCATCACCCACGTTGGGAAACACTGGTTTAGGCGGATCCACAATTTGGCTTTCTGGGAGAAAGTCTGTGTAGATTTTGATGTCCACACAGTCTTCACACTTCACACACTGGAAGAGCAAACACCTTCAGCACAGAACCCCACAGTCAACAGTTCTTCTGTACGTCATGATCTCAAAGACCAACCCTCCCCCCAAAACCAAACCCATTGCTATCAAATCAGTTCTGGCTCACAGTGACCCCTGTGTTTTCAAGCTGGGGAAGCGAAGTTCACGGCCGGCTATTTTGGAGATTGCTATCCGTGAAATCTACCACCTGGAGACCTTTGTCGTCTCGGTTACGGGATCAAACACGGCATTGGTCAGCCGGCCTCCCCAAAGGCACGCTCGTTCTGGGTGCAAGTATCTCTTAGATGTTCCCTGACAGAAATCTCTCCCCGGGTTTTGAATGTTGGTGGGGGTGGGGGGGATCTTCTCCCTCTGATGCATTAGTTGTATTTTTGTCTTTATACTAACATGATCTCATTCTACCACTTCAGTGCGTGGCAAAGCACGGGAGGAGTGGATGAGTGACGATGATAACTGATACATGGTGCTATAGGAATGGGGGGGGGGG
>NW_022111368.1:42069038-42076533 GCF_000313985.2 Echinops telfairi
TCCTGTGTGCTCTGGTCAGATATATCCTTCTCCCGGAGCTGCGGATTTAGTGCCATCCTTTGAAATAACTTCTTCTCGGGGGAGGGGCAGGCATCCACTTAATATTTGGGGCTGGGACCAGGCCCCTCCACCTCTCCTCTTTGTGACAGCATTTGATGCACATCAAGTGCAAAACGAGCAAGGGAGCCGTCGTACTGCCCTGAGTGGCGCTTAGACGGAAGCGGACCCGCCCCTTTGCGCTGCCAGGACTCACCTTGGGGCTTCCAGGTGTTTTTGAAGTTGGGTTTTCGGTTCGACCGCGGAGCAAAGTTATGAACCCTGAGCAGATCCACCCCCGAGCTTGGGGCGGTTCAACAAGGCATCACGGGGCACCAGTTCATTCCTTTCCGGCTAGGCAGGTGCTAACAGTGAATGCACTGCATGCCCCAGCGGAGCCTTTGGACAAAGGCCTGTGGAGGCACTGCTGAGAGATCAGCCAGTGGGAAGCCCAGGGAGCCCAGTGCTGCTCTAACGCTGGCATCAGCCGGATAGCCACTGGTTAACTGGATAATGCTTGCTAGTGAGTAAAGGTCGCGAAGCGTGGGCAAACAGGAGACAGAGGAGGGTGGGAGCAGCCCCAACACGGGCTGAAAGCTGATCCCGTGCTGGGTGCTGAGCTGCACTCGACACAGCAACCTCACGGGACCGGTGTATGTGCATGCATGTGTCTACCAGGGAGGCGGTCCTGATGAAATGAAGACACTTGTCGAAGGAAGGTTCAAACTCCGGCTTGAAAAAAAGGGGGAGGTGGGTTCTCTCCCCTGAGGGATAAGAGGGTAGAAATATGTGGTATTGAGTCTGGCCCTCCCTGGGCTACAGTGAAACTGTGGACCACCTGTCCCAGTAGTCTCCATTTTCAAAGCTAAAGCTAACCAAGATGTAATGGGTTACCATGCAAAGGCGTTTTCTTGCAAAGGCGTTTTATTATCAACAGACAGTATCATGCAGAACAGCAAGTAAAACCCATGCAAAACTCCAAACATACTATTTTGTCATGCAGGCTGCTCTAAGTCTACCCCAGAGCCTAGGAGCTATAGGCTCCCCACCTGAACACCGTGCAGGCTGGGCTGACACAGCTCTGGGTGATGCCAACAATTAATGTGGGGGGCGGGCAGTTCCGAGCAATGAGGATTAGGGTGGTGGTGGTGGTGGCAGTGGTGAGAGAGCTGGAGACCAGGCCGGGGGTGGTGAAAGGGGGTGGGGAGGCGGGTAGCCCCAGATCTTGTGAAAGTAATCCTAAACCAAACTCACTGCCATCGAGTAGATTCTGTCTCAGCGACCCTCTAGGACAGAGTGAACTGTCCCGGTGGGTTTCCAGGACTGTGAGTTTTTACGGGAGCAGAAAGCCTCATCTTTCTCCTGACGAGCAGCTGGTGGTTTCGAACTGTGGTCCCAGGAGACAGAGACAGTGCCGGTGATGCTCACCATTTGTCCACAGGGGTTCTCGGACGAGTGGATCCAGGTGCTTGCTGGGCAACCAGTAACCAGTGGCCATGGAGTGGATTCCAACTCGCAGGGCTGCTGTGCTCCAGGTTTCGATGGTTCGAAGGTGCCGGGGGGTGGGGGTGGGGGTGGGGGTGGGGTGGTCTCGAGCCTCTAGCCTTTGGATCGGCGGTGCACTCTGAACGCTGCCCTGCCCAGGGACTCTTTGCAGGACAAGGAGCCCTTCCCTCTCCACCCCTCCTGACTGGGCGCCATTGTCAGGTTTACATCCACCTAGCAGCTGCCGCCAGGGAGTGTATTTTAAATTGACTGTATTCTCTTCCCCCAATTAAAAACAAAACACACTCAAATTAACGAGGCTGGGAGAGCTTCCCCCAAAATCTTTATTCTTTTTCTGACCAGTACGCTGGCTGGTACACACACTTCCAGGCAGGCATTCAGAGGGAGAAAAAATTTAATTAAAAAATTTAATTAAAAAAAAATTTTAATTAAAATTTAATTTTAATTAAAATTAAAACAAAACCAGGCAATTTTAAAGAGTGAAAGGATTTCCTCTCAGTGTTTCAAAAAACAGGATTATTCTTGGAAAAGATTTATTGACCTGCAACTGGATAGTGGAAGTTTTTACCCTAAATTTTATATGCCACCTCTTAACAGGGGAATACCTTAGGATAAACACTCAAGTGCTTTGGAAGGGCAGGAAAAAACTCTCCCATCAAGACTTGTTCTACTGGCTGAGACGACCTTGGGGCTCCTGCAGTCCATGGCAGATGCTTCTGTGCAGCTTCTGACCAGATGCCCTGGGTCATTCCTGCAAAACTCCGGGCAGGTGCCAGATCACCCTGGACAGGGAACATCTCTGTGTGGCCCTAGCCTCACGTACCAGCTTTGCCAGACCTGCCCCAGTCTTCATGTTATTGATCACCTTGTCCTCCAAGTGCCTCCAACACCTGACTCCCCACAGATCCCTGGAGAACCTGAGCCAGGGACCTGGGCTGTTATCAAGGGTGCCACCTTTCCCCTCCTCCCACTGAGTGACCCGCCGTTCTATGTGCAGGACACGGGGCGGGGAGGGGGTGTGTGTGTCACAGATTAAATTCGTTTCTTCAAATATGATAAAACATCAGACCATGAAATTCTCTTTAGAAACTCTGTCCCACACAATTCAGCTTGCAAAGCCAACTGACAAAACGACTGTGCAAAAACACTGACCTCCAATAAATAGAAACAAAACAAAGAAAAACGAAACAAAACAAAAAACGTGGGAAGAGCGAACGCTTTTTAAAAATTGAGCTTTTTAAAATGAACGGCTAGAGACACTAGCTGCTCGTCCAGGTGTGCTTAGGATGAAATGCACCGGGAAGGCCATTCCCTGGGCCCTTGGCGCCAGAGCGGCACTTCCTGCGAGGTCTCCTGGGTTCAGAATTCACAGTAGATGCCACCGCTGAGGTCCCGCACCACGCCCTCCTTAACCAGCCGGAGGAGGAGCCTGGTCTCCGTGGTCACGTTGTGCATGGTCTGGAAGGTCATGGCCGCCATGCACTGGCTGTCGAAGTAGTGCAGAGGTGTTCGGGGCTGAGTGAGGTCATATCCAAAACCCGCCAAGCTGACTTCATCACACAGGTGTGTGGCCAAGATGACAGCGATGACGCCAATCGTGGGGACGTTCTGAAGGGACAAGAAGACACCCCCCCCGCCCCCCCAAAATTCTGAACACAATTCACAGCTTTCCAAGTACTGTGCTAGCGACCAAAGTAATGGAAGCTGCTGCGCGTGTAAGTGGCTGTGCTTATTATTTTAATGCCACACACAGGCTTGCTGAATGTTACAGGCTGACTCTTAGCACCCCAACAAACGACAGCCTAGGATGCTTCTGGTGCCCAACCCCAGAGTTGGTCGTTCTAACACCTCTCCCCAACAGGATGTCTAGAGTCACAAAGCCAGCCCGTTTCCTCTTTCACCTGCGACGAGGGAACTGCCCTCATTCCACACCAAAATGCCTTGTTAGTGACGGCAAGAACAAACTACTCCTCAGTTCCAAAAACCAGTCAGTGCCCTGTCGGGTAGGAAGTAAACTCACCCTCCTGAGAAGGGCCCAGAGTTTGAAACCACCAGCCGGCTCCAAGGGAGAGAGATGAGGCTCTCTACTTCTATAAAGAATTAGTCTCAGACACTCACTGGTGCAGTTCTGCCCTGCCGCTGAGTCAGAATTGACTCGATGGTAGTGAATGTGATTTGTAGTCAAAATAGAGAGCTGAGCAGTCAATGGGCGGCGAGCTGTCCCCCCGGGGTATGTCTGGACAGACTGCGCCTACGTGGGATGTCTGGACGTTCCTCTCAAACACAGAGAATGGTTACCTTTCAAGAGCAACATTACCTTCTCTGGGCCCCCGAACATTGACCGAGGCTCTGAGTACTGAAGGATGTCAAAGGCAGTCTCTTTGATGATCAGCGGGTTCAGAATCCTGATGTGCTTCGGATGCAGTGGGATTTTTTCCGCCACTTGCTTCCAAAAGAACAATCGTACCCAGAATGGCTGAGGAGAGAAAGCAAACTGTGGTCAGGGGTGGAGTTGCGGTCCTTGCAGCAGAGGGTGAGAAGGTGGGCCCCAGTAATCAGGCCACCGTGTGGGTGCGCCCTATGCAGGCTGGGGGGTGGTAGCCCCCAACGGTAATTCTAAAGGAGCTGATTCTTGGCATCACAGCAAGAGAGCGACTATGGGAACAGCTCTTGCGTGGGGAAATCATTACTCCAGACAGTATGCCTTCTTGGGCCTCCAGAGGCACCATTTCACCCCGAGAAGAGCCAGGGAAGAGGCTCAACTCCCAGGGCACTCACTCAGGGCTGCAGGCCCCTGCTCTGGTCAGGCCTTTCTCCTGTCTCTCCACTCACTCCGCTTCCTACTCGCAGGATGCCTCTTGGTAACAGAATGCACGTCATTTCATATCAACATGAACTACCTCCCAAAGAGGGTCCAGAGACCCAGGTAACCTGTCTCGAATCCAGCTTTGGAGATAGTCCCCCGTAGGGCGCGCTTATGTGAAAAGGTAAGTGAACGTCTATGATTTTTGCAGATGGCTCGTGTGTGCCACTGGAGCACTGGTGGCTTAGTGGTTACTTGTTGGGCTGCTATCTGCAAGGCTGGCAGTTCGAAACCACCAACTGCTCCACGGGAGAAAGATGGGCTTCCTACTCCTGCCGGGGGTTGCCAGTCTTAGAAACGCACAGGGGCAGTTCTACCCAGTCCTACCGGCATCCACGCAATGGCAGGGAGTTGGTTTGTTCGTTAAGTGTGTGCCACATGCGTATGGATGCCCACGTATTCCTGACCGGTTCATCGTAGAGTCTGACCTCAGAGCACTGGGCGGGATCTTCAGCTACGTGGTCCCTGATTGCAGGATCAAGGGAGAGCACTCGTCTTCACAAAGGCCCCTCTTATTCCCCCTGGGGAGCCACTCACCACGGATTCTCTTTCGGAACAGTCCTCAGAGACAGCATGTCTATTCATCTTGTGTGTGTGTGTGTGTGTGTTATGTTTAATTGCTGTGAAAACATACATCAGTGGCACCTGCGAGAGCCGGCACTCAATGGCACTGCCTTATCTTTCCAGCTCTGGCAAGTTTTCCAACTTTGATAGGGGGCAGCCTGACTATGCCCCTGTCGCTTCCTGTTGGTGGGAAATATTTGCCTTTTCCTTCTCAGACACGTCTCCGTCATGCGCAGGTTTTATAGCACCCGGCAATTTATTGCATGTGGACAATTGAGTGACCAAGACTGCCCCAATCTCGTTGTGCAATCAGCCCCAATATCCATGTGTGTGAATCAGCTTCCTCTCATCCGAGAACTCAACCATCTGCAAATGGCCCCAATATGTCCGCTTTCGTCTGGTGAATGTGGTGGGGTGATTGGCCTTGGTAATGCAGCAAATTGGGTCCCAAACTAGACACTCTGTTAACTCAGGATCACAAGATTTACACCTGGCTGGCAGCCGGGCTCTGAAAGCCTTTCTTGGCAAGGAGCTCTGCAGGGTTTCTGCATGGGCAGGTGGTGGTGGTGGTGGTGGTGGTGGTACTGGGGCGGGGGCTTACAGGAGCATCAGACCGCAGCCTGGAGGGAGGGCTTACCAGTGTTTCATTCTTTATCATTGCTTGCAGCCAGTTGAAGTCAACGCTCTTAAACAAAACAGCAACAAACAAGTCATTGGAGTAATACTCAAGGTCAGACAGTGGAGCACCCTCTGGGTAAGTCATCCTTATCGTGGTTTTATTTCCAACGTGCTCTGAGTATCCCTGAACTGGTGCATGGTTTAACCTAAATAAAAACAAACAGACATTGAGGAAGCGAGCCTTGGTGACCGCCCCTTTCCCAGGCCCTCCTGCAGGAAGGCATCCCTCCTGGCAGCCTCGCCACCCCCAGACATCTGTCTTGTCCTCAACCTCAAACGCACCGCCAGTCAGTGCTGACTCCCAGTGACCCCAGGGGACCCGGTAGAACCACCCTTGTGGGTTCCGAGGACTCTTAAGGTTTTTGTTTTCTTTTAAAATGGTTTTTCTTGGGGGCTCTTACAGCTCTTCTAACATTCCATACATCAATTGTATCAAGCATATTTGTACATATGTTGCTATCATCATTTCCAAAACATTTTCTACTTGAGCCCTTGGTATAAGCTCCTTTTTTCTTAAAATCATTTCATTGGCTCGTCTCCTCCCACCACCCTTCTGTAGGGGGATGTCCAGTTGCCTACAGATGGGCTTTGGGTCCCCACTCCGCATTCCCCCTCATTCACAATATGATTTTTTTGTTCTTTGATGTAAGCTCCTCTTTTTTCCCCTCCCTTCCACCTTTGTGAATCCTTGATCAATTATATATTGTTATTATTATTTTGTATTTTATCCTGTCCGTTGTCTCCCTTCACCCGCATTTCTATTATTCATTCCCTCGGGGGTGGGGGAAGCTATACATCCAACTTAGTGATGGGTTCCGCCTTCCCCTTCCCCCTCACCGACCATCCCCCTCCTCTCATGATATCGCTACTTCCACTGCTGTTCCTGAGGGGTTTCTCTGTCCTGAACTCCATGTGTCAAGAGCTCTTATCTGTACCAATGCATATTCTCTGGTCTAGCCAGATTTGTAAGGTAGAACTGGGTCATGGTAGTAGTAGGAGGAAACATTCGAGGAATGATGTGTGTTTCGTCTGTGCTCTACCACACCTTGGTTGAGTCATCTCTTCCTGCTGACCATTATGTATGTTTTAA
Source organism: Echinops telfairi (assembly GCF_000313985.2). Taxonomy (NCBI): domain Eukaryota; kingdom Metazoa; phylum Chordata; class Mammalia; order Afrosoricida; family Tenrecidae; genus Echinops; species Echinops telfairi. The sequence continues at coordinate 42,075,776 of NW_022111368.1, forward strand.
CAGAAGGAGAAAGCCTCATCTTTCTTCCACTAAGCAGCTGGTGGGTTTGAACTGCTGACCTATGGTTAGCAACCCAATGAGTAATCCACTCTGCCAACAAGCCTCCTGTCCCTTCCTAGCTCTTGACAAATGCAGCTATCAGTCCACCGGGGATGCCACATCTAATCCTGAAATGTCACGCTATTTCATCTAGTTCTGCTGTTTTAAGCCAGTGCAGGCACATTACATCTTGGGCTTTCTCTGGGCACCGGTCAAGGTTCCTTGAAAGCTTCCCAGTGTGCTCAGACATTCAGAGTCCTTGCCACAATTTCAAAAAGCTAATTTAAAAGGGAAGCCCGGACCCAAACTGCAGTTAGACAGGGTAGGGGTGGGGTGCTAGGAGGATAGTGAGCCCCATATGGACTCTTGTCTTCTCTCTCTCTCTTTTTTTAGCTTTTCCTTGTGATTTGGGTGAGAAGTTTACAGAGCAAATTGGTTTTCCATTCAACACTCATACACATTTAACTCCATGTCCTCTATTGGAATCCCCACCATATCATTACACCTTTATCCCCCTCCCTCGGTGTGGTTCCTGGTTCTAGCCTCCCCCTTCCTGGTGCTCAGGGCCTTCAGTGCAGACGTTGCCTTTCTGATCTGGATGGCCGACCGTCTGGGGCGAGCTCACCACCCTGGTGTTGCTGCTCACCTGACAGACCGGTTACTGTCTGGCTGAAAGCTGATCCACAGGATGAGTTCAGTTCTAGGCTTGCAGGGCATCT
>NW_022111368.1:42076636-42087654 GCF_000313985.2 Echinops telfairi
ACCAGTACGTCATACTGCCTGGTCTTAAAGCCAGCCTTTAGGGAGGCACCCAAACGCATTATTAGATCCATGGCAGTTTTCCAAGGGCAGTTGTTTCTGGAAAACGTTCTGGAACTCTTCTAAAAGTGTTCAAGTTTGGGAATTTCCAAAAGTCTGTTTAGTTCTCCACTGGTATACATGTAACCCATCTTTTCTGTCCCCTGGCCACTTCCTCTTCTATAGCTTGGATACCGCACTCCTGGATTTATTAAAAGATGCTATCAGACAGGACAAGTAAATGCAAGATCCCCTGCCAGTCCTTTCTGCTTCCTTTCTTTAAATAACGGACTTTATCGAGATCACACCCAAACCAAACCCACTGCTGAATGAGGAGGCTTGCTAGCAGCAGCGGTGCAGTGCCTGTGTGCTAACCACAAGGTTGGTGGTTTGAACCCACCAGCCACTCTAGGAGAGAAAGACGCAGCTGTCTGCTTCTGCAAAGATTGCAGCCGTGAAGCCCTAAGCTGCAGTTCTCGCTGTCCTGTGGGGCTGCTCTGAAGACGGATGGGCCTCGGGTAGCATGAATGAGGTCCACGGGTCAGATCACACCTACTGCCTCCGTGCGGATTCCTAAGCATGAGTGCTGGCCTGCGGTCAAAGCAGAGAGCATGCTTGTTCCTACAAATGCACCCTGGAGGGACGTGCTGTGTACAGTGTGCGCCCAGCGGTTTCAGCAAAAGAGCCAGAGAGGAAATTACAGCCTAAATGTGAGACAGTGTTATCAACGGGAGGATCTAGGACTTCTTGGTGTCATTTCTGTAATGTTTCTGGCAAGTTTATAATTCTTTTAAAATTAAAATAAACAGCGTCTGAATGGCTCTTCCTCCCCAGGCTCTGACTTCGGCGAGGACACTCCCAGAGCCGGACTACCAGCCCACCCGCCGCCCCTCCGAGGGGCCTGGTGCCTTTCCTGGTGCCCACAGGCACAAGCCTGCTGGCACGGCCATCTAGGCACCACACTACCTTCCCGAGGATGGAGCTCCTCACCCAGACCCTCCCACCAGCCTCCTCTCTGCGGTCAACCTCCCCACCCCAGCCCCACTGGCAGGGCTTTCTGGGCAGCTCGAAACTGCCCTCTTGTTCCACTCACATCCTCTCTCCTCTGGTCCAGACTGTGCGCGGGCTTTTCACCTCCCCTTTTCCCGTATCCCGGCGACTCCATAGCCCCACCCCTGATCCCTACATCCCAGTCACTCCATTGGGTGGGTGTGCTAGCCCCACTCCTGCCCCCACCCAGGTGCCTGCACACGGACCACTCGGCCTCTCATATGACATCACAGAGAAGGTTTTGGCAGCCTCTCGGACCCTTGCAACTGGAAGATGGGGCTCTGGCCTGGATGGTGGTCCCCCAGTGCCGCAAGGGCTCATCTATGATGCAGACGGATAGTAATCCCTTAGGCTTCCTTACTGGGTTCTTTTGAGGATGGGAACATCTAAAGTACTTAGCGTGCGATTTGGCCCAAGGGAAGTAGCCAGTAAAAGGCAACCATTACATCCCTTCCTTGCTCCAACTTTCCCAACTCCTGAAGCAGCCCTGGGTCGACTGCCCTTTCGCCCCACACGTCTTGGGGCGGTGGCACCTTTGTCGCTGTAAAATCTGGTTCTTAGCCAGCTCTTCTCCCCCTTGGAACCCTAGTGGCATAGGGGTTATGCACTGGGCTGCTAACTACAAGGCACAAGGTCAGCAGTTCAAAACCACCAGTGGCTCTGTGGGAGAAAGACGAGGTTTTCTAGTCTCATAAAGAGTTACAGTCTCGGAAACGCACCAAGGCAGCTCTACCCTGTCCCAGAGAGGGTCACTATGAGTCAGCATGCCCCCCACCCCCCAAAGCTGCTGCTGACATTCACGGAGCATTGACCCCAAGCTTGATACTGTTCTGAACACACTACACTTGCTGACTCAGTTTTTCTTCACAGATAAGGCAGATCCTATCATTTTCTCCATTTTACAGATTCGGAAAGTGAGGCACAGGGACATTAGTCACCTCTGCTGGGGACAAAGGCCCTAGGTGGACACACTATCAGGTCATCACTTGCACACCCAAAATACCCCAAACGGATCTTGTCATCCCCCCGCCCCTCCCATCCCCTGCGCCCTAGAAATCCCATTGTCCCTCTGACAGAATCACACTGCCAGCGAGTGTAATGTACCGTCAGGCTAGTTCTCAGACACAACTGCTAGCTGCAACTTCCTCTTTCTGCTTCATACTTCAGGGTCTCATTGTTAACTCCGCTGAGCCTGGGTCTGCACCCCTCGCCCCTCCTGCCTTTGAGCAAACCCACAAACTGTGGCCCAGCATGCTGCGGTCCTGGCTCTCCCACCTCTTCAGAGAGAGAAGACCCTAAAATATAGGAAGAGCTTCCAACATATCCAAGTATTATTAAAACAACTCTACCTCTGGGCATTTCTCCAAGAAAACAACCAAAGGGGTACATTTCCACATAGAAGAAATTGAGAGCGTTTCAAATACTCAGCAGTGGGCAAACAGCTGGCTAACTTATGCTGGAAATGCACGGATGAGAATACAGAACACACTGGCTTTGCCTTTGTCAGTCGGTTCCCACGTAAGTGGAATTACTTCTTTTTGTCTTCCATTTAAAAAAATTATCCATATCCTTATAAAACCAATCTTTGAACATTTGAGAGTAACATGACCTTGTGAGCATTTGTACAGAACAAAACTGGACCCCAAGCCGCCAAAAAATTCCTCGTGACTGATCATTTGTGCTAGGGTGGTTTTGGTTTGTCTTAGATTCTTCCGAATTCTTTCCAGTTTCTACAATGAATACATTCTGCATCTACGATCAAGCCAACGGTTTTTAACCAGCTAAGCCAATAATAACCGGCTGTCTACTCAAAGGCCTTGTGTGATTTTTGTGTGTCTGCTACGGCTCCCAACACCAACCCCCTGCTACAGGGCCGGGCCCTGACTTCCGTTCTCGGGCCACCTCTCCCCATCGCTACCTAGCAATAGCCTTCCACTTTTGCTGGCCTCCTAGAGCTGCATGTCCCCCAAAGCCCCACCTTCTCCGGAAAGTTATTTGCCAATTCCTGCATTCCACCGAATACTCCTTAAGCCTAGGTCCAGCGTACCACAGTGTGGGGAACGTGATCCTTCCTTTCTTCCTGGTTCTAACTTCACAAACATTAAGTGCCTTGTGGGCAGGGGCCTCGAACTGCTTCCTGTCTCACTGTATCTGGTACTGCACTGGCCTCCAAGCAGTGAACCTGACGCTACAGCAGGAAGGTTGGATCGTGAACACTGTACCTTATCACAACGTCAAACTGGTTCAGGGCGTGACCCAGTTCTAGCCCATTCAGTATTCCGCCGTTCCCGATGACCACACAGCGCTTACAACTCTTGGCTGCTAGGTGTTCGGGAAAGTTGTGCTCTGGCAGGATTTCCAAGAGGGCCTGGACTTTGCTTGAGAACTTCTGAAATCCAAAAGGAGGGCCATACTTGAACTTGGCTTCATTCATGGTGGCAGTTGGCCTCACAAAGGGCAGCAAGTCCACACTGTACCGGTGCCCAAACAGCTGTGCCATGGACGTCTTGGCAAACTTGGGGCGGCATTCCCGATGCAGGGTTTGCTGGGCGTATCTCTGAGCTCTCTGGAATGGAATCACACAAGCTCGGTTTAAGGACGCTCAGGCATTCGAAGGACACTCCGGCCGTTGACAGCACTGTGTCCTTGTGATGTCTGACAGCAAGGCTCCTGTCTCCTTTCATTCACTGTTTAAATTTCCTTAGAGGGTAAATTTATGTTCAGAAACAGGAACATCGTATCTGGGAGAATCAAATGACAGATGAAGGCACTTCACAAGACGGTTTTATCCCTCAAAGCAGGAAGACATGACACCCCCATCCCCAACCAGCCTTCTCCAAATGATTCAAAGTAAAGAACAGAACAAAACAACCCACGACTTTAACGTGTTCAAGGTTTTATGTTCTTCCTATCTGGCAGGATGAGGAAAAGGCTCAATTTACTAATAGGGGTAATAAGCTTTCTACAGTCTAGAGCAGAGCTTCCCAAAGTTGGGGGTCCTTGACGGGCACCATGCAAGGGGGCTGCAAAAGCAAGACACCAACACTTGAGGCTGGGTGATGGGTTAGAGTACAAAAGGTTTTCACCACAGGGAGGCACGGATAAATTTTTCTCTCTGAAGAGGGAGGTGGAAGACTCAATGAACTTAGGAACTGATCATCCAGAGCAGGGGTAGGCAAACTCTTCGGTATGCACACGTGGCTCTGAAGCAACACTGAAAAACCTTAAAGGGTACTATTCCGATAACGGTGATCTCACGTGTTTGTAAACTCTATCGATGGCTCTCGAGTAATTTTAAGTTATTGTGAGGGACAGGATGGGCTCTTCCATCTCAACAATTTGCCGGCCCCTGGCCGAGATCAAAGGCAGCTGTACGCATCATCCTGGAATGATGTCATGTGAACAGCGGGCCCAGTCCGGCGCCCCTGCCCAGCATGCTGATGGTCTGCATCAGCCCGGAACCGTGGATGAACCCAAAGGACACCTGCACAGCTGAGGGAGGTGAGCTGGGGTGGGGGTGGGGGGTGGAGGGGACACAGGGCCGATGTCCAGGAGCGGGGCCCCCCCCCACCTGGTTTCTTCCAGTCTGCAGGCTCAGCAGGCTTGGCTCTTCCTAAAACCTCTCAGCAAAGCACCATCGTGTGTGTGTGTGTGTGTGTGTGTGTGTGTGTGTGTGTGTGCGCGCGCGCAAGGGTATAGTCCTTATTTACCGACTCACATTTAGGGACTCTCCAAGCGTTTCAGGCCTGCTCATTATTAATAATTATGTGGCATTTCTGCTCCATAGCGGCCCTACTGTGCGTGCCAGAGTTGAACTGTCCTTCATCGGGTTTTCGGGGGCCAGATCTTTTCTTACCCCCAGGTGCCCCTTAGCGGATTTGAACCTCCCATCTTCCGGTTAGTGGCTGTGTGCATCAACCCTGAAGAGGTTCCTCCTGCTTGCTGTGAGAATTAGCTCACTTCTCAGTTCAGGAGCCCCGGTGGCACAGCAGTTACGCAGGCTGGTCACAAGGCCAGGGGCGGCTCGATCGGCACACACACAAAGAGCGCGACAGACTCGGAAGCCGAGTGGCCGGTCCATCCTGCCCTCAGGGTTGGTCTGTGCCAGAATCAACTTGGTGGAAGTGAGCTTGGTTTGCGGATTTCCAGGTTTGCACCGATTGTGTTTTTCCTAGTGTTTTGTTATTCTTATGATCAGGATCTTGTGTGTATTTTGAAAGGACTCATCTAATCGATTAGAGCAGACATATTTCTTTTCGATTTAATTAGAGTTTCAAAGAGTTACGGGCACCTACTGAAGGGCTCCTTGCTTCCATGCCGCGTCTGGATCTGGCCACATTTCTGAAAAGAGGAGCTGGTATTTCGAGAGGCCCAGAGGTCAGGCTGCCGACCCTCTGAATAGCACTGCCTCCGTTGACCCTGTCACCGTCTGCGGCACCTGGCACAACAGCCGTGCATCTTCATCCGGGCCCAGGGTGGCACAATCAAAAGGGACCAAGCTACACCCAGTGGGCTCTGCTGGCAAAAGCAGCATACCCGTGACAACACCAGCAACAGTAGGTGATCCAAAGGGGGGGAAACGAGGAACAGAATTTTAAGTTCTCATGGAATCCAGACTTTCTGGAGTCCCCAAGACTGGATAAACCCACTTAACTATTGCCCTGAGATCATCTTTCAACCCTAAACATAAACACCCACATCACAGGCGTGCGCCATTCAAAGTCCACATGTTGCAAGGAGCAGGGTCTGATGGGATGTCCTGTGAAGACCGAGACCTGTGGGAGCCTGCATACAGGTGTTCTGGTCAGAGGCCAGAGAGGGGAGCACCAGCAGGGCAGCAGGGGGAGCGGTGGGAGAGGAAGTGGGTGCAGGGAGCAGAGCACACCCGGTCCCAGCAGCTCCCCTGCAGCCGCTACCTGCCTGCCAGACAAACCCCAGAGGCTGTGCCCAGAGCCACGCCCCTGCCTCACTGGCCTGACTCACACCTCTGTGTGGGTCTGCAACAGTCTGCATTTGGGCCTTTAAGGCCATTAGGGAGAAATAATGAACAAAGAAGGGCTGCTTCCCTTTAAACAAACAAACAAGCACACAAAACAATACCTTAAGAAACCATGGGGGAGAAAGTCTAAAAAAAGAAATAAGAAACCATGGATACACGTGCAAATAGAAAGACACTGTCCAAGCTCAGTGGTACATACCAGTATAGAAGAGGGGCCTTCAAAGAGTTCATGGAAAAATGGAATGAAAGGACACTGGGAGTTCCCAAAAATCTTTGAAACCCCCTCGTGTGAGATTAAGCAGACAGGAGACACCTGAGCGGATGATCCAGTAGGAAGCTTAGGGACAGTGAGCTCATACTCCCGGGAGCAGACCAATCAGGAAGAGCAGGGGAGCTGCTCGTACGACTTGAAGGGTGTCCTCGGTGCCACCGGGCTCTACGTGTGGAAAGTGTTGAGTGGGGTGAAAGCCTTCTGTTTGTGTGCATTTTCAACAGCAACACACATGGAGTATTCAAAAGGCTAACAACCCCCGTGTGTGAGTCTGGGTAGACTAGAGAAACAAATTCATAGACACGCATATGTGTATAAGAAAGAGCTTCAAAAAAAAAGAAAGAGCTTCGGATACAAGAGCAATTGAATATTAAGAAAATAGCCCAGCCCAGTCCAGATCAAGTCCATAAGTCCGACATTAGCCCATTTGTCTGGTACCAGTCTATAAATTACTCTTCAGACTCATGCAACACATGCAATGACACCGAATGCAGGAGGAAGCTACAGGCCAGCGAGTGCAAAGTCTCATGGATCCAGTGGTGGTGGAAGCATCTCAGCGCTGGCAGGGGTCTCCACATAGCTCCTTCAGCTCCAGGGCTCTAGCACAGCTCCCTGTGTCTTCTCAACAGAGGTCTCCCAGGGAGTGTGTGTGTGTCTTGCCTCCAGTGAGCTACGTACCTCCTTAGGGCCTTCAAGTGAGGTCATCAAGCTGTGACCTGATTGACAGGCTAACCTCCACCCCTTCACTCTGAATTCTCAAATGGAAAACACATTACGTAACTCCCACACCCCACAGGAACACACACCAGCATCTTCAAGAGGAAGGCCGAGTGAGGAGAGCGCTCTCAGCAAAGGGCGTGCTGCTGCCTGACGGCCCACAGGTGAGGCTCAGCACCTGGCAGGCACCTGCAGTCGTCATGCAGGTGAGGACGTGGAAGGAGAGGGACCACCCACACTGCACACACCTGTCTCTGCACCCTAGGTCCACAGGTTATGGGCAGCAACTCTGCGAGAGCAGAGGGTGCAGCTTCACTGAAGAGCACCCCGCACGTCAACCTGGTCTTACGCATTTCCTGGGATGGCGTCAAGAGAGACCTCTTGAAGGAGTCAAGAGTAGAAAGCGGCAGCAAACAAGCTGGAAACGGGTGCTCAGAGGCTGCCAGACTCTCTCTTTAGAAGTTTAATTTGGGCCGGGGTGAAATTTCATTCCTTTTCCATACTGGCAAAGAGCTCCGGTTCAGGCTTCAAACTTAATGTCCTTGACCATGAGCTGCGCACTCGGCTTGGCAGTCATCTAATGGTAACCCCTCCTGTGCCTAACTCACAGCAAGGGCAAGCGATGAGTCCCCAGAAAATAGATGTGGATTTGCGTGCCCCGCACCAGCGGTGTAATGCCACAGCCGTTTCTTCTTTTCCGCTGCACTGACTTGTTTAGACAGGCTCGGAGAGAGGCCTCAGAAACGGTCCTCAAACGGGAAAGTGCCTCGATGTCTCTCCTCTCTCAAAGCTGTGAAAACCAAACTCCCACCACTGGACACAATCTGATCACGGGACCCTACAGAACAGGGCAGGACCGCCCCATCGGGTTTCCTAGGCAACACAGCTTCACAGAGGCAGACTGCCACATCTGTCACCCCGGGAACAGCTGCCCCTCTGGCTTTCAGACAGGTGCTCAGTGTGTCACTGTGAGACACAGCCTTCCTGCGTCCACGGCTCGGAAGAATAACGCCTCGGGAGAAATGCACCTTCCAGGGCTGCGATGAGACCAAAGGAAGACCGGAAATATCACAACATTTCAGCAACAGAAATACCACAAGCGGGAGGCTGGAGCAAAGAGAAATGTTTCTTTCCAGAGGTCAGGAGGAAGATGCTGCTGGAGCTGTCCTTAGTGCCCACTGATTAGGTTCCAGCTCACCACGACCGTCGGGGCAACAGAACGAGAGACCATGTTCTGTACGCACCAGCCTCACAGCACGGGCTGCTCCGCGCCCGCCCAGTGTGGCAGCCAGTGTGCAGGCAACCTCGCGGAAGGTCTTCTTTTCTACCTTTCCCTGAGCCGCTACTGAGCACGCTGTTCCTCTCCGGAGACTGGTCCCCCCGAGTGCCTGAGACAGGTCTCTACCTCCTCGTTTCTAAGGCGGAGTCTAGCTGTACCTCATCCGACACACGTGTGTACGCTCTTCTGGCTACTCGCGGCATATGCAATGTTCTCCGATGCATCCGTTCTCCTCCAGCCGTCCTGATTCACTGCAGGCACACATGGCAACGCCGCCACCCAGGCTGGGGTTTGGGCAGAACCGTTCCCTGGGGTTTTCGGTCGCTGGGGTCTTTCTGAAGCAGATCACTGGCTTTTCTATTGAGGCCCATCAGCCCAGTGCTCAGGGACTAAGAGACAAGCATGTTTGGTCCAAAGCTTGATTCGGTGTTTAGATTATGGTTATGCCTAGGGTTTGGGCTCGATCCAGGGCATGGCTTATTGTGACGGTTAGTCTTGGGGGTCAAGTTAGGCTTAAGGTTTAGGCTTAGGGTTTTTGTGAGAGGTTGGGCTGGGGCGAAGCCTAGGGTTTGGTCTAGGATTAGGATTTGAGCGACAGTTGCAGTTAGTATTAAGGGGAATGTTCATCGTTTTCGTTAGGGATTGGCTCGGGTGACCCTTACGGCTTGTTCTTGTGTCGGGGGAGGGTTCGTATGTGAGCTAGTGTTCGTTAGGTTAGTACCAGGCTTCCGGTTCGTAGCTGAGTATTTAAACGCCTGCATGAGGCAGGGAGACCTGGGAGACGGTCAGTGGTGTGTGGACTCGCACAGGCAGCCAGGGGAAGGAGACGGGCAGTTAAGAAATGGATGAAGAGTCCTGAGGCATATCAAGTATGTCACACAAAGTGTCATCACTCTAGGCCTGGCCCAGGAGACAAAAGCCAGAGACAGGATGTCTCACAACTCTGCCCAAGTGAGTGAGGAAGGCCATGCACTAGAAAGGGGCGGGTGCCTGCCAGGCCCGGCAGACTGGGAGGCCAGGGGGAAGTCCAAGCAGAGGACAGGCACTGGGCACATCCTGCCCGAGCGGAACAGGCGGTGTTGAGGCCAAAGAGGTGAACTGAATCAGGAGCATCTTCGAGGGCGAGGTGGCTCCGGGTCAGCAGGATGCGTCCTTTGCTGACAGGCTTTCTCCCAGGAGTTCCAAGGGCAGCTTACAATGGTGGTCTTTTAGCTGGTTCCCTCGATTGCTCGCTCTTATAAAAACCTTTTTATTGTGAGTCCGGAGAAAGCCCACAGAGCGATGAGATGAGTTCTTCATTCAACGATCCACACACATCTTGCCTGGTGCCACTGGCCGTCACCATGACCACACCCCCCCTCCCCCCACTGCTTGTCTCTCCCATGCCTTCCAAACTCCACCCTTCCGAGCTCAAATGGCTGAGCTCCTGTTTATTAATAATTAAGAGACCTGTCTATTACCTGGCTGAAACAGTCATGGGGCGAGTTCCCTTCCAGACTCGAAGGGGGGCCAGGGTTCTCCCCGTCTGCCCCACACCTCTCTCCCACTCTACTGAGGGCCCTCCAACGGGCCCCCCCACTCTGCAGCACCACGTGGCAGGGCAGGACCGCCCCCGTGGGTTTCTGAGGCTGTCCTTCTTGTTCGTTTTTTGTGATTGTATTGGAAGAGTTGTACAGTCATCACCACAATCAACTTCAGAACACTTTCTTCTTGTATGTATTATTAGAAACCTGTCACTCTTTACGGGAGTAGAAGTGTGTTTCTCCCCTGGAGCGGCTGGTGGTTTCGAACCACTGGCCTTGAAGTTAGTAGCCCAAAGATTAACCCACCACACCACCAGGGTCGCTGTGAGTGGGAATCAACTCGATGAAAGTGAAGGTGAGTCCCTTCAGAGCAGTGGCAGCGGCAGCCAGACACCAGGCAGTTGCTGGAAGACTACTGGCCAATTGTGTCCATGCATCTTCAACCGTCTTCCGTCTACCTTCCTCAGACAGGGAGAGAGCAGTGGCTGAGCTCCAGATGGGCATCCATGAGCCTTTAAGACCCCAGCCACCAAAGCAGGAGGCACATCACTAACTCCACGGACTGTGCTAGGCCACTGACGTTGCCGTGTCCCTGGTAAGGCTCTTTCCACTGACTTGTTTATAGCTGGCAACACCGTAAAAGACTCAAGCATTTAAAGGCTGTACAAGGAGCCCTATTGTCGCAGAGTGGGTTACGCACTGAGCGGCTAACCCAAAAGTCGGTGGTTCACATCCACCAGCAGCTCCATGAGAGCAAGATGAGGCTTTCTGGCCCCTTACAGATTCATAGCTTCAGAAACCACCAGGCATAGTTCTACTCTGTCTCACAGGGTCAGTCTGAGTTGGTGGTGGCGGGTTTGGGCATTTGTCTGTATTTGATCCAGACGAGAGCAGACACCTGAGAATACAAATCAGGACCAGCACCGTTTTGCGTACATTATCTTTCTGCACTGTTATGCCGACCCCATTACATAGGTGCTGTTACCTACAGGTTCATAGAAAAGCAACTGGGACTAGAAACTAACTTGCCGAAGGTCTTGCTGGTACTGAGAGGCATTTAGAACGAGCCTGGGCTGTATGACTCACATCTGAGCTCGCTCCTCTCCGCACCACGCTGCTCTTCTCACTGTGGGCCCCGGCACC
>NW_022111368.1:42087882-42091090 GCF_000313985.2 Echinops telfairi
CTGGTGTCAACCAGACTGGGCCATGACTCCTCGTGGTTTGGCAGTTCCGTAGTGATGTAATGACCCCGACCCCCATGATGTGATCAGCCAATAGGTTATAACAGAATTAGAGTGGGATATAAGACTTCCACTCAGGCCGCACCCTTGATCCAACATCAGGGGTGTTTCCCTGGGGTGCAGCCTGCATCATCTTTTATCTTACAAGGCATAAAAGGAGAGAGAGGTGAGCGGAGGGAGGAAGGACTTCAGCATCAACAAGAGAGGAGCTGGGAGCAGTGTGTCCTTGGATGCAGGCAGGGTCCCTGTGCTGAGAAGCTCTTAGACCCGGGGAGACTGAGGACGAGACACATGTAGAGCTCTTAAGGCAGCGGTTCTCAACCTGTGGGTCGCAGCCCCTTTGGGGGGGAGGGTCAAAGGACCCTTTGACAGGGGTCCCCTGATTCATAATAGTAGCAAAATGACTAGCAATGAAAATCATTTTATGGTTGCGGGGGGAGGGGGGGCACCACAACATGAGGAACTGTTTGAAAGGGTCGTAGCATTAGGAAGGTTTGAGAACCACTCTCTTAAGGTAAGCTGGGCTCATAGATGTTGAAAGGAGACAAAGACCTTCCCCCAGAGCAGGCAGAGAGATGAAGCTTTCTCTACAGATACCACCCTGAATTCTAGTCTCCTCGGGTGTGGGACCGGTGCAGTGGGTTATACATGGGACTGCTAACCAGGTCAGCAGTTCAGAGCCACCAGCCGCTCTGTGGGAGAAAGACGAGGCTTTCTACTTGCATGAAGATTTCAGTCTTGGAAGCCCACGGGGCCAGTCCCATCCTGCCCTCCAGGGTTGCTATGAGTTAATATCGACTTGAGGGCAATAAGTTTTCTGAGACACCGTGAGAGAATAAATGGGTTTGTTGAATCCCTCCCTTTGCAGTATCTCTGTTCCAGCCCCTCCAGAGAAGGAAGGCCCGGGGCTCCTTTATTTGAAGTCATCAGTTCTACGAGCATGGGCGGAATCAACGGCTAACTTGAGCAGTCACATATAACCAGTGCAATGGGCATTTGACACAACAACTGGCTTAGGAAAATGCATAAATTAAGGGAAGCCCTCAAACACACAGAGGATGCGTAGAAACAACAGACGGCAAGATGGTGGGATCCCCCTCACTCCTTGGGGACGGTGACATCATCAGAACTAGGAACAACACGGAGACGACAGGCGGACGAGAAGGATCTCCCCCCTCTGTCCTAAAGACAAGTTCTCTGGCACTGCCATAGCCCCTGAGTGCACATCGGACCCTCGAGCGCCCTCATACAACCCTGGACCCCCACACCAGGGCCATGGAAGGGGAGGACGAACGCGGTGGGTGGGCTGCTGGTGTGGTGGGCTTCTGGGGGTTGCCTGTGATGTGCTGAAGCTGTTTTAAGCCTCCTTTTGTTCCAGGTAACGGACGACGATATGGACATGGGTCTGCTTAGATGGGCTCTAGAGCCTTCAACCATGGAATTGCCTTACCTTGACACGGTCGGGGTCCACATAGTGCACGGTTCTCACGTCACATTCTTCAGTAACATAGTTTAACTTGAGGAGGTAAAGGATCCACACTCCAAACACAAGCAAGGTACACCTGAGGAGGGAAAAGCCATCGACAGTCACGTGATGCACACGAGCACTCTGGTGAAACAGGAAATGCTGATGTCCACCAAGGCTGGCCTGTCATCCGGCACACGTGTACCATCTTTCAGCCTTGGTGCTGAAAGCAGATACCATCTCTCTCTTTCTCTCTGGTCTGCCTTGTGCCTTTGGTACCAGTAGGAGGTGCCCTGGGGGCGCAGTGGGTTTTGGTTTGTCAGTCCACCTCATTCGCCCACTTGTTAGCCACAAGGCCCCTGTGGTCTGACCCCACCTGCTGCTCCCTGGGAGAAAGAGGAAGCTTTTGGTTCTGTGAAGATTTATAGCCTCAGAATCCCCCAGGGGCAATTCTATTAGGATCACTCTGAGTTGGATTGTCTTGCTAGCAGTGAATCCTGGTGAACCAGGGGCTGCTAACCCTAAGACTGGTGGTTCAAACTCACCAGGAACTCCTTGGGAGAAACATAAGGCTGTGTGCTCCCGTAAAGACCTACAGCCTCAGAAACCCTACGCTGGGTCATTACGAGCCAAAATCAACTGAACAGCAGGGGGGGTTGCAGTTTGTTACAAATGAATAACTCTCCCTCCCCAACGGCACCATAATAAAATCTGAATCACAATAAAAACTGAAAATACTTAAAAAAAAAAAAAAATCAAGCCCAGGCCATCCTTGTCTCATGAAAAGGTTCTGTTCCAGCAACTCCGTGGGAACTGGGTTCTGACAAGACGTCAGATGGCTTTGCTTTGCTTTGCTCTTGTTGCCGTTGACTGTCAGCATCTTCACAGGTCAGCTGCTGCTGCGGCCCAGGGTGGCAGCCACTGTGTCAGTCGCCAACTTGAGGGCCTTCCCTGGCTTACCAAGCACCAGGTCCTTCTCCTGACAGCATGTCCAGACGACAGTGGACCAAGCCTTGCCATCCTTGCCTCTACGCAGCACTCTGGCTGTGCTAAACAGAATAGGGTGCTACCGTATGCCATTAAAAAGGGACGGGGGAAGAAATCTCTCTCTCTCTCTGACACTGAGTTAGCTAATTGTGCCAACCTGGCCGATAATCACATGTGGGGCTAATTGAAAGGCGGAGGGATAAATGGGTAGTGAGCCGCGCCTTTCTAGTTCTCGGGTCTCTTGCTTTGTGATGGCCGCACCAGGGTGCAGCTGTCTTAGCAGTTCCCTGCTTCAGTTTGCAAGATTGACTTCCTACAAGACATCCCCAAGGAGAAGCTACACGGACCTATCCTGATGCAGCCCTGGGTGCTGGAGCAGCCGTGTAGAGAGCCCTGCTAGTGCTTCATACACAGTGTCCCTCGCTGTACAAGGGTGGTCACAGCAGCGCCCACCTCCCCAGGCCTGTTATGAGAATGCACGTGCCAATGTTGCCAAGGCTTCTGGCATCTAGCAGGTACTTCTGTGAACAGAACAAGATGTAGACTCAGGTGAGCAGCTTAATCACTTCTGTAAGCCGGAGATAAAACCAGTGTCTTCCAGTAGGTTGGTGATTATACAAGAGGACACATGACAAGCGCTTAATCAGCACCTGATACGAGCTACCACGTGTTATGAATTATACTGCCTTCCCCCCCCCC
>NW_022111368.1:42091190-42119588 GCF_000313985.2 Echinops telfairi
TGATGCACATTTTCTTTACATAAAACTCTCTTATACATGAGTTGCTGTGGATTTGTTTCTCCAAAGTACCCAGACTAATACAGACACACACACACAATTCTTATAGACTGACTTCCAGGAAGTTGAGAGCCAGGGCGAGCAGATGGAAGAAGGAGGTTTACAATCTTTAAAATCTCTGCCATGCTGAGCCGGTGAAGATATTTCCGAGTTCCCTCGCTACACACCCAGCGCATGTAATGATCCCTTTCATGAGGCTTTTTTTCTTTTAAAGAAAGGTAAAAAGGGTGCCAGAAGGAAGCCCAGTATCCACAGATGCATCGACCGGGCAGTGTGATCCATCTGCTTTGCATCTGCACAGGCCTCGGGCCTCAGTAAACGTGGCCTGGATGACAAACGGAGGTTCAGGGGGGATGGACGTGTTTATTCACAGACATCTCCTTTCCCATCTCTCTCTCAACCCACTCCGTCAGCGCACCGAGGCTTTGCTCGGATGAGCGTTGGATGATCCTTGGTCCTGTGGTCTCTGACCAAGTCTGCCTCCCCAACCTTCACCACCTTGATGGCCCTCATGGCATCTGTCTCCCAGTTCTCCACAGCCCCTCCCAATGCCGGACAGGGAGAGGGAGCCAGCGGCCCAAGGGGTGGACTTACTTGAGAGTGTTCTTGAACAACAAGGGGGGTCTTCTCATCTTGCTTTGAGCTCGGCTGTACCATTGCAGGGACGGTCTTGAACAATCACTCCTCGGGTTCACACAGTTAGACGCGCCTGACCTTGCTGCGGAGGAAGGGGGAGGGCAGGGTTGAAAAGAGGCATGCGATACTCGCCAAACGGAGCTCGTGTAGGGTCCATCTGTATCGCAGAACACCGTGCGGCCATCAAAAGACATGTTTATCGATACACGTAGGAACCCACAGCCAATACTGAACGGTCACCGAGTGGGTGCCTGCACTTCTGCAATGTCCTCGGGGTGATAAAGCCAGCAATGACCAGCACACCAGGAACCCACAGGTGCGCCCCGGCCCTGCTCTACAGAGCTGCTGCTAGGAGTTGGATTGGACTGGATGGCGAGCACATCGGTGGGGGTCCGGGGTATGGCAGGGGGTCGGGGTCAGGTCAATGTTACTGTAAAAGGCCACTCCAGGGATCTGGTGGTGAATGAACATTTAGCATCCTGGCTGTACCCACCCTCACTATCCTACCTGTGCGATCAGACAACTTTTACAGGCTGTCCCCAGGGGGGAACAGCCCTCTCTGACATCTCCTTGCAGGTGCAGGTGAATCAACACGCTGGATCAGTGCACAAAGCAGAAAGTCGTGAGGAAATGCTTCTTTTAGAAACCATGTGTTCTCGGGGATGGTGGCCCGGTGACTCTCTTGAACTCGGCCCACTTTCAGTTTGTGAAGCTCTAAGAAAAACTCCAAGGGATACGGCAGCAGGAGGGGCGTGTCTCCACGCCCCACACCCCGCATCAGTGTTGTTCTTCCTCTCACCCTCGTGTCCAGTGGTCTTTGAGTCAACCTGCACTCACGGCGACCCTCCTGTGTGGCAGAGGAGAACTGTGCTCCACGGGGTGTGCAGTGAGGGACTGCTTTTTCAAAAGTAGGCGGACAGCCTTCTCTTGCAAGGCGCCTCGAGGTGACCTTGAAACATGACCTTTAGGTTTGCAGCTTTCCAGCCCTTTTGAGGGTAAAGAGACTTAGGGTCTGGGAAACCCACCGGAGCAGTTTGGCCCTGTCCTACAAGGCTGCTAGTGTCGGAATCTACTCCACAGCAGCGAGGTTTTTGGTTACTGTATCAGCAGAGGGTCCTTGGCGTGGTGGGTTTCCTGTTCGGCTGCTAGCTGCAAGCCCCATCGTTCAGACCCACCAGCTGCTCCTTGAGAGAAGCCGGAGCTTGCTTGCTCCTGTAAAGACTGACCCCTGGGGAACCCACAGGCACACCCCGACCCTGCCCTACAGAGCTGCCACAAGTTGGATTCGACTGGAGGGCAGTGCTTTTTCTTTCTTTTCTTTGTTAAGTGTTAGTCATTGCTTGAGCACAGTTACAAGTAGACTGTTCCCGAGCACCCTGATCCAAGAGGACAGAACACAATTTTAAACCACCCACTTCGTGTCTCCTCTCATGGAGTTCAAGAAGGCCTCCCCTCCTCCCTCCAAAAAGCTTCATCCCTGTTCACGAGTAGAGCACCTTCAATGAGCCACTCCTCCCTCACCACCAAAAGATGGGCGAGGAATCACACGTAGGCACTTCCCTTTTCCACTGGGCAGGTGGAATCCATCTTTTAGGGATGTGAAATTTCACCCATGAAAACGAAATCCCCAAAACCCTGGGCGAGCACCTGTGCTGACGGACATGGGTGAGACAGTGCCTGCCATCTCCCGATCCAGAATCTGCCTAATGGCAAACACCTCCACTGACTCCTTCAGGGGCTCCCTGCAGCCCCGCACACCAGGACCGTGGGCAGGGTGCTGGGACGTCTGCATGTGAGCGGACTTGAGCCCCAGAGTTTCCGGGCTGGCGAGGGAGGGTGCCTGGGGTGGGGGGGGTCACAGTTACATGCTGGGCCACTGCCTAGAAGTTGGCGGCTGGAACTCACCATCCCGGGGCGACTCAGAGGAAAGGCCTGGTGATCTGCTCCCCAAAAGCCATCGCCCCCGAGAACCTCACAGAGCAGTTCCACTGGGAAACCAGAGGGCTGCCCTGAGTAAGACTGACCTGAGGGCACCCGGTTTGACGGACTGATTGACTGATGACTGTGTGTGCGACACACACACATACAATAAAGAAAGTGAGGAGCAAGCTAGAGAGAAAGACAGAGCTAGAGAGAGAACGCGAGAGCCTTTTTTTTCTCTTCAGTTTGGACCAGGTGAAGTTGCATTTTAAGCAAGTCCCCCTTACTCAGGTGTAACTCACCAGGAAGTTTCTTACCACCGGAGGCTAGGGTGGCATATCATTAACGAAATTTGAGCCTAAAGGTTTTCAGCTCCACGGACCTACCTATACACTGTTGGTACGACGAGCAGGGCAGTTGCGTGGGCGTGGCCAGGGAAGCCCAACCCAAACTGAACCCAACTCACTGCCCCGGCGCCCGCCCACTCACCGGGGCCCTGCAGGACAGGCCGGAGCAGCGCATGCGCCTGTGAGATGGTCTCGCTACGGGAGAAGACCTGGTCTGTCTTCTGCAGAGCGCCTGGTGGTCTCGAACTGTTAACCTTGAGGTTAGCAGCCTAACACTATATCCCACTACGCCACTGGGCTCCTCAGCTCGGCTAATAAGACCCTCCAAATTGTGCTCTGCCCCCAATTTTGAGATGAATCAACACAGCCGTGGAAGTCAGCAGGAAGCGCCCTCCCCTCTCTTGTCTGGCTGCCTTTCATATTTCTGGCAGCTCAAAATGTCGTTCTCGACCTCATTGGTGCCCCTTGGACTGGAGACCCGGGTAAGGGTTCCCATAAGCCCCCCCAGCTGTGCCCCCGTGCAAACACCTGGCACCATCACATCAGCTCAAAAACCATGTCCAGCCAAGCGCATTCATCTGCTATCAACACAGCTGAATGGCCCCTGCGCCCTCCTGACTTTCACTTCTGGACGTGGTCCAGCGTGTGCTCAGTGGTGGGAGGGTGTTTGTTTTACGGGCCTTCACTCTACACTCGGGAGAAGGTAGACACACAGCCTGCCTTGACCCGGGGGGTGGGATGGGGTGGGGTTCTCCAGTACAAAAGTATTCATTTTAACTTGCTGAATGGGCTCTCACAGCCGGTAGTGGAATATACCATCATTAATAGAAACAGCCATGGTGCCCCCTCTGTGTGATTCCAGGTAGACTAGAGAAACAAATTCAGGGAGACTCATATGTGTATAAGAACGAGCTTTATATACAAGAGGAGTTGAATATTGAGAAAATATCCCAGCCCAGTCCAGATCAAGTCCATAATCTGGTATTAGCCCATATGTCTGATAACAATCTATAAAGTCCTCTTCAGGCTCACGAAACACATGCAAAGATGCCAAATGCAGGAAGATCACAGGCCAGTGGGTGGGAAGTCTTGTGGATCCAGTGTGGTGGAAGCATCTCAGCACTGGCAGGGGTCTCTATGTGGCTCCTCCAGCGCCAGGGCTCTGGCTGCCACTGGCCTGTCTCCAGTTGGCTTGTCAACAAGGATGTCCCGCCTCCAACGAGCTATTTATCTCCTTAGCGCCTCCAAATGAGGTCACCAACCTGTGATCTGATTGACAGTCTAAACTCCACCCCCTTCACTGGTAAGTCTCAAATTGACAGCGGGTTTTGTAACTACCACACCCTTTAAGGGTGCCCAGGACACGTGTGACACCTGTCAGAACTCAGACACAGCTCTGAAGAGGACCTATCTATCCCAGTGAGTCACAAAAATGTCCTGCACACGCACCGTCAGCAACGCCTTGAATTCTGACCACCAACCAAGACGCAAGTCCTTCGAGGGGCACTTTTTAATGTCAATCAAAATCAACCGGCATGCCTCAAGTGTTGATCATGCATCACCGCGATCCCCCAGCCGCCTGCCCTTGCCAGGTCTGAGAGTCCTCAGAACACATCGACATCCTGCAAATCTAGACCCTGCCGGCCACTACGGATGGCACATCTCCCAAGACTGTCTAAAGGTGCAAAGATGTTAAGGAAGGGTGCACTCACCAGCGGGACCTAAACCATCGAGAACAGAGCCAGCAGTGTTGTCGGTCTTTTGGGCCTGGGGCCCTGGCACTGAGAAACTCCTAGCTCCAGGGGAAATTTGCTACCAAGACACATGGAATGCCCAAGGAGTGCCAGGCCTATAGAAGCTGAAGGAGACAAGGGCCTTCCCCAGGGCTGACAGGAAGAGAAAGGCTTCCCCGAGGGCAGCCGGTCAGAATGCGGACTTCCAGCCTCAACTGTGACAGAATACTTCTTTGTTACAGGGAGAAAAAAATAAAAGTACAATGGCTCTTGGGTCAAATCCGGTGCCCCCTCTGACACCCTCCTCCTCCAGGTCCCCCACATCAGCCACTAGGCTGCCTGCTGCTCCTTACTTCCACCCCCACCCCAGTGGGGGTTCTCCTTCCTCATTTGCATCTAGGTCTTCTGGGGGGGGGGGGGGCTCGCCTTCCTTGACCTGCCTCTGTAAAAGCAGCACCCACACCCCCTCCACCCTGCTATTCTCCTTCCTGCTTGATGTTTCTTCAGGATGTACAGATAACGTATTTGCCTACTGTCTGCTCTCCCAATACATTACAAGATTCCTAAGGCAGGGATTTTGTCATGTCTGTTTGCTGCTATAACCACAGAAAACAGGGCCTAATACATCAGTGGAACTCAGTAAACATTTGCTGAACAAATAAATGAATAAACGCGCCAGTTAATGGCCTGGCAGATCACCATGGAGGAGCACACCCAACTTGGCATGGTTCTTACAAGAGGTCTGACTACTGGGAGCCACCCCCACCCCCCACGGCCCCCCAGGCACGACAAGATTTGGGATGGGATAAGGAAGGGGTGAGTCAACCAGGGCGAGGTACAGCACTGATAAACACACAACATTCCTCTGGTTCTTTGAGGCTTTCTCACCCCCACTATCATGACCTCAGGCCTGCCTTTCACTTTGTTTGGTCTAGACTGGAGCATGTCCACTGGTACAGATAAGAGCTCACAACACACAATCTAAGTCAGATAAACCCCTCAGGAAATGGGAGAAGCCATACCAGGAAGGTGGGGAGCGGAGGGGAGGAAGGGGGAACCGATCGCAATGGACACACACACACACACACACACACACCCTAGAGCAGTGGTTCTCAACCTATGGATCATGGCCCCTTTGGGGGTTGAGCAACCCTTTCACAGGGGTCACCTGATTCATAACGTAGCAAAACGACAGCTATGAAGTAGCAACGAAAATCATTTTCTGGTTGGGGGGTCACCACAACATGAGGAACTATATGAAAGGGTGGCGGCTTCAGGAAGGCAACCAATGCCCTAGGGCCTAGAGGGAGGGACAACAGAAACCGTAGGGGAAGGGAGACAGCAGTAGGTGTAATAAATGAAAATGATAGTAATTTATAATTTATCAAGCGTGGGAGGGAGGGAAAGGAGGAGTTGATACCAAGGGCTCAAATAGAAAGTAAATGTTTAGAAAACAATCATGGCCAACATATGTACAAATGTGCTTGATACAACTGATGTATGGGTTATTATAAGAGCTGTAAGAGACCCCAGTAAAATGATCTTTTTTAGGAAAAAAAAAAGATTGGGTATGAGAATAAGTTTTTCAAACAAGAACCACTGTGGGCGACTGTTGGGGGTCCCTGGGTGGTGTAAATGGTTACTGTGCTGGGCTACGGGCCGCACGTGCGGAGGACGGACCCACCCAGGGTGCTTTGAAAGAAGGCCTGGCGATCTGATTCTGGAAACTCAGCCACTGGACACCCTGAGCTGCTGCCTGAATCTTACAACCACACACCAGCCGAGAGCAAGTTATAAAAACCCTCAGCCTTGAGCACAGTGTTCTTTTTGGAACTATCTATGGGATCAACTACTCCTGCAAAGAGTTAGTTACTCAGTGCTGTTTGTTTATGGGGATCAAGGAGCGTTGGGGTGGTGGTTACACATTGGGCTGTGTCACTACGGGTAGACTAGAGAAACAAATTCATAAGCATGCCTATGTGTCTAAGAAACAGCTTTATATAAGGATTAATGGTACATTAAGAAACATCCCAGCCCAGTCCAGATCAAGTCCGTAAGTCCAATATTAGCCCTATGTTCAATACCAATCTATAAAGTCCTCTTCAGACGAAACACATGCAATGATGCCGAATGCAGGACGATCACAGGCCAGTGGGTGGGAAGTCTTGTGGATCCAGTGGTGGTGTCAGTATCTCAGTGCTGGCAGGGGTTTCCACGGAGCTCCTCCAGCTCTGGGCCTCTGGCTGCCATAAGCCTTTCTCCACATGGCTTGTCAACAAGAATATGCTTGATGCAACTGATGCAATTCTGCAAGTCTCGAAGGGACTGAGCGTGCGCCCCACCGCCAATGAGCTATTTATCTCCTTAGTGCCTCCAAATGAGGTCATCGAGCTGTGACCTGATTGACAGCATAAACCCCACCCCTTCACTCTTAATCCTCACCAATTGACAACAGATTCTGTAACTACCACAGGCTGCTAACTGCAAGGTCAGCAGTTAGAAACCATCAGCAACTCTGAGGGAGAGAGGTGAGTCTTTCTATGCCTACAAAGAGTTACAGTCTCAGAAACTGACTGGGGCAATTGTACCCTGTCCTGGAGGGTCACTAAACAACTCGATGGCAGAGTGCATGTGGATCAAACAAGCAACAGCAACTACAAAGATACTACAGGAACCATCGGAGGCAGTGATTTACAATAGTGTGGAAGGAAAACCGCAGAAGGGAACATGCCTTTTGCACCTCGCCACGCTCAAATGTCACGATTCTCACTCATCAACTTTCAGAAGAACAGGAACCAGAAACTAACAATCACTTCTCTTCTGGCTATTAGTGGAGAGGACTAGGAAACTGGAATATGAGGGGGCCGTGGGGGGGGGACTCAAGAAGATAAAAGGGGGAATGGAGGAATGGAATATGGGGGGGGGCTGGGGAGGGCATTCTGTCGGGAGAGAGCCAGAAGGGGAGGAGACAGGAAGGAAAAATCGCTGCAGCACATTCTCTTCCCCGGGCCGGGACAGTCCCGAGGAACTAACTGCTCCCAAATTCTGATATGCATATGTACCCAGAGAGCTTGGGGGCCCCAGGGCTCAAACCCACCTGTTCTCTGCAGGAGAAAGAGGAGGCTGTCTGCCCTTGTGAAAACTGACAGTCTCGGAAACCCTAATGAGCAGTGTACTCTGTAGGGCTACTATGGGTTGGGATCAACTTAATGGCAGTGAGTTGGTCTAAGCAAACCAACCTCAGCTTCAGTTTAGAGAGCCTCTTCTGAACCAGAACAGCCCCTGTCACCCCAATACTTCACCAATGATTCCAGCCAAAGAGACAGGAAAAACAACAACATCAACAAAAAAAACCCTCCCTGTCATCAAGTGAATACTGACTCATAGCGACCCTTTAGGACAAGGTAGAACTGCCCTGTGGTTTCCAAGACTGTAACTCTTGACGGGAGTAGAAAGCCCCGGCTTCCTCCCACCGGGAAGCTGGTTTCAAACTGCTGGTCCTGCAGTTAGCAGCCCAATGCGTAACCACTATGCCGGAGGGCTCCCAGGAACACAGAAGACTGTGAGAAACAAAGGGCACCTGGGGAGAGAGGGGAGGGACTTCCAGTCCCGTAGAGCCACACTGTTAATGGTCTCCCATCCCACTTTCTGCAGAGAATCCCTGGTGGCATGGTGGTTATGAACGGAGCTGCAAACTTGCAAGGTCTGCAGTTCAAAACCACCAGCTACTACAAGGGAGAAAGAAAGACAAGGCTTTCTACACACACACAGTGAGCCTCGGACACACACACACAGTGAGTCTTGGACACACACAGAGGCACCACAAAGGCTCTTAAGTGACTTGATGGCAGTGTCTTTTTGAGAATCTTTAAGGGCGCCCTGGTGCTGTAATGGGTTACTTGGGCCGCAAACTGCAAGGTCAACAGTTTGAAACCACCAGCCACTCAGCAGGAAAGTGAGGTTTTCTACTCCCATAAAGGGCTGCAGTGTCAGAAACCCAGAAGGGCAGGGTCCGTGAGTTGGAACTGCCTTGCTGGCAGTGAGTTTGAGCTTTCGGGGCGCGGCAGAGGAAGCTAACTCAGTTCTGGAGTGAGCTCAGCCTTGTGGGAAATGAGCTCAGCAGGGACTGCAGAACCCCACTGGCCAGAACACCAAACAGGGCAGAAAAACAGCCAGAGGAGTACACCGAGGGAGAAGAGGAGGCTGTGCGCTGGCACAGATAAGAACTAGAAATACAGTGAACCCAGGACAGATGAACCCCCCAGGACCAATGGAGAGAGGGGTGATGGCGGGAGGGTGGAGGGAAGGAGAGGGAGAAAGGGGGAACAGATTACAAGGATCTACATATAACCTCCTCCCTGGGGCATGGACAGCGGAGAAGTGGGTGAGGGAGACGTTGGATGGGGTAAGATAAAATAATAAATTATAAATTATCGGTGGTTCGGGGGTTCCAGGGGAGTGGGGAAGGAGGGGGGAAAATGAGCTGACACCAAGGGCTCAAGTGGAAAGTGGGTGTTGTAAGAATGATGAAGTCAACATATGTACTAATGTGCTGGACACAAATGACGTATGTACAGACGGTGATGAGTTGTATGAACCCTAATAAAATGATTATTTAATAAAAAAAAAAAAAAGAGGAGGCTGGCTGCTCCGGTGAAGTCCACAACCGGAAACGCGACTCCGGGCAGCTGTGATCTCATTAACACAACAAGGACAGCTTTTATTTCTAAACAGTCTGACACACACAGGTGCCTGGGTCAGGATCCCAGCGCACATTGGGGGTGTGTGTGTGTGTGTGTGCAACAGTTAATCCCTCGCACTCTACACAGCCATCATAGAATGAGGAAAAGGCAGGAAATTGATTGAATGCTATCTAAAGCCCTTATGCAAAGTTCTCTACCAATCCCAATGTGGCCTTAGAGCAAAAGTAAAACTTTTTTTTCTCCCTGTTCCAGGGTCCAGTGCAGGGACGCATGTGGCATTCAACCATCATTCATCTGAAACCGTTCCTTTGTCCTTCACGACCTTGGCATTTTTGAAAGGGACAGGCCGGTTATTCTGTCGTCCCTCGTTTGGGGCTGGCCTTATGTTTCTTTGTGACCAGATTTCAGGTACTCCTTTTGGGCTGGGCTGGCACGGAATTCTTGACCCCCGTGTTCAGCTAGGTAGGGGCAGTCAGCTTCCTCCGTCTGAAGTTACTCTTTTCCCTGTGTAATAAGTAACTTATGGGAGACACATGGGGACTATGCAAACATCCTGTTTCCTCATCAGAGCCACCTGGCCTGGACCCCCCGGGAAGAGTCTGGAAAGCAGCCTTGGGACAGCAGAGGTTTCAAATTGGGCTGTCCATCTTAAGGTCAGCAGTTAGAATCCACCACTTGCAAAAAATGAGGTTTCTCTGCTCCTTTCCAATTGAGGTTTTTCCTCTGTTTTTGAAAAAAAAAAAAAGTCTTTTGTTATTGAAATTTTATATCTTCATATTTAGTGTTTTTGTTGTTGTTTTAAATATATTTTTCCCCAAACCATTTTATTAGGAGCTAATCCAGACATCATACCATCATTCCATAGTTCAATCACATCAAGCAGTGTTGTATAATGGCTACCACAATCAGTTTCAAAATAGCTTCTTCCTCCTTGAACTCCTTGCTATTAGCTCCCCCTTAGTCCCCACCCCCCCCACCCCCCAGGAACTCTTATTCTACTTGTTGTCTCTATAAATTCATCAATCCTGGGGAGTTTTACTTTGCTGTTGTTGTCACTTTTGTGGGTTTGTTTTTTTTAATGCTTTTCTGTATATGAAATCCAGGATCGGTAACTCTATAGAGACGGTACTTGGAGTAATGGTTTCTTTGGGGCATGTCAGGGAGGGTGGGGGGAAACGGGGAGTTACTAGCAATGCATACAAGAATGAAGAAAATGTCCTATAATTGATTATAGTGATGATTTACAACTCTTAATGTGACTGAACTACTGAAGTGTATGATTTGTGAATTATATCCCAATAAAACTGTTAGAAAAAAATTATTATTATTTTTATCAGTCTCAGAAACCCACGGGGCAGTTCTACTCTTGTCACTATAAATCAGAATTGACTCGTGGAGGGAGGTTTGGGGGGGGGGGGATTCTTGAGAAAACCCTGGTGACATAGGGATTAACCGAAGGTGTTAACCAAAGAGTTAGTGGCTCAAACCCACCAGCTGCTCTCTGGGAAAAATGCCGGGCAATCTGCTCCTGGGAAAGGCCCCAGGGCAGCTCTACTCCACCTCATGGAGGCTACAGTGGGAATCAGCCAAACGGCAATGAGCCTGGTGGGTTTGTGCACGAATACGGACAGAAGCCTGCGGGAGGTGACAGCAAGGATTTTTACCAAGGGCTGGATGAAGCAGTAGCTGCTAAATAAGAACTAGCACATGAGCCTCTAGAAGACTTGGTTCACACACACACACACACACACACACACACACACACACACACACCATTTATACTCACTCTCAACTATCAAAATTCAAAAACTCTCTCTAGATTTGTCTTCAAATCTGGGTATCAGAGACAGGAAGAGAAGGACAGGGTTCCAGGGGAGAACATGTGTGTGAAGGACACTACTGTCCCTCTCGGTCTGTCATCCGAGGTCCTTTCCTTTCAGAAGGCATCACCAGGCCTCTAGAGGATGACCGTCTTACAAGCCCACCCCATCGCTCCGCTCCCGGATGCCGGTTCTCAGGGGGCTACGCTCACCCGTGAGTCTCCTGCACCACTGTGGTGAGCTGATGGAGCCATATTGGAAATCTCAAACTGCACCTCGCTGCGCCTTATACGGAGGCAATGCAGTGCGTAGGAAATCTGCTTGGCTGATTCAAGAAACAATCTGAAATCACACAGGTGTCCCTAAGTGAAAAAGTTTGGAACACAGCGGGAACAAAGGTAAAAAGAGAGATGAAAAATTACTGCCACTGGACAACCCAGCAACACCCACTTCTGGCTCCCTTCCGATCTCCAGTGGACCAGCTTGTGTGTAGTCTATCCTAATGGAGAGGGTGTGCGACTGCACCAGTGGGGCTCCACGGAGAACGAATCTCTACAGAAAAGAATCCCAGGATCTACGTTCTCGATTCTCCCAAGGATGGTAAACTCTATCACAATGGTAAACCCTATCACAATACCCATGCCATTGAGCAACGCCACCTCCTAGCCACCTTCCAGGACAGAGAAGGACTGTCACCCACAGGCTCTCAGAAGCTGCCAATCTGCACAGAAATAGACTGCCATGCCGTTCTCCCTTAAAGAGGCTTGACCTGCCTGCCTTTGGGTTGGTAGTGGAGTGCTTTACCCACGGAGCCACCAGGGCCTGTTCCTATGAATGTCCTACAACTAGAATCATTCTAGAAGCACCAGGACAGAAGTTAACTCATTAACTACAATGGTTAATGGCCTTGGGTTTTGAGCCTTGAGTTGCTCCTGGAGCCCCAGTTGAGAACGGCTTGTCTATATAATTTACTTTGTTTAGCGAACAACATTTTATTTATTTTTTAATCATTTTATTGGGAGCTCTTACAGATATCCAACATTCCATAATTCAATCACATCAAGCAGACTTGTACAATTGCTACCACAATCCATTCCAAAACATTTTATTTCTTCTTGAACGTCTTGGTATCTAACATTTTAAATAAGCATTTAATCAATACCTTCCATACACCCCACACTTGACAATAAAAAGAAATAAGAAGCAGCCCCCATCTTTAAATGCATAATCTTGCTGCAATGAATTATTGTTGCAAGTGAATTATTTAACATGGCTCTTCTAGCCGTAAGGGAACCCGGGTGGTAGAGTGGTTACACATTAGTCTACAAACTGAAAGGTTAGCAGCTCAAAACCACCAGCCACTCCTCGGGAGAAAGATGGAGCTTTCTACTCCCATTATGAGTTACAGTCTCAAAAAAGGGAATCAAACAAACAGAGTTACAGGCTCAGAAACCCACAGGGGCAGTTCTCCCCTATCCTATAAGGGTCGATATGATTCGGCATCAACTCCATGGCAGTGAGTTTGGTTTGGTTTCTAGCCATAGCCTTTGTTACTCCAACCAGCTGCCCTTCATTTTCCTGATGGGTGTGCGTAAGAAGGTGGGGGCAGATACTGACTGGATTACAGGATTCACCTGTGAGTGACTGTTAATGTGATCATCCTGATGGGTATAAAATGATCCATCTCAGAAGCAACAATAGGGACCTCATTACCAGCAAGAGAGAAGAGCCAAGAGCTGAGCGTGTCCTGTGGGATATAAAAAGACTGTTCCCAGCTCGTCTCCCCCAATACATATGTCAGACCAAGGACACTGCTTGCAACTAATGGTAAATGACTGTCAAGTTATCTCCCTGAAGGCACCAGCCATCCAGAGCAAGGAGACCCTATTGTCTGTCCCGCCATAGGTGGGGCTCACTCCCTGCTGTTAGGAACAGTTGATTGCTTCCCCTGAAAGTTTAGACTAAATCAAGTCTCCAGCTCAAGGACAATCAAGGTTAGATGCAATCATGAATCTAGGATCCGCCCATCTTATCACATGTATACCCTTATAATCCCTCCTCTTCCTATATCGTGTGTACCCCTAGATTGTCCCCCTCCCATTACTGTATTACCTATAGTACAGCCCCTTCCTGTGAAGTGCATCTTTCCCTGTAAGGGGGGATTGCACCCCCCAAAAGATATATATTCCTTAGTTAGTAATAAATCGCTCTCTCTCCTGCCCTCTCTGCCTGCACTGTGCGTGGACCTGGCTATTGAGATCATGGCCATCCAGGAGGTGAGCATGCAACCATGAAATGTGTCTGACTTCTTTATGTTACTCTCCCTCTCCTATCTCTCCCATTTCTCTATGACTTTACTATACTCTTTATATATCTTCACCGTACAATTGCGCTTACTGAACCCGTGATTAGTTGTGGGGGGCTGGCTTCCCCCACAAATGGCGCTCATCACATGGCAGTAGGAAAAAAAGTCTTTTGAGTTATACCCCATATAACAATTACATGGCCCCACTGGAATTGGGAAACTGAAGTGAGGATCCGGTGTGGGGATTAGCAGATAAGTAGTGGACACAGTGGATGAGTATATTAAAGAGGACAATGGGGCAAGGTAAAAGTAAACCTAAAACTTATGGTATTATGCTCACCCACTTACTTAAAACACAGGGCGTAAAAGTAATGAAGAAAAAGATGCAATATTTTCTAAAAGTAGTAAAAAGGTATAATCCATGATTCCCAGAGGAAGGAACTTTCGATCTGGAGACCTGGGAGGAAGTCACTATAAACTTAAAGGAAGCATACAGAGATGGGGAGAATATCCCTGTGGAGACATGGACTCTGTGGGCTCAAGTTAAGATGGTTTTAGAACCTTTGCAGGAGGAAGAGAAAGATTATCAGTCTAGTGAGAAGTCTTGTGTCTATTCAAATCTAGAAAGGCAAGCTAAAGTCTCTTTAAAAGAGTACGAATTAGGAATTGATTTGTTATCTAAAGCTTCTGATTCTAAATGAAACCTCATGGCCAAAGCCTCTATGCCCTAGGGGGGCTTCAGCCTCTGAGGGTCTAAAGGTGATAAAGCACTAGAGGAAGTGAATCCCAAGACCCAAAGCAAGGCTACTAAACAATGCCATTAAGCTCCCTTGCTTTCAAAGGTATAGAAAGCAAAGAAACAAAAACAGCAGAGTAGTGAGAAGCCTCTGAGATGCCCAAACTTAAATCTGGTGAGAAGCAGGCAGAATGGGTATCAGGCCGATGAAAAGATTTTAGAAAGAACTGATGAAACTAAGCCTGAATCAGAAGGAGACATCAGATTAGAAGCATCTGCCCCACTGCCAGAATATAGTGTAGAAAAGACTAGAGATTGTAAAACAATTACCAAGCCAGTGCTGGAGGTAGAGAGATTAGCTCCAAAGAAATGCAAACTAAGAGAGCTAACATAGCCGATGAAGTTCGGAAAGTGGAATTTCAAGCTAGACCGGTGGAGAAGACCAGCTCAGAAAATAGAAGCAAGGAGGCAAAGTATAGAAAAGCACATTTACTTTCAAGGGTAGAAAGAGGGATTGCAAAAGGTGATTTAGAATTTAGAATGTCTTATCCTGTCTGAGTTATTAACAGACAGCCTGGGGAACACCCACAAGGAATTCACAGTGCCTTCCCCTATGAGTTGCTAAAAGATCTCAAGCAGGCAGTCACTATGGTCCAGACCAGGGGTCCTCAAACTTTTTAAACAGGGGGCCAGTTCAAGGTTCCTCAGACCCATTGGAGGGTCTATGAACAAATCCCTATGCACACTGCACATATCTTATTTTGAAGTAAAAAACAAACGGGGCAAAAACACCTGGCGGGCCGCATGTGGCCTTTGGGCCATAGTTTGAGGACGCCTGGTCCAGACTCTCATTTTGTAATTAGCATAAGATCTTTGGCAGAGTCTGAGTGTTAGATCCCATCTGATTGGAGAGCCCTGGCAAACATATGTATTTATCCTTTAGAAGTTTACAATATATCTGGTAGAATTTTACAGCCCATTCACAAACTCATAAAAATACTGAGAATGGGATAAAGGAATTCATCATCTGCTCAGGGATGAGAATTATATCACAGTTGAGTCACAACTACAGTTTCCTGGATATGCAATAGCACAGGTATGTGAGGTTTGCCTAAGGGATTGGGAAAAGATAATACCATCAGGAGAGAGAAGGCCAAGTTACACAGCTATAAGACAGTGGAATGATGAGTCCTATGTTGACTTTGTGTCCCGATTAGAACATTCTGTCTCCAAATGTGAAAAAATGTGCAGACAGTAAAAGACCTAGTTCACAAGCTATCTTTTGATTTCTCTAATATGCACTGTAAAAATGGCTTGTGTCCCTATAGGGAACAAGTAACACTGCTAGAATATCTTAGAATTTGCAGGCATTTAGAGACAGATGAATACAAGGCTGACCTTATGGCAGCCACTTTAGCAAAGTACACTGACCATAAAGGAAAATGCTTTAGTTGTGGAAAGATAGGTCATCTTCTAAGAGAGTGTAGACAGCACAGGCCAATCAGCCTGGCCACAAAGAACAAGCTGAGGCCTGCACCAGAGCATGGGCCAGGACCACCGAGTTTGGGTTTAAAAGAATTTGTCTTTGCCCCCACTGCAGGAAAGGAACTCATTGGGCTAATCAATGTCACTCAAGATTCAACAGTAAAGGATTGCCATTAACAAACACTTCCCAGAAATAGGAAATAAAGGAGTTTGATCCAAGCCCTGACCAACAGAGCACAGAAGGCAAAGCCTGGGCTAGCAAAGAAATATCTTAGAGAGAAATCACGCGTATCCCCCAGCCTCACAGCAGGAAACCAGACCTGGCCAAACTTGCAAAACGTCCAGCCTCTGTTCTCACTGCAGAACGTTTGACTAACCTAGAAAAGGCTCAGAAGCCCCCGCAGCAGCCTGTTGAACCAAAAAGCAGGAGCCTCTTATTGAAAGAGTAATACAGTTTTTATCAGGAAGGTTTAACCTAAGTACTCAAGGAATTCAAACTGATATTGGCGTTGATCAGAGTTGTGAGGAAAAGCTAAAGGCTGTAATTAAATCAGAAAATTTTAAGAGTGGTACTTGGGGTCCACTACCTAAAAGACCTATAAGACATTTATTAGGAAAGTCCAACCTAAATTCTCAAAGTGTTCTGATGGCTACTGGCATTATTGATCAGGATTATGAGGAAGAAATTAGGGCAGTAATTAAATCTGATATACTAGGGTTTGTAAAGAAGGAAGAGTGCTTAAGCCAATTTGTGGTTCCTTGCATTTCTAGAGTTAAAATTTATACCGATCAGGAAAGAGTACTTGAGAAGTCTGAACACTCTTTAAATCAAGGGGTCATCTGGAATGCTGTTGTGGGGAAAACAGTGCCCCACATGGAATTAGAAATTGGAGGAAAAAGGGTTTTCAAATCTGGATATGGGGTCATTTTATTAGGGCATTCAGGTGGGCCTAAGACCTGCCCATTAACTTACCCTAAATCCAGCATGGAAGGAATGAGAGAAGTTAACCAGATCAGAATATTGCAAGATTATAAAATCCTACAGTGTAAAAAAGGCTGAAGGGCAATACGGCTTAATTGAGCCTGTTACCTTACTAGTACACTTAGAGAAAAAAATGTCTGTTTGCTAAGTTAGTTCAAGAACAGCTGAACAAATTTATTAAGTTTTTTTCAGTCTTTCAAATCATCCCAAGTGTGGTAAGACAGCTAGATGCCTAAATTTTCATAGCAATGAAGATTAACTAACAAGTTCCACTGGTTTGGAATCAGGCAAGTTCCCTGATATAGGTTATAATGTTTTAAAATCTACATTGTTAAAACAGAAGGGGGGAAAGAGAAGTGTTCTGTGTGACAAATTTCATTTGGTCATTTTAACCAAAACATTTTTCTCCTTACTAAAAGCTTGTAACAAAATTAGGGCAGATAAAGACATTTTCACTTCTACAGAAAAAAAGCTGGTCCTAAGAAGTCCTAATAAGATGGGAATCGTGTCTGGGATCCAGGTCCACTTGTCACTTGGAGAAAGGGCTATATACAACATTTATGTTTTTGCAGATTAAAGCTGATGGACTCCCCTTAGAAGGACACAACCACGTTTCAAGAAAAACGAAGGGAAAGGAGATGAAGAAACAACCCAATCTTAACCATGATTCTGTTTCCAGGTTGCTGACACCCCGAAGGGAGGGTCTATTTATTTATGTTTTCACAGGCAAAGAATATACTGTAGGTGGATTTCTTTTCAGCCAGCAAGGCCCAGAAGAAAGTAGGGAAGCTGATGCTGTGATCTGAGACTAAAAGGAACAGCCAGACACCCCAGTGAGGAAGGCAAAAATTTAAATTTCACTCTAGGATTTGAAACTCTGCATTTCTGTGTGGGCGCCACCCCTAGCTGTTTATCTGTTAACTCTCAGGCATGGAATAACTAGCTGGTCTTTTATGAAACCAGCTATGGCTTCTCTATGATAATGGGTGAAACGTTTGCAGAATATGAAAACTCCACTA
Organism: Echinops telfairi; assembly: GCF_000313985.2. NCBI lineage: Eukaryota > Metazoa > Chordata > Mammalia > Afrosoricida > Tenrecidae > Echinops > Echinops telfairi. The sequence goes on from NW_022111368.1 coordinate 42,108,934, forward strand.
CTGTGGAGAGGAGATATGGAAGCCTGTAAATTTGTGAGTTACCGGCATGTCGTTGCTGACAGATTCAAATGGCTCAAATGTGAGGGGCCACATGGAAAGATGTTAAGAAATGACACTGTGACTATTGATTGGGGCCCCCATGGAAAGTTTTTAAGTAATTGCTCAGAGGGATCCAATATCAACTCGTGTGATTATATAAGTAATTGTGAATGGCAAAAGACCCCTAATGGCATTGCCACTACCAGATCAAAGTTAATGGCTTGGCAAGAAGGGGGCCTTGCACCTCCCCACCCCAGGTTACTGTGGCCTGAGACAGGACCTGAACAGTGGAACCTGTGGAAGTTACCTCTTGCCACTAAGCCTTTGAGACTTGATACATAATCTCGTGTGCAAAACTGCCTTAGGTGTTTGCTGTAGGAAACATCATCATAAATGAAACTGCTCGCAGTGCCACTTGCCATAATTGTAAATTGTTCACTTGCATTAACCATGCTCTGCTTATAAACCTTTCTAAAGACAGCATTCTCATCCTAAAGAGCAGGATGGGGGTGTGGATCCCAGTGAAGATGAAATGCAGATGGGAAAGTAGTCCAGAATCGTCCTTCATAATGCAAGTGATGTCGGAGATATGGGAAAGGTCATTGCAGCTATAATTGGACTTATAGCAATTGCCACCACTGCTGCCATCACTGGGGCGGGGGGTGGAGGGGCACTACAAGAGTCCATCAAAACTGAACACTTCATGCAGATGGCAAGTGAACTCACATCAGTTCTGGGCCACTCAGGCAAAGGTGGACGATGAACTGGGGACAGGGGGTACTTGCGAAGCTGCAGCAAACTGTCCAGTGGTTTGGAGATCAAATTATGGACTTGCAACATCAATTAATGCTAAAATGTGATTGGAAAATGCTGAAATCTGATTTTTGTGTAACCCCTTACCCATATAATAAGACACTGCATGATTGGGATTTGATTAGAAAACATTTGCAAGGATTTAAGGGAAACATTTTAGTACATGTTAATCAGGTAAAAAAGAATATTTTCTATACATTCAAAGACAGACTCGAGGCGTCCCCTGGCTCTGATCTGATTAAACAATTGGTGGATGGCATAGAAGGATTGGACCCGAGCGCTTGGGTTCAAAGCATTTCTCATAGCCTGGGTTCCAGCCTGACAGTGCTGCTCATAATCATAATTTTTGTCCTGGCTATCATGTGTTGCTGCTGTAGAAAGCTAAGGTGTGTGAAGGAAAATCATACAGCCTCCATGGCCTTTTTGAACTTTGTGCACAAAGCAAACACTGTGGGGAGCACAGAACAGGAAGAGAGTGTATACAGATGAGTCCTTTATTCTCACGCTAAGAAGCCTGGCAGGCCGGGTTTCTGGGGTGGAGGGAGGCCTTCACCCTTGTGAGTTGGAGGTAAGTCCTACTCACAGTCTCATGATATTGTTCCCCACATTACCCTCCTATAGGGTGCTGACTTAAAGTTATTCTCTTACAGCGCATAGCTGATTACTGTATGGCTGGCAGCTTTAACTACAGAAACAAACATTCCTATTTGCTATAGCGCATCCCGCCTCAGCATCAGCCCCTCTCATACCTTCCTCCAATAGCAGATGGGCATAGGGGGACTTTATCCCCAGTGCCTGGACTCAAAAGGTTTGCCATAAGCCTGAATTTTTGGCTATATTAATTTGGCAGTTAAATTTGCCTTGACAGCTTTCAATGTAAAGAAAATAACCACATTGCCCCTGTGGCTCTTTTGAATTTTATATCTAAAACAAAAGGGGGAATTGTGGGATATAAAAAGACTGTTCCCCAGCTCGTCTCCCCCAAATATAAAGGTCAGACCAAGGACACTGCTTGCAACTAATGGTAAATGATTGTCAAGTTATCTCCCTGAAGGCACCAGCCATCCAGAGCAAGGAGACCCGATTGTCTGTCCCACTGTAGGTGGGGCTCACTCCCTGCTGTTAGGGACAGTAGATTGCTTCCCCTGAAAGCTTAGACTAAATCAAGTCTCCAGCTGAAGGGCAATCAAGGATGCCCTTAAATCATGAATCTAGGATCTGCCCATCTTGTTACACGTATAGCCTTAAGCCCTCGAATGTACACCCCTAGAGCATCATCCTCCCCTTACTGTATTACCTATAGTACAACCCCTTCCTGTGATGTATATCTTTCCCTGTAATTAGGGGGCTTGCACAGCCCCAAAAGATATGTAAGCCTTGGTTAGTAATAAATCTCTCTCCTGCCCTCTCTGCCCGCACTGTGCACAGACCTGGCTGTTGAGCTCATGGCCATCCAGGAGGTGAGCATGCTACCATGAAATGTGTCTGACTTCTTTATTTTACTCTCTCTCCCATCTCCCCCATCTTTCTATGACTTTACTATACTCTTTATATATCTTAACCGTACAATTGCGCTTACTGAACCCGTGATTAGTTGTGAGGGGTTGGCTTCCCCCACAGTGTCTTTTGGACCATGAGATCCCTGAACAGTAAATCTCCTGGGCCCAGAAGACAGTCGCAACACCAGAGGAGTGAGAGGTGCGGCAGCAGGCGCCAGGGCAGTGCACTACCTAGGCCACAGAACAAGTAAAAGCCGAGAGCTCTGGGGCAGGAGGCTGGCTTGTGGAGTCGGGTGCCTCTATGCGCTTAACTGGGGGAGCTGGTTTTGATGACTCATGAAGTTGGAGCTGAGTGCCTTCAGACTAAGACTTCAATGGAATAATAGGCCTTTGGGGCATTTATTGGCAGCCCTAAAAGAGCTTTGTAACATTGCCCAAGCAGGACAGAGGCTAGGCCAAGAGACAGACTGGGGTGCAGAGAGAGGCCTGCCTTGGGCAATGCAGATAAGTACCTGTCCTGACTGAACATCTGTATCCTGAACATTTCTCATCTCAACTGTAGCCCACAATGGTGAGCGTCTTCTTTGAGCCCTGTGTTAACACAGCAGAGTGCCTTGGGAGGGAAACGTCTGACTTCTGCCTTGTGGCAGTCAGCCTGTGTGTGGGGGGGTGGGGGGGGGGGTGGGGGCGCGCACGGTGCTGGAGGAGGACAGGTGTGGTCCCTGCATGTTTCCTAAGTGGCCAAGGAGCCCTTGGGCACCTTGGGCAGGGAGCCCCTGCTCCACCACAGGTAATGAGGGGGGAAGCAGGGGTGGAACAGACAGTGAATGCGCTCTGAAAAGCTGGCTGCTCGGGTGAGTCCACCTCGCCTTGCCTCAGAAGACCGTCCGTGGTGACTGACGGCTGAGCACATGAACCACTGGAAACCTCAGGAGAACAGCTTTGCTCCAGCACACATGACGTCCCCGGGAGTCAGAACAGGCTCGGCGACCACTGGTCAAGACTTCAGAGACACAAGAGCGGGGCAGGAATCACAGATAAAGGAAGGGCTTGTTAGAGACCCCAGTCACAGCTGGCTGGGGGGCGGGGGGGGGGGCCAGTGAGGGGTGCTGGTTCCTTCTAGAGGAGGTACGGAACCTGAGAGACAAACAAGGAGGGGTCGGACAAGGGATGAGGAGGAGGAAGCCACAGAGCTCGGTGACGGGGCAGGGATGGTGGCTCACACAGCCTGCATAACAGAGTCAGGTGGCTGACTGAGGCATGTGGGGAGATAGGGGCGATCTGCAGGAAGGCTTTGCGAAGCTGCCCCTCGCCTCCGAGGGGCCTTAACAGCCGAGATAGTGGTATCAAACAAGGCAGCAGAGGGAGTAAGTGCCGCCCCAAGCTCTAGTTTAGGGAGGAAACCGCCAGGCTCACCCTCCCCTGTGGGTCTCACTACAAAAGCCACTGTATGGACCAGCTCCCTGGCAATGGGCCTGCATGACAGCAAATTGTGCATGCAGAATGTTTTACAGGAAAAGCAAACAAACAAAACACACCTATAAGGCAAATAAAGTAAAACCTAGTGTTTGGGCTGGGTCTGGACTACGCAGCCCCCATCTCCTCTCCAGCTCCTCAGGAAGATAGAACTTCAAGGCCCCCATTTTCAGCCTCTGGGGAGGATAAATGACCTGAAGTATGCATCTTCTGCCCCAACATTCCAAGGAGCTTATCTCTCCAGACCAAGGTTGTGCAGCCCCTGCCCCAGCACTCCAGGGAGTAGGTTGGCAAACAACAATGGCACTTCCCACGGATCCCATCCTGACTCAAGGTCCTGCGCTGCAAGTAAAACATCTCCCTTTTTTTTTTAAATCGTTTATTCGGGGCTCAGACAACTCTTATCACAATCCATGCATACATCAATTGTGTAAAGCACATTTGTACATGCATTGCCCTCATCATTCACAAAACATTTGCTCTCCACTTAAGCCCCTGGCATCAGGTCCTCTTTTTTTCCCCACCCTCCCCGCTCCCCCCTCCCTCATGAACCCTTGATAATTTATACATTATTAATTTATCATATCTTGCCCTGTCCGACGTCTCCCTCTAACATCTCCCTTCTTGTTGTCAATGTATACCTCCCTAGCTTGACTCCTATATATCTCCCACTGCCTCACCGACAAGCTGCGATTTCCCTAACGCATTGGGTCTCGGAATCTGCCCAGGAGCTCAAGATGCTCCTGTCCCTTTGTCTGCTCTCCCTTCCCTCCCGGGAGCTCTTTCCCTTCCCTCATAAAGCCGCTCTTAGCCGCACGTTCTTTGTCTCAAGCCTATCTCCATTCCTTGTCTCAGTGTTGACCTCTCACCAAGCACCTGGTTTCTCAATGGAAGGATTCCCTCTTAATAGAAAACGTGAGTCGTTGGACTGAGTAAGTAACACTTAATAGAAGAAAGAGAAAGCCGCTTGACTTGGCTATTCTGGGAACCAACATACACGGGTTCCACACCAGCCTGAGCGGGTCCCTGACTGAGGCAGCATGCTGGGAAACAAGAGACACAACCAGGATGATGGGAAAGGGTGGATCAGAATTCCCAATCAGCCCCAACCTGGGTGCTGAAGAGAAAGGGTAAAGGTTTGGAGTGTATTAGTGGCATCACATCCACGAGGCTCAGAAATATCTCCAAGCAAACCACACCTTCAAGTCCACTCCAACTCACCCTGGCAAGGACAGAGGGCTGGACTGCAGCTCTGGGCAGGACTAGAAAGCTACATCCTTCTCCACAGAGCGGCTGGGAATTTCGAACCACTGACCTTGTGGTTGGCAGCCCAACATGTTATCCAGTGTGCCACAAGGGCTCACTGCACAGGAGCCAAAAGTAAGCTTTGTTTGGGGCACTTGACATCAGAACACGTGCGACATGTCTGAATGTCCACAACTCTTAAATAGTTCACTTCATAAAAAGGTGGGAAACCAGCCTGTGGGAAGACCACATTCCTAGGGCCAGTCCTGCAAAGTGCCTGGGGCATAGGACAGATACAGTCCCTCCCCCAAACTCCCACAATCTCATTTCAAGGGGCATTTCCCCCTCAGGGAGCCCCAAGTGATGTAGGGGTTGTATGTTGGGCTGTTAGCCACAAGGTCAGCGGTTCAAAACCACCAGCTCCGCCTGGGGAGAAGGATGGGACTTTCTACTCCTGTAAAGAGTTACTGTCTTTGAAACTGATGAGGGCAACAGGTGTACATAGGTGCTTGACTCAATGGATGTATGTATGGACTGTGATAAGAAATGTACGAACCCTCAATAAAATTAAAAAAAAAAAAAAAAAGAGTTACTGTCTCAGGAACTCACAGTGGGCAGCTCTACGCGGTCACTGTGAGTCGGCATCCACTCCACGGCAGTGAGTGTGGAGTTTGGGTTTGGTGTCATTGTAGGTTAAAGCATTGAATTGCTAACTGCACAGTTGGTGGTTCACATCCACTGGCAGCCACTCTGTGGAAGAAAGCTGAGGCAGTCACGTCCCATAAAGCTTTAGAGTCTCAGAAACCCTAAGGAGCCCTTCTACTTTGTCCTGTAGTCTGTATGAGTTGGGTGGCGTGGGGGTGGGGATGGGGCATCTCACTGTAAAAAATACAGCCAATTAGAGCCATCACCAGTCGAATTACCAGGAGGTACCCCCCCCCCAATGTATTTCTTTTCAAAGCTGTATATTAATTTTTTTTTTAACAAAACAACCCTATCACCTTCAAAGTACTCTCCATTATACTTAATAAATTTGCCAAATCTTCAATTCCATTTTTGGAAACAGTTTTCAAACTTATCTGTTTGGATGGCTGACAGCATCTCCCTTGGTTTTTTTGTTTTCCCTCATTTTTTTTCCTTCACCTCTTCCACCTCATCATCTAATCCCTGTCCTTTCAGCTCCCTCTTGATTTCAAATATATTGTACATATGGGGTTCAAGAAAATAGATTCTGAAACTAATTTCACCTGTTTTCTTTTTTAAAGTTTTCATTGTGGCTACTAACACAGCCTTGCCTCCCCACACACACACCGTCCCCTCCCCCCACCCCTAAAAAAAAAAAGCCAAACCCACTGTTGTCCAGTGGTTCTAACTGAAAAGCGACTCTCTAGGACAGAATACAACAGCCCGATCTGTCTTCAGCACTGTCTTCTTTAAAGCAGACAGCCACATCTTTTGGCGGATCCTTTCGGCCAGCAGCCAAGCACTTGGCTACCATACCACCACAGCCCCATTTAGCCACTCAACTCAACTGCTATCAACTGACTCTGACTCACAGAGACCCTGTAGGACAGTGGAACTGGCCCCTTTTCCTGAGGGTTTCTGAGGCTGTAAATCTTCATGGGAGCAACAAGCCTCATCTTTCTTCCGAGGAATGGCTGGTGGTTTCAAACTGCTGACCTTCTGGTTAGCAGCCCAATTAAAAATGAGTCCAGGTGGCTCTACACTGGGCTGGCCTGGAAGGAGGGTAAGTGAGCAGCCTACAGCAGTCAAGTCCTGGAAGACTAAGCGCTGGCCTGCTGCTGCTAAACAGAGGTACATACTGGATGCCGGCCCTGCGAGGTGAGTCCCACAGCCCATCCTCCTAAGTGGTCTGCTGTAGAGTTTAGTTAAGACGGAACAGGATGTCTGTGAAAAGACAGAGAGAGGTGACAAACAAGGTAGAAGAGGGTAAGAAAGAGGACAGCCAGGGAGAAGAAATGCTGAGTAAGAGAAAAGCCACCCCTGCTTGGAACTCAATACCTGTTAGCCTTTCATTACGGTCTTAAAATAATGTTACATCGAGGGCACTGCAAATAAACAAAACCAAAAAGTACAAATTGTTGAATGAAAATGAGTAGGCTCTGCAAACTTTCCCCCAAACCACAATAAAAAAGAAAGCCAAAAAAAAGGACAACTATTCTACCAAAGTAATTGTTTTCATTTAATTTAGTTCTATCAAATTTTCCCTCTTTGGACAAATTGAATCATGTGGCCTGATAGTTAGCTATTATAATATAATTCCAGATGGTGAAAAAAGTGAAGCAGGGGTGGGGGGGAAGGGTGAGGCATTCATGGATGTGGAATGTGGTGAACCAGTCAGTAAGCTGACCCTGGATCTTTCTCCATGTGGCAACAGGAGAGTCAAAATGTCTTGTGTGGCCTCAACAGCCCAAACGAGAAGAGCGAGGCTTTCCCTCTAGGATTCAGGGAAGTTGCAAGTAGAATTCAAAATCCACAGGCCGTCTGCAGCAAAGAGCACCGGGAACAGAGGTCGAGCCCGGCAGGTTGGCTAGAGAAAACCCACTCCCATCGAGTCCATTCCTCCAATTCACAGCGACCCTAAACGTAGGGTAGAACTTCCCCTGTGGGTTTGAACCTGACCTTTTTTGGTTAGCAGCCCCATGCTTCACCACCATGCCACCAGGGCTCCCTGGCAAGGGAGATGCTTCCCCAGTGTCAGAAGCTCTTGGAGAATAAAGGCGCTCTACAGCCCAGGTTAACCTGCTGCCTGGTCCAAGGATGGGGAGAATGGAGGCTGAACGGTGCCCACACTTGGGGAGACTTCACGGGGTACAGTCAAGAAGAGATGGATCTTGACTCCTGGGACCAAAGGCAAAGCTGTTTCTTTCCAGTTTCGAAGGACTCACACTGGTCGTTCCTCACCTAGGAGACGGAGCCACCCCAGCTTTGGCAGTCGATCCTAGAGCTGAGCCTCCACACCCCTCGTGGCCCAGTCACCCCTCTCCTAACTACAGGCCCATCAGAACTGCCTGTGTTATACACCAAAGCACAAGTATGGCTAGAAGAGTCATAGCCAAATGCTGAGGACTGGCCACATGTCCATCGGTAAATATGTGTCGGGTCACCCAATGGCCACTACCAGCAGCCAGGAGGCAACGCCACAACTACAGGTAGCATCGCGGATGAGTCTCAGCACCTAACTTAGCTTCAGGAAAGAAGATTCAGTAGAATTCCACTTATAGAAAGGACGCGCACAGGAAGGAAGTCGGGTCAGCAGTTATGCTGGAGGAAGTGGCGCTGGCAGAGAGCACAGGAGAGCTCCCGAGGCTGCAGCATCTTTTGCTCCTGGATCCCTGTGCCGAGTAGATGGCTGGGCTCAGGTAGGAAGACCCACTGAACAGTCCGAAGCTTATGGCATGCCTACTTCGCTGGTATGTAAGCCACCGTGTAGGAATGTTTTTTATAAAGCTTTGTCCAGTGTCAGACAAGCATGGTCATGTCCGTGAATTCCTCTAACCTCCCACCTCCATCCTGCTCTCTCACACACCTTGGGGGAGGGAGCCCTCCCTGTGCTTGTGTTAAGCTGGCTCTCCTTGCAGAAACCTCTGGCCACCAATCCACAGGTATGGCTTCCTCCCACACCAGGCCGGTGACTGACTTGCCCCTTGGCTAACTTATTCCACCCATGTGGATCGATTCCTGGCTTCTCCTTCCTTGGCAGTTAAGGAGGTCGAAGTCATTACTGTGGGTCCCAGATATGCCCAGTGTGGCATTTCTGCCTGAAAACCTAGGCAATGCCCTCTGGGAGGGCTCTCAGTCCTGGGTGGTCTCTGTAGGCAGCAAGGAGTCAAGTGTTCTCAGGCGCACAGGGGAGCAGTCCTCCCTCTTCTCCCAGGCACTGCTGCCTCTGAGACACACACCTTGCCCCTCCCAACCGCAGAAGCCCCCCAGATCATCATGGCCCCTCTCCTCCCTCGTGCCAGCAGCCTCATCACCGCCGAGTAGCTCAGCTAGGAAAACAGGGAAGAACTAGAGGGAGCAAATCAAGGACCAAGGCATTCGTTCTTCACCCTAACTGTCCGGGATACACCCTTAAAATGCACCACTGCTCTATTTTGATGGAAAAACAAGAACAACTCACTGCCATCAAGCGAATTCTGACTCTCAGCCATCCTACAGGATCGAGCGGACCTGCCCCTGCGGGGTTTTAAGGCAGCAGCTCTTCACAGAAGTAGAACGCCTCATCTTTCTCCCTCAGAGCGGCTGGGGGTTTTGAACCACTGACCTTGCGGTACCAGGTGACCAGTGGGCGGTTTGTGCTACATTTACAAGAGCCTTGTAAATGGTGCAGGCTGACGACAAAAGCACAATTGCAGGTCTTTACACCCTTTGACGTGGTACTGGCCCCTGAACCAGAACCCTCTTTGCTCCTTCCCCATTTCCCCCCATTTCTTTTCTTGCCTAGAGAAGAAACAGCTACGGATCATAACCAAGCATGCTTTTAACGTTCAGAAACAGCAGCACCCCATGTATACACATGATACACATACAATCATATGCCCCTCCTGCCATTCTGGTGACAGGACAGTTCAAATTCATTTGTCTACGCGGACATCTGGAACTCAGGTAATCCCTGACCTTACTGCCAGAAAAAACGAGACATTCCTTTAGCCGTCAAGCTTTCAGGATTACAACGTCCTGGTTGTAGCTGAATTGAATAAAAATGATCTCTTGTCCACGGTTTCAGGGCACATATTTTTGCTGTGCAAGAGGATTAGCACTCCCAGAGCCAAGCAGAGGGCTGGCTACACACCAGGGTAGCTGTGTCTCCTTCCTCTTTGTGGCCCCCACACCTGGTGACACAAGGAGCAGGCGACCCACCTGCGCCAGATAAAGCATGGCTGGGTAAACCCATTTTCTCTTTTAAGCGAACGATACCTCTTTAAGCAAAGACCATGCATACGCAGGCCCTGCTTCGTTTGTAAAAAAAAAAACAAACCAAAAACCACTTTGTGGTCAAGGCCACGGAACCGAGGGCCTGGAAGCAGGGTCAAGCCTCGAGTACAAACCAAAGCTTGCGCGATCCAAGGGTGATGAGCGTCCGCCAGCTCACCCCGCTGGGGTAGGACAGAGGCAGCAACCGCCCTCTCCCTCCTCGCGGGGCTCCTCCGAGGGCGACGACTGACCCCTTGCATTACTTACACATTAAAGGCGCACAACGAATGCATTCCTTGCCCAGCCACCGATCACAGTCCAGGGTAAAACATAATAAAAGGACGCCAAAACGTGTCTCCTCCGTAGAGCTGACCGCACAGAGTGGGCGGCGAAGGTCACTGGCGGATTTCTACCGGCAGATCCCGCCACACATCACGCCTCAAAGGACGTGCAAAGGTGGATGCGGCCGGAGGTCTTGGAAGCCAAGAGGACTCCGCAGGAGGCCCCCCTGGCCCACGGCGGGGGACCGAGCGAACTCGGGGGTGCCTGCTCAGAAGCTTCCAGCAATGAATTAAACCCCGAGCCGCAGCGGCATACACAAAAGGGGCCGCTGCAGCAGGAGAGCCCCCCGACCTCCCGCCGCCC
>NW_022111368.1:42120174-42128277 GCF_000313985.2 Echinops telfairi
AGGAGTTGGGGGAGCGGAGCCCCGCGGGCACTGCGGGCCGCTCTGTGGCTGGGCTCCCAGGCACCCGGGGTTCTCGCGAGCTCCCCGCGGGTCCCCGGCGAAAGGAACAAAAGGCTTTGGCGGCACGCAAGAATGGTGATGCGGGGCGGGTGGATGGAGGGGCTTTCCGTGGTCACGTGCTTCCGTCCCAGCACAGCCCCCACGTCCAGCCCAGCCTGACTCGGGCCCGAAGTCCTTCGAGACTTGCACGACGCCAGTGCCGCGGGCGTGTCTGCAGACGATCTGGACATCGCATGGTTTCACGTGTTCGAAAAGGAAGAGAGCGCGCGCTGATTATCCGGGGTGGGAGAACGCAGGCCCAGAAAACTGAAGTGAGTTGCCGGCGTCGTCGGGGCTTTTAGTGGCAGGGCCAGGATCAGAACCTGGGCTCGGAGTACCCACTTCCAAACCTCCGAAGCCCCTCTCGATTCAGGGGAGAATATGCCATTAAAAAAAAGCACAAGTATGACTGCAATCTAAAATTAACGGTATTCAGAAAACAAAGAGCTTAAAGCACCGATACGTGCTTAGCACAGTTGAACTTGTAACTTTCTGTGCCTTGGGACTGACTTGCTGGCGCCTCAGCGGAGCCAAGCCAGTCGGTGCTTTCTGAATTGCCTTTCAGGTTGACAGTGCCTCTTGGCTTTGTGCCTGGGACCCAGGTACAGTCGGGAAAGGGTGATCCTAGGCGCTGAGACAAATGCCCGAGAGCCTGTCACCCTGCGACAGCTTTCATATGACAGCTGGTTGGGAGCTGTCTCACTTCCCCCGCCCACTCCCCCGCTCCCCTGCCCCCAGGGAGGGCACGGAATCCAAAAGCAATCTCACTGCCATCTTGTCCATGCGGACTCAAAGCGCCCCTAATAGGACAGGGGAGGGCTGCCCTTGTGAGTTTCTGAGACTGCACACCCTTAATGGGAGTAGAAAGCCCCTTCTCTCTCCCAGAGAAGGCAAGGCTGCAGGAGGGGAAATTTATATAGATTATATATATAATCTAGAGAACAAAAGTCAGGAGAGGAAGCTTTGGGGGAGGGGGGTGGCAGAAGAGGGTGGAATGCTTTCACGAAGGGCTTTTACCACCCAAAATAAAACAGGAGGACACCACAGCGTTTTTAAAACACCAGAGGGAAAGCTGTCAGTAGGCAGTCGGAATCCAGGGAGCAAGCCAAGGTGGGACAGGCACAGCAGCTGCTGGATCAGTGACAGCTGCAAGGAAAAGGCTGAGCCAGGCGCCCACTAAGCCTCGCCTAGAGACCTGCCCCAGCCCTGCCTGCACAACCAGACCACCTTTATCTCTCCGCTCCAGGCCTTGTTCCCTCTCGAGCTCTTTGCACCCGGAAGCCACCTTACCATCATCTGGCTTGCCGTCCTCTGTCTGCTCTCCTCTTCCACAGAACCAAGTCCTTCTAGCGCTGTGGCAGGTGTGGGAGTCAGCAGGAGCCTGGCTGGGAGGAGGGGATGCACAGAAAGGCTGGGACGAAAAGGGAACTTGAAGCTGCCTTCTGCCCATGTCTGTTACAAAAGCTGCGAAGGCCGCCCTGTGCTCACTCCCTCGTTGATTGCACACCATGAGCACCCTCTTGCCTATGGTAGGAAAAGAGGTTAACCCACTTGAAGGGTAAGAACCCTTTCCACCAGCCACAGAAGCTCCCCTTACCTCTAGGTCTGGATTAAGACAGCAAACCTTGTCTAAAATTAGACTGGAACCAGCCGGGCCAGGAACTGGTCTAGGAGAAGCTTCTGGATTCTGGCTAGCCAAAGGATAGGACAGATTGTAAATCTGATTTTGTAGTAGCTCCAGGAAAAGCTTAAACAGCCCTGACAAGAGTGAAGCCATTTTGAGTGACAGAAGCCATTGTGAACTATAAATGAACTAGCTGATATGAGGGAGGCAGGCTGTGCGGACGAGTGCAACGAACTGTACCGGAGGAAATGTGTGTTCGGAAGGCTTGCGAAAACTAAGAGCAGTGATTGTTCAACTAAGAATGGCTAACTGCAATATCCTGCTTCTACACATTGCAAACGTATGAAAACCGTTGGAAAATTAGACAGGCCACTGCTCAGTCTCCTCTCAGGAGGACTGACAGTCCCTGCCGCAGGTAATAAAACTTTTTCTTTTGAACTTGTCGGCGGTCTGGGACATTTTGTGCTTCTTTGCCACGTTCTTAACTCGCTACCTTCGTCCTTCTGATGTCAGGCCCTGTGGTTGCCCTCAGCAGTCATTCCACATGGAGTTTGGGTTATTTCGCCACCCTCTCGGCTCTATGGGTGGACACTGTTGGTGTAAGCTGCTGGTTTTCAACCTATTGCCAATGAACTCCTGGGGGTCCCCGAGGGCCTTTCAGGCAGTCTGTGGCTTCAAAAAGATTTCAGAATAGTCTGAGGCACTATGTCCCTGCCCCAGACGGTCAAATGCCACGGAGTCAGCACGGCTGGATCCTTCACAAGTCAGCGGCTCCACACAGTGGTGCTTTCTTCACCACCACCACCTAGGGCTAAAATGAAATCATAATAAATTCTGTTTCACTCACGGATGTTCTTCTGCAGCAAAGATTAGTGATTTTATGAAAACCTCAACCCTGAGTAGTTTTCACTGTTTTATGTGATCACGTGGGGCATACACAAAAGGCACGTGCTCCAGGCTGAAGGAGGATCATTGTCTCAAGAGACAGCCCTTGTGCAATCACTGGAGCTGTAAGCTGAACTGGCCACTTTTTATTTTTCATAGACTACCACGGCGACTTGAAAAAGATAGCTGACAACTAGGTTTATTCAGATTGGAGCATTTGGCAGGCATATTCTTAAACATGCAAGAAGTGAAACGGACCCCTTTCCATAGGTAGGTTTATTGTGCCAACCTGGACAATAGGAATATGTGGGATTAATAAGGTCGCCGTTTGATTGGAGGACAAAGAGTTAACTGGCTGGACAAGCCCCGCCTCTCTCTCTTCCTCTCTGGTGATCGGACCAGCGTGTAGCTGCATTAGCTGGTTTTCTGCCTCAACTGAGGTTCCTTCAAGACCTGCTTCACCATGCTACTGAGCATCACTTGAGCTTGGGGCTGTTGGACCCTCTTGCTTTGCTTGAGTTCAATATCCCATCTGAGCCCGCTTCAATAAGCTCTTGAGCTGCTGACTGTTGGTGACCAGCCCTGCTGTTTGCTGCCTGTGGCTGGACTGCCCACATTGCCCCCAGGGAAGACTCAGCTACCTTGGACCCAGTAGGCCTTCTGAGTTGAAGGGCTTCAGTGTATTAACTATTCCACGGAAGTGAGTTGAACTGAGCCCTCTGTGTGTGGACTAATTAGCTGTTGCATTCCTTCATACCGTATATATCTATACATATATATAAAATTTATTTATATTTATATAAAATCATAAGTGTCCTGGTTTTGTTCTCTAGAGAACCGTGCCTAACACACCTCAAAGAAAACAACAGTGAGTTTTTGCTGCTAATGAGAAGGGGGAAGCAGTTTTAGTTTTCAAGATAAATTTTGAATTTTGGAAAACTTGCTTCTGCCACTGTGAGTTTGGCAGCTACCCCCTTAAAGGCTTTCCTGGTGGGATCAACAATATTATGAATATTATTTGGGGAGGTCTGCTTTTAGCTCAGTGAACCAATGTTTTCCAAAAGACTAGTGCAAAGATGTTACAGAACAATGCATGGCCAAAGGTTCTGTTAAAAGTGAAACAAGGACAATGGAGTTTATGCTACGGTGATAAAATGTTAATAGGTACACTTCTGATTCCACCAAGCAACAGAAGAGGAGCTAACTAAGGGACTAAGAAGAAAATCCTAAGCTGTTGAAATACCCCTCCCTTTTCCAATCACGCATCATTGTGAAGGCAGGTTTTCTTCATATAGGTCAATCGCAACTATAATAGATTGAATGCAGAAGCAGCTATGAGAATCCAGCTGCCTTCTATTAAGCTAGACATTAGAGACTTGCAAAAATATAAAGAAGTGTCATTCTTCACACTATTTTGTGTGTTGGAAAACAGTTATTTCTCATCGACATGCTAATATGTAATGGGTTTGCTATTTTCAATTCGTGAATACTTCAAAATTCTCAGTTGCACTTTCTAATTGGGTGAATATTGATTGATAAAACCTACATTAAAAATTACTGAGTTATTTTAAAGAGCATAAAGGGATCCTAAGACCAAAGACTTTGAGATCAGCTAATCTAAGCTATGGAGAGTAGTCTAACCACCCTTGCTACTATAATTTGCTCATGGGTGGCCATCAGAACCAGCTTGATTCAACCAGGAATTTATTAAGCGATAGAGAAGAGATGCCTTCATTTCTTACCAGGTGGCTGCCAGGCATGGGGCCCTGGCATTGCCAATGGGTAAGCTGTTGATCTACTGGCGAACTTCAAGGTTGGTAATTCAAATCCCTAAGTCCATCCACAGAAGAAAATGGAGGCTATTTGCTCCCATAAAGCTTTGATGCCTTGGAAACCCTCTACAGGGTCATTATGGATTGGAATAGATTCAAAGGCAATGGGTTCAGTTTTTTTGGTGGGGAGCCAGGCAGTAGAAGCTACTGATAAGGGAGCCATTTTGAACGATTTTTGGACAAGAAGAATTTACCATAGGAAGAGTAGATGCTGTGCAAGCAGAGGAGAGGGCTAAGAAAGAAACCGTTTCCTTTACGATGTTGTTCAAGTCGGATCAAAACAGTTACAGGAGCAGATAGCCTCATCTTTCTCCGGTGGATGGATTGGTGGGTTTGAACTACCAGCCTTGCGTTAGTTAGCAGGTCAACAGCTGACCCAACAGCACCACCTGTCCCCTGGCAGGAAATGAGAACATCTTTTCCCCATCATGGGAACTGGGTAGAATGGTCAACGGGGCTACAGAACTGGTTTGATTCCTTTCAGTCAGATGAGTCAATGAATTCTCTTGTGAGTTAAACTAGCTGGAATCGGATTCTCAGCCACTGGCAATGTTAAGGACCTTCAACAGTTCACTGTGTGCCTGTTTGTGGACATTTGTATTGAAACAGACTGCCCGGGGCCTCAGGATCAGACACTTTCTTTCTCTTTCTTTTTAACAGTGTTATTGGCCCTTCAACCTCATATTACACAATGGAATAGTTCAATCACCTCACAAAGAGGTGTGCAATCATAACCACAATCAATTTTAGAACGTTTCTCCACACCCCCTGCACCCCCATGGTTCAGTTGCCTTTAAAATGAGTTGTGTGGTCACCATCAGTTCTAGAGCTCCCACATACATTGTTTGCTCCCCCAACTCCTCACTCTCCCTGTCTCCCACCCTACCCCACCCTCCCCTATAAACCCTCCCATCGGTTCTTATCTCTGTGCCTCTACTCCTTCCATGCGTCATCAACTGGAAAACCCGGCAGAAACAATAAAAGGCAAAACAAAAGTGGTAGAATAATAATAAAAATACAGAGATTAAAAATACAAATAAGGAATACGAAAAGACCATGATGAATATTTTAAAGGCCAGGGAGGAAATTGTTGCCATGGAACAAGCAAGAAATACTTGCACCTGGACACCCAGAGCAATTTCGGATTGGGTAAAGTGGGAGGTCAACTGACCGAGTCTCCAGTTTGAGGCCCACCCGCTTTCTCCGGCTGCGTTCATCAGTGCAGCACACTGGCAGAGTAAGAACGGAATCGCGCACAGACAGATGGGTCAAAGGGCCAACATTTTTTCCCCCAAAACAATAAGGAACGTGGACATCCTCTGTGTAGCAAGATTGTAGGGGATTTTTATTTTCCTGTGCTTTTGTGTATTTCAGGAGCCCAGGTGCCTTAGGGTTCCCCATTGGGATGCTAACCTCATAGGCAGTGGTTCAAAGCCACCCATAGCTCCTAGGGGCAAAGGTGAGACTGTCTGCTTCCAAAGAGATTTACAGTCTCGGGAACTGCCCCTTGCTCTGCCTTACAGGGTCACCATGAGTGATCCTCGACTTGATAGCAGTGAGGTTTTGTAGATTTCCCAAATTGGACGATATGAGCATGTAATGCATGTTGAAAAACAAACAAAAACATCATTTTTTCAATAGCTGGGCAAAGGTACAATCTTAGAGAGCAGGTTGGAGACGAGCACCTGGTGAGCGAGCCCAGGCTCACAGGCTGAAGTGGTGGCTGTTGTTAACAATTCTGAGCCATAGCTGTGAGAGATGCCGACGAGAGCCAAAGCAAACTTCCTTTCATTCGTTTACCGTTTTGCCAAGAATCAACCTCAATGATTCAAGAGGATAAACAAAAACCAACGGGTTAAAGAATCATTTAACCCTTATGCTGGATATTTGCCTAAAAAAAGGGAAAAAGAAAGAAAAAAGCCAATGGGAAGATTATGCCATCACCAGGAAAGGCTTAGGATATAAGATTAGGTGAAGGAAGGAACACGGACAAAGGTCACAGACTGTGTGCAAGCCACCATGTGTGGACAAGACCGAGGAGAGAACTTGGAAAATCAGACTGTTCTGGTATTAGGGAATATGAGCGATCTTTTCTCCTTCCTTAAAATATCCCTTAAGGGGGCCAGACTGTCTTCTGCAATAAATAAAAGCAAGAGGGAGTCATCGGTTCGAATTATGGAGGCCTCAAGGGACTGTTTTTAATGCCTGCCAAATGGCTCTCAATCCAACACCAAGACAGAAGCTGTGGGTCTCCCACCACCACCACCCCGCCCCGGGGCCTGGCATCCGAAGCTGGGCGGGCTGACTTGGGTGGGACTGCTTTGTAGATAGCCCAAAAGGAAAAGGAGAGGCTGGGGATGTGGGAGCCTGGGGGGTCAGGGCTCCCTCACCTCCTCAGTCCACCCTTGTGGAATTTTTCAGATTCAGGCGTGGCTTCCTGAGGCTCTGTCTTCATCGTCCCCTCCTCCCAACTCCCACCATGTTCTCCTGAAACCGTCCTGGCCTCCTGCCCCAAGGGGCTGGCACACAGCTGCCAGCCTCCAGAACACAACCTCTGTCTACTGCTCTGAAGCACAAAGAAAATCGGTCCCTGGAGGTTTTTCTAGGAAGGTTTCCTGTGAGCAATCACGAGTGAAGCAGGAACAAAACAAACAAAGGGAGAAAGATGTTACAAAACATCATGGGACTCTGTTGGCTAAAGGCAAACCCTGCGTGGGTGGGGGGGGGGGGGGGTGTTCTGCATAGACCCGGTTTCAGGCACACCTTCAAGCCCTCATTCTGGTCATCCTTCACCCATGTATTAATTGTCCAGACATCTGTCTTGAACCTATTACATGACAAGTATTATGCTATTGGCTTTACAAGAAGTAGCCTACCACTTTACAAGTTCAATGCTATTCCGATTCAAATACCAACAACCTTCTTCAAAGAATTGGAAAAACTGATCACCAATTTCATATGGAGAGGGAAGAAGCCCAGAATTAGCAGAGAACTCCTCAAGAAGAAGGACAAAGTTGGAGGACTCGCCTTACCAGATTTCAATGCCTATTACACAGCTACAGTGGCCAAAACAGCGTGGTACTGGCACAAAGACAGACACTCAGACCAGTGGAAAAGAATAGAAAGCCCAGGAATAAAATCATCAGCATATAGACAACTGATCTTCGACAAGGGTCACAAAACCATCAATTGGGAAGCGGATGCCCTTTTTAACAAGTGGTGCTGGAAACAATGGATATCCACATGTAGAAAAATGAAACAAAACGTTTACCTCACCCCACACACAAGAATAAACTCAGGGTGGATCACAGACCTAGAAGTTAAACCCCAAACCATCAGGACCATCCAGGAGGGAATCAGGGCAAACCTAGGAGCATTGGCCCAGGGAATTCATAGGCTCACTGCAATAGGGAAGGGTACACACACAGGTGAACTGGAAATCGACAAATGGGATTTAATAAGAATAAAACACCTGTGCACCTCAAATGACTTCACCAAGAGGGTGACAAGGCAATCCACAGACTGGGGGAGGATTTTTTTAAAAATCATTTTATTAGGGGCTCATACGACTCTTAGCACAATCCATACATACATCAATTGTGTAAAGCACATTTGTACATTCATTGCCCTCGTCATTCTCAAAACATTTGCTCTCCACTTAAG
>NW_022111368.1:42131832-42175095 GCF_000313985.2 Echinops telfairi
TCTGGTGAGGGAAAGGAACTGACCTACCATGCCCAGAAGGAAGCTGAAGCAAATGAAGGGGGAGGAAGGGAGTGGAGCACACCAGGGCCCACCAAGCTCAGAGGACAATAGCCCGGCTCAGAGCAGCCAACACACAGAGAGGACCATATGGCTGGCCCCACTGCGAGATGCGACATCCTGCACTGACCCATGGCCCTACATGGGACAGAACTGGAGAGAGTGTGGGGTGTGTGACTGAGCTGACCCCACCACACTGAGGCAAAACACTAAGGGTGTGCAAGAGAACAGCAAGGGGAGCAGAATAAGGAGGTCCCGAGGGAGTATCAAAAATAGACTTTGGGGTCAGGCCATGGCACCCCATCAGACTTGACCGGAAAACACTCCTAAAGGTCAACAAAGAGACCTTGAACTTTTTTTTCCCCTTTGCTCTCTCTTGCTGCCATGACACCCAACCCCCTGACCTTGAACTATTAACAGACTTCTTTCTTTCTTTTTCCCCCCTTTTATTCTTCTTTTAGATTTTGTATGTCATTGGCTTTTTGTTCATTTGTTGTTGCTGCTGCCCTAACCTTGTTTTATCTGCCACTTTGTTTGGTGCTGTGGAGGCCATCCGCAATTTTATGTGCATAGTATTATCTCTACAGGTCTATCTAGATAAGATAGGCTGGATAAACAATGTGGAGAAGAAAACAACAGGACCAAGGGAGAGTGGGAGGTGGAGGAAGGGAAGAGATGCTAACCAACCCAGGGACAAGGGAACAATGATTCAAAACCAGTGGCAAGGAGCGGGTGAGAGGACTGGTAGGGAGTGATCACGGGCAATGTAACCGACAGGAATTACTGAAACCCAAATGAAGGCTGCCCATGGTAGTGGCACAAGAGGAACGCAAAAAGAAACAGAGGAAAGAAGTCGGAGGCAAAGGGCATACATAGAGGCCTAAATACAGGCATGTACATATGTAAATATATTTATATATGATGATAGGGGAAATAGATCTATGTGCACATATTTATAGGTTTAGTAGTAGGGTAGGTTGTAGCCTACTGTCCATTCCCAGAAAGAAAATAACCCAGACTACAGACAAGTTCAAAAGAAAAAGTTTTATTACCTGAGGAGACTGAGCAGTGGCCTGTCTAATTTTCCAAAGGTTTTCATACGTTTGCAATGTGTAGAAGCAGGATATTGCAGTTAGCCATTCTTAGTTGAACAATCACCGCTCTTAGTTTTCGCAAGCCTTCTGAACACACATTTCCTCCGGTACAGTCCGTTACACTTGTCAGCACAGCCTGCCTCCCTCATATCAGCTAGTTCGTTTATAGTTCATAATGGCTTCTGTCACTCAAAATGGCTTCACTCTTGTCAAGGCTGTTTAAGCTTTTCCTAGAGCTACTACATTAGCAGATGGACATTGGGCCTCCACTCACGTACTCCCTTAATACAAGAACACTTTGCTCAACTAAACGGCCATTCCATGATACCCACCTTCTCTACACGATCACTGAAGACAAATGTGTGCATAAGCAAATGTGGTGAAGAAAGCTGATGGTGCCCGGCTATCAAAAGATACAGCACCTGGGGTCTTAAAGGCTTGAAGCTAAACAAGCGGCCATCTAGCCCAGAAGCAACAAAGCCTACATGGAAGACTGTGTGAACACGAGGGGTGGAAGGGACCAGGTATCAAGCACCAAAGAATAAAAAAATCATATCGTGAATGAGGAGGAGTGCGGGGTGGGGACCCAATGCCCATCTGTAGAAAACTGGACATCCCTTGCAGAGGGGTAGTGGGGAGGAAAGGAGTCACTCAGGGTGCAGTATAGCATCGATGAAACACACAACTTTCCTCTAGTTCTTAAATGCTTACCTACCCCCACCCAGCCCCCCACTATCATGATCCCAATTCTACTTTACAGACCTGGTTAGACCAGAGGATGCACAGCGGTACAGATAAGAACTGGAAACACAGGGAACCCAGGACAGATGAACCCCTCAGGACCAGTGGTGAGAGTGGTGATACTGGGAGGGTGGAGAGAAGGTGGGGTAGGAAGGGGGAACCAATTACAAGAATCTGCATATAACCTCCTCCCTGGGGGATGGACAACAGAAAAGTTGGTGAAGGGAGACGTCGGGCAGTGTAATATATGATAAAATAATAATTTATAAATTATCAAGGGTTCAAGAGGGAGGGGAGAACAGGGAGGGAGGGGAAAAAATGAAAAATGAGGAGCTGATTCCAAGAGCCCAAAAGGAAAGCAAATGTTTTGAGTATGATGAGGGCAACGAATGTACAAATGTGCTTTACACAATGGATGGATGGATGGATTGTGATAAGAATTATATGAGCCCCCAATAAAATGATTTTTTTAAATTAGCTTACTTTTGCAATACCCTTTTAAAGTAGGGACATACTATACTCAGACAGAATGATGCTGAGACTTGAGAAATTTAGACATGTTTTTAAAACTGCCTAAAATCAAATGGCTAGTCGCAAAATCCAGATTTGAACACAAGCAGTTCAATTCCAGAAGCATGGTCTTTGCCCTCAAGGATCTCAAACCTAACTGAAATCACCAACAAGCAGACACAACCACTACCACAATAGGACATAAGGATGCTGTGACTAGATTCGTCTCAGAGCTTAAAGGACACCGAGGGAAGGAGTGAAACTTGCCTTTGACATTGAAGGATAAGGCAGGAGCTGTGTTGGCTTTCCATTACTGCATAGTATATCACAACTAACTTAGAGGTTGAAACAAATTTATTATCTCCCAGTTTCTATAGACCAGAAGTCTGAGCACAGTGTGATTAGATTCTCGGCTCGTGTGTTAGTCCAGGGTGAGTAGAGAAACAAGTCCAAGGAGACGCATATGTGTGTAAGAGAACTTTATATCATAGAGCAATTGTACATTAAGAAAACATCCCAGCCCAGATCAAGTCCATCAGTCTGATATTAGCCCCTATGTCGGATACTAGTCGATAATTTCCTCTTCAGATTTACGAAACATATGCAAGGAGGCTGATTTCAGGAAGATCACAGGCCCGTGGGTGGAAAGCCTTGTGGGTGCAGTGGTGGTGGAGGCAGCTAGTTATCTCCATAGCAGGTCCAAATGAGGTCATCAAGCTGCAACCTGATTGACAGGCTAGACTCCAGCGCTTCACAAGTTGACAGGAGATTATATAACTGCTACAGCTCAGGTGAGAAGTATCTGGTCTCTTCCCTAAGACACCTCCTTAACGCGCTGCTGTTCAGATTCCATTCATTTGAAATTAGCGTGTCAGACGCACTGCTCCCATCTGGATACTAACAGAATTAGCTGGTTCACTGGTTGATGGAGTAACTTAGATCAGCGGTTCTCAACCTGTGGGTTGCAACCGCTTTGGGGGTTGAACAATCCTTCCACAGGGGTCTCCTAAGACCATCAGAAAACACATATTACCAATGGTCTTAAAAACCGAAACACCCCTCCTTTATCCCTCTCCAGGTGGGTCTGCCCACATGCAGATACGCCCACATCTGAGTCCCCGGCTTGAAGACTGTCACCCATGCTACACCATGCTTCAAGACAAAATTTCATTTATTTGTCATTAGAAATAAATATTTCACAATATATAATTACATACTGGTTTTGTGATTAATCACTATGGTTTCATTATGTTCAATTTGTAACAATGAACATACATCCTGCATATCAGATATTTACATGACAATTCATAACAGTAGCAACATTACAGTTATGAAGTAGCAACAAAAATAATTTTATGGTTGGGGGTCACCACCACATGAGGAACTGTAACAAAGGGTTACGATATTAGGACGGTTGAGAATCACTGAGTTACATCCTTGTGATTATAGGACTGAGGTCCAGTGGCATCACTAGGGTGGGGTCACCCAAGGCAGTAACTTGTAGTGGCATGACCACCACCACCAACATGAACTTCCTCCTGTACCAGGCCCTACAGACTGTGGCAATGTTTATTATGAAATTTAATTATGAGTAACATAAGCAATAGGTTAGAAGGTAGACAAGTGTTAAGTAAAACTCAAAAATCCATTGCCATTGAGTCAGTGCCAGTTCAGACCAACCATATAGGACAGAGTGGACTTACCCTGAGTGTTTCTGAGACTGAAACTCTTGATGAGATCTCCCGTGGGTAGGCTGATGGCTTTGAACTGCTGACCTTGTGGATCACAGCCCAATGCATAACCACTACACTGCCAAAGTTCTTACAACCTAAGTAAAGGGGAAGATAATACCCAACACAAGAGGGAGGGAGATTTTGGGGGAGGAGCTGGGGGGGGTGGTCATCCTCCCTAAAGACAGTCAGTCTCCAGACCAAGGGGTAGGCCTGCTCCATGCTGCTGGGGACAATGAGCTAAGGCTTGCGACCATTAGTTTGATTCCTGTAGGTGAGGTTTACACCCTACTGATAGTGGTTCCTATGGAGACCCAGAGAACAGATCAAAGTTAAGCTGCCATCCTAAATCTAGGATCCACCCATCTTGTCACATGTATACCCTCAATCCCTCCTCTTCCTGTTGCGTGTATGTCCCTAGACCACCCCCTCTCATTGCTGTATAACCTATAGTGCAACCCCTTCCTGTGACGTATGTCTTCACCTATAATTAGTGGGCTTGCACCCCCGAAAGGTATATAGGCCTGGGTCAGCAATAGATCCGTGCTCTCTCGCTGGGCTCTCACTCCTCTCTCACCTCTCTTCCCCCTCTCCTCCCCCATCCTCACTCCCTTGTTCCCTTGTCCTCCTTCCCTTCCCCCTCTCTCCACGTGGACCACCAAGCTGGACTGAGGTAAGCAATGCTACCATGTAATGTGTTTGACTGCATCATTGTAATATCTCTTGTATCTCTCATGCTCTCGACAACTGTAATCTAATATATATATCTCAACCGTACAATTGTGCTCACTGAACCCGTGGGTAGTAGTAGTGGGGGGCTGGCTCCCACCCCTGTCCCAAACTTAACACTACAAGGAATGGATGATGGAAATAGGACAAGCCTTGGGAAATTTGGTAAGTACTTGAATAGAAAAATGATGATCTACTTAGGGTTTCACCTAATTCACAATACAAAGGTTTTTTTGTTTTTCAATAAATAAATAAATAACCACTGCTACTGAGTTGGGAACCCTGGGGGCATAGTAGTTACTTAGACACTGGGCTACTCACCACAAGGTCGGCAGTTCAAATCCACTAGTTACTCTGCTGCAGGAAGGCGAGGCTTTCTGATGCTGTAGAGTTACATCCCCCAAACCCATATGGACAGGCAGTTCCACCCTGTCCTACAGGGGTGCTGTGAGATTTGAAAGAAAATAACATGTGTTTATTATAGTTATAAAGTACTTAAATGTAACAGTCCTTAGGTTGTACAAATAGTATCCACAGAATTGTTTTGTAAAATGTTTCGATATTTGAAAACAACATTATTGGTTACATTATTAGTAACTGAGTGGAATTTTAAAAATTGTTGCTTCCGTTAACTGTTTCTTTGTTCTCAACGAAGTAATTGAATACGGTTGACGAAGACTAATTACCATGATATTTCAGCTAAGACACCAGAAAATTTGACAAAATTAGTGACTACAGATACTGGCAGTAGTGAAAGCAATAGCAGGCCATGAACCCATGTGACTTGAAGCATCACCACGCTTGGTGACAATGACAGCCCAGACCTGAGCGCGTCAGAAAAGTTAATTGGCCTACAGTTTGAGCCACGTAGGTATCATTGATACATGGTTTACAAAGATGTTGTTTTATAACTATTTCAAAATAAATAAACAACACCTTCAAAACTCATTGCCACTGAGTCAATCCTGTCTCATAGACACCTCCCCCCTCCCCACACCTGTGGCATATCTTAGTCCTAAAAGTAACATCCTTGCTTTTCAATAGTCTAAAGAGGTCTTGTGCCACAGATTTAACCTATGCAATCCATCTTTTGATTTCTTAACTCCTACTTCCATGAACATTGATTGTGGATCCAAGCAAGACAAAACACTCCAACACTTCAATCTTTTCCCCATGTATCATGATGTTCCGTATTGGACCAGTGGTGCTGATCTGGGTATTTTTTACAATGCTCTCTGCACCTGGCAGGTCGTTAATCAGCCTTCCTCCAATCCTGATGCTGCATTTCTCTTCATATAGTCCAGCCTCTCTGATTAATTGTTCAGCACACAGATTGAATATGTGTGGCGAGAAGAACCCTGCTGTGCACCTTTTCTGATTTTACAGCATGCACTCTTCCCTTGCTCCATTTGCACAACTTCCCTTTGATACATGTACAAGTTCTGTAGGAACACAACAGAGTGTCCTATGGCCCCACGGAAAGGCCACAACATGTATACTTTACTGGAAGCCAGCCAAGATATAGCTGCATGATTTTCTGTTCTTCAGTCATCCAGAGAAAACCCCCTGGTTTTAAAGGTATCATATTAGGTCAGACCTAGCCATACACTCTATTTTAATGTCAGCTGATTTGGGACTTTAATGACATCTGCAAAGTCCCTTCACAGCTACATCTATATTTGTGTTTGAGAATCAAATCCAAAACATACCCAATGCCACTGAGTCAATTCCAACTCATAGTGTCCCTGGAAGACAGAGTGTTTCCAAGGCTGTTCATCTTTGCAGAGGCAGACTGCCACATCTTTCTCCCAAGAAGGGTCTGGTGGGCCTTTTCAGTGACCAGTCAAATGCTTAACCATGCTGCCATCAAGGCTCCTTATGTGTCACCAGGGGAATTTGGAATCTGGAAACAAAAAGGAAGGATTGGTTGTTGAAAATACAGCCTTTGGCCTGCTCTGCTGCTGCCCCTCCCTAAGACACCTCACCCCCGCCCCCCCTCCCTGCCACCCTTCTTTTGGAGTCTCCACTGTGTGGGTGAAGGAGGAGCCCCTGGATGTGGCCACGCCTGACCAGGCCTTGAGTCCCGAGCTGCCTGTCCCCATCCAGGATATCAAGCAGGAGGCAGGCGACTGACCGTCCCGCCAGGACATCCCTGCGGCCACCCCCTTTCCCTGCTCCCTGGAGTTTAGAGACTGAGCCTTTTCACAGACGTTCACCCTGAATCTGGGGGACCAGGCCCTGAAGGACCAGCCTGGGTTCCCTTCATGAATCTTCTCCCCCTACCCCCCACCCCTCACCTCTGCCCGAGGCCCCAACTCATGTCTGAGCAACTGGAGATCTGGGAACTTGACAGGCAGGGGGGAGGGGGGGTCAGGTCAGTCACCCCGTGTGTCCTTCCTCTGCAGCCGCTCCAGCACCACCCAGGCCCTGGGGGCTGCCTAGTCACAGCACCCAGCCACACGGGAAGGCAGGGCCTGGGACCGACAGTGTACTGTGTCTGTAAATAAAGGCCGAGGCTGCCTGGCTCGATGGGTGTGACAGGTGCACCTCACGCAGGGGCCCTGGCTCCCCAGGCAGCCGAAACACAGAAAAAAAAAAAAAAGAAAGAAAGAAAATACAGCCTTAGTGACAGAAACGAAGCGAGATCACGTGATAGAATCTTGCAAGACCAGTGACCTATTAATTGCAAATACTTGTTTTTTTCCAACAACAGTAACAGCAGCTGTACAGGTGACAGTCGCCAGGTGAAATATAGAGGATTCAAATCAACTGCATATATGAAAAGAGATGCTGGAGAAACTCCGCATCATCCATGAAAACCAGGCCAGGGACCGACTGTGGAACAGGCCAGCAATGGCTCATATGCAAGTTCAGGTTGAAGTTGAAGAAAATTAAAGCAAATCCATGAAGAAAGCAAATGTTATTTAACAGACAGGAAAGGAAGAAATGGCCAAAGGGGATGTCAGAAGAAGCTCTGAAACTTGCTCTTGCTAAACGCCTGGAAGAAAAGAAGGATTCGATGGGCATGATATTGAACTACACAGGAAGCATCCGAAGAAGTGAAAAAGAAGAACAGGACTCTAAAAAGCTGGTGTTCTGGTGGTGTCGCGGCTCACAAATTGGGCTGCTTACTCCAAGGTCAGCAGTTTGAAATCATCAGACATTCCTCCGGAGAAAGATGAGGCTTTCTACTCCTGTTAAGATTCAGTCTTGGAAACCCACAGGGACAGTTCTACTCTGTCCTCTACGATCATTATGAGTGAGAATGGTTTGAGTTTGGGTTTGTTTGGTTTGGGTTTGTTACTAAAACGTATTGGTCAACATTCAGCCATTTCAAGAGGCAGCATATGATCAAGAACCAGTGTCCCAGGAATTGATAGGACATGTATTGAAATGTTACGAAAATCAGATGCAGGGTTAGAAGGACTTACTAGCCAAGAAATTGGGAAGGCAGCAGACTGACCGCGAGAAATCCAAATGTGTGCCCATCCCAAAGAAGAGCATCCAGCGAATGCAGAAATGATCACACAATAATACTAATATCCCATGCAAGTAAAACTTTGCTGAAGATCATCCCCAAACAGTTGCAGTACCGCATCTACAAGGAGCTGCCAGAAATTCAAGCTGGGTTCAGAAGAGCAAGTGGAAAGAGGGTTGTCATGGATGAGTTACATGGATTTTGGCTGAACGCAGAGAAAGCCAGAAAGATAATTGTGTTTTATTCACTCTGCAGATAGTCAACTGCGTGATCTTAACAAATTATCGATAGCATTGCGAAGACTAGGAATTCCAGAGCACTTAACTGTGTCCCTGTGGAGCCTAGACCTAGAGGCAGGCTTTCAGACAGAACCAGGGGATAAAGTGTAACCTAGTCAATCCATCAGTCAAAAGGGAAGTTCCTTGGGAAGTGGCCTTCCTCCACACTGTAAATAGATAATACATTTGGGCATTCTCTCCCAACTCTGCATTCTTCCTGTAGCCTGACCTCAGGGTCATGGGAAACAAGACTGAAGAAGCCTCCATTCCGATGCTTTTGCTACGGATTTTGCACTTTCCGCAGCCCACACAGACCCGTGAACCAGCAGGAATCTCCAGCCGGCCGCTTGACCAGTGGTTCTCAGCCTTCCTAATGCCACGACCCTTTAATACAGTTCTTCATATTGCGGTGACCCCCAACCATAAAATTATTTTCGTTGCTACTTCACTGTCATTTTGCTACTGTTATGAATCATCATGTAAATATCTGATATGCAGGATGTATTTTCATTGTTACAAATTGAACACAATTAAACATAATTAAAGCATAGTGATTAATCACAAAACAATATGTAATTATGTATTGTGAAACATTTATGTTTTTTGATGGTTCTTAGATGACCCCTGTGAAAGGGTCGTTCCACCCCCACAGGGGTCTCAACCCACAGGTTGAAAACCGCTGTGTTAGACTTTCCAGGTCCACAATTGTGGGAGCCAATCTATTGAGCTCATCTATCGTTCCAGTGTTTGAGCCTCTTGTTGCAGCCACTGTGTCAATCCGCCTCGTTGGGGTCTGCCTCGTTAGTCTGCTTACTCGCTCTATTTTGTCATCAGGTTCTGGCTCCTCCCGATGAGATTTCTAGAGTCCTTAGAGCTGAGAAACCCCAGACCTACATTTTCACCGGTGACCAACCACTCGCGTTGTGTTTCCACGGGCGAGTGCTTTCCCGAGGTCTCAATCCCAGGTAGCGTATCTCTGGATACAGTTTTCAAGGTCGTGGTCTAGTGTTGCGAAAGGACCAGACAAAATGCCAGTGCCAAGGGTACAAAGAGGGCCAAGATAATTTTTCAGCTTGAGTAGTAAGAACAGTTTGCGCAGACGTGTTGAGATTTCCTCCAACCTCTCAAAAGGGAACATTCCGGCTTCCCCAAACGCTTTTGACACAAGAAAGCCAAGGCATGTTCCTGAGTAAAAGCATGTGTAAGGCAGTAGGGAGAGAAAGGTTGGAGCCAGGTTTGGAAATGCTTTGAATCCCACCGTAAGGCATGCAGGCTTCATTCTTCTGGCAGCAGGAACCACTGTGCTTTTTATATTAAAAAAGGAGATGATCGGATGCCTGGGGGACCTGGCAGGTAACTGAAGTGAAGGGAACAGGCCGGGGCACGGGAAGATAGACCCTGTGGCATTGTAGTGGCTGGAGAGGCCCATGCAAAGGAAAAGCCACTGCCCAGCCCTTGCCAATTCCTGACATATGGGAGTGCACACCTGAGTCCCCAGAGCTTACAATTTTCCCAAAGAGTGAATTCCCTTTGTTTTTAAGTGTTAGCAATACAGCACCTTTTTTTCCCCCTGACAGGACAGACCAGCAGAGAGTTAAACAAAACTCTCTGGTCTGGACATTTTGGGACTCTGATCAAGGTGATCAGGTGACAATAAAGTTCAGTATGATTCTGCTAACGTGGAAGAATGCGAATGATCAGGTTCAGAGGTTGGCCTCGTGTCTCTGCTGCGTCTTCAAACACCAGTTTGTCTGGTTTCTTTTTTAAAATCAAACTTTGTCCAGGGATGCCTCACCTTCCCAAGTGGACAGTCAAGTCCGCAGAGGCAGGGACCTCATTTTCGGTAAACATCCCACAGCGCGACATAGTCGGGTAAAAACTTAATACGCAACTAGCCATGTTCCCCCTGGTCTCCAGCCTTTTCCTCAAAGACCTAGAGATCCTGTTCCCTCTATCCACCCCCTCCAGAGAGCTGTTTGGGGTTCTGCTGCCTGAGTTGCAGTGGGTGGAGCAGTGTGAAGGGGCAGAGTTTTGCATGTCAATCATGTCACAGCTTGATTACCTCATTGGGAGGCAGGACACACACTCACTCCCTGTGAGACATTCCTCTTGACAAGCCACGTGGAGCTATGCTGATGGAAGCCAGAGCCTTGGAGCCGGAGGAGCCAGTGGTGACCCACGCCAGTGCTAGGATGCTTCTACTGCCTCTGGATCCACAAAACTTTCCACCCCCTGGCCTGTGATCTTCCTGCATTCCACATCATTCCATGGCTCTGTGAGTCTGAAGAGGAATTTATGGAATGGTATCGGACATATGGGCTAATATCAGACCTATGGACTTGATCTCAACTGGGTTGAGATGTTTTCTTAATGTACAATTGCTCTTTTATGCAAAGCTCTTTCTTATACACATATGAGTGTCTATGAATGTGTTTCTCTAGTCAACCCAGACTAACACAAGCAGTATTGCTGGGGGTGGGGTGGGGTGGGGTGGCGGCGGGCGAGTTCCTAGAGAGCTGAAGACGTGTGCCCAAACCCTAAATCCAAGCCTGCCATTGAGTCCATTTGACTCACAGCAACCCTGTAGGACAGAGATAAGATTCCCAATGCTGGAATCTTCATTACAACCAGAATGCTCTTAGAGGCAAGGATGGCAAGACTTTACTCTCATGGACTTGGGTATGTTGTTGGGAGAGACCAGACCCCAGAGAAGACCATCATGTTTGGTAAAGTGAGGGGCACCGAAAAGGAGGAAGACCTTCAACAAGGCGGGTTGACAGAGTGGCTGCCTCAATGGGCTCAAACATAAGAACAATTGTGAGGATGGCGCTGGACTGGGCAGTGTTTCCGTCTGTTGTGCATCGAGTGGCCATGATTCAGAAGCGGCTCAATGACACCTACCAATGACAACAATCTTCATGAAAGCAGATTTTGCCACATCTTTCTCAGTAGGAGCTTCAGCTGAGTCCCCATCGTTGATGGGCTAACAGCTAAATAAATACTGAACCATGACCTCACCAGGGCTCCTTGGCCTGAACTGCCCCCAGAAGATCGTGGGAATGTCCGTGGATGTCCCTGTGCCACAGCTGGGCAAGGAGTTGGAGGTCTTGTGGTCAAGACTGTAGCTGAGCACTGTGTGCTTATGGGCCTCCCCGGGAGCTCTGGAGTGACAGATGTCCAAAGCCCGGCCTTAAGGTTCATGGTAACAAAGGCATGACCACCAGCTATGGAATAGACCTCGGTGCATTTCCCTGGCACCACACAATGTCTCAAGTTCTTCTACCACCATCTGAGAGGCTGGAGCAGCTCCATCAGGGATTAGTCGTCCTCTGGTCAGCTAAGCACAACCAGATTTAGACAGGACGCTGGAGGTAGAGGAGTAGCACCAAGAATGGAGGTCAAGAAGGGCAAGGGAGTTGGTGGGTTCAGAAGTAATCCTTAGGGACCTGTCACCTCTGTGTGTCCCAGAGGTCCCTCCTCAGTTGTGGTCATTTTACTACTCAACAAAGAAACAAGAATCAACCTTTTTTCCATTTCCTCTGCCCTTATAACGATGCATGATTTGACTGAAGTGTGAGAGACGTGCCCCAAAGTTCAAACCATCCTAAGCATCCAGCACAAGGAAGGGTCTCTGAATGAGCAGACCAGGTAGCTACCTAGGTCACGAAACAAACACTGCCTGCATTTCTGCAGTTCCTTCCGGTCATCATCCTTGTCTTCATCCTCCACAGGAGCCACTCATCTGACGCCCACACCATACAGTTACTTTTGAACCTGACGTAAAAGAAACCCTACCGGGTGCACTCTTGGAGTCTCCTAGCTGTCAACCGGCACTGTGGTGGTGAGGGTCCACTCTCCTACTGCGTGTGGCTTCAGCCTCTGTATTAGTCTAGGTACTTTGGAGAAACAAATCCACAGCAACTCACGTATAAGAGAGAGTTTTATGCAAAGAAAATGTGCATCACGAAAACATCCCAACCCAATGCTGCCCAAGCCCACAAGTCCAACATTAACCCATACCCAACGCCAGTCCACAAAGTCCTTCACCTCACAAAACAGAGGCAATAATGCCGACTGCAGGAGGAAAGCTGAGTCAGTGAACGTGTAAGCATCTCAGCACTGGCAGGGGTCTCCACACGGCTGCTCCAGCACCCAGGGCTGCATCGGGATAGATCCATGCGGCTTCTCCTTGGGGATGTCTTGGAGGAAGTCAATCTTGAAAGCTGAAGCAGGGAACTGCTAAGGCAGCTGCACCTGACACAACCATCACAAAACAAGAGACCCGAGAACTAGAAAGGCGAGGCTTCACCACCCATTTATCCCTCCGCCTTTCAACCAGCACCACATGTGATTATTGGCCAGGCTGGCACAATTAACTAACTCAGCCTCTTTATTTTGTCTACTGGCGCGGAGGCAGATAAAGCACAGTCTTTGATCCCCTTGCTGGATGTGTGGGGCTACAATAAATAGTGGTGCTGTGAACTGTCTTGGCCATATCTTTTGGTGGCCTTGTGGGCTTTTTTTTTTTTTTTTTTTTTAACCTCCAGGAAGAGGAAGAACAGTATGGGAAATGCAAATAATCTAGCTAGCTACATTCTTTATTCCTTCAAATCAACATACGGTTGCAGTCAGTCTGCTACCTGTGTCTAAGATAGCCCGGGGCCTCTTTCGGATGGGTTCCCTACCTGCTCTGCCTGGGGAAAGCTGTTCTCTAGAGACGCCCTCCCATTTGCATTCTGGCTTTTGGGTTCTGCCAATGAGACCCAGGGTGGTCAAAGGTGGGTGCATTTCTCCCTCTGCTCTGCATTCTGCCTCGCCCAGCCACCGTCCACGGTGACTACACTCTGTGGGAGGCAGCTCCGGCTGGGCAGCCCTGCCCCCGGCTAACAGCTTCTTTCCCGTCCGTTCAAGCCCAGAGCCAAACAGTGTGTAGGTTTAGCAGTTGCAAGTCCCTAGCGCCTCCTCCGTCATCCCTTGTTGGGTCCTTTAGCCACACCCACTTCGTTGTAAGCTGTCCTTTCCCCACGGCCATTGCGCCCCGAGATGACTGACGCAGGGTCACTTCACGTACCTGAGTTGAGCTGGGATCCAAAGTTTTCAGGAGTTGATTTTTCCAGAAGTGCACTGCCCACCCTTTTCTTTCTTTTTTTTTTTCTTTTTTCTTTTTTTGCCCACCCTTTTCATAGGTGTCTCTGAGTGGGTTTGAACTCTCCACCTCCCACTATCAGCCAGTCCTGTGAACCATTTGCACCCTCCCTTCCTTAAGCCCCGCCTCAAACTCCCCCTTTTCCTGATGCACTCGGATGGATTCCCTGCCAAGAAGCAATGAAGGTAGACTTATGTTCCCTGCCTGTTCTGCGCATGTGCTCTCTGAAGCCCAGGAGGGAATTCCCACACCCAAGGACCCCGGCCTGGGAGGGAGGGTCCCGGGAGGGTCCCTCAGCTCAGTGCTTTGCTCACCGCTGAGCTTACACCTCAGCTGGAAAGTTCTGTTCAGGGCCACTACTGTGGGAGTGCTTCAGTATTGCACGTGTCCTTAGTAATCTCTCCCTAGATACATCCTTCCCCGCCCCCCACCCCACCCCCCTGTCCGAACCTATCTTCTGCTCAACCCTCAGATCCAAGCGAGGTCACAGCAGCCCCCCTCTTCCTTCCTCTTTTCCAACACTCTCCTATGCCACACACCAGCCATCCAGATCCTTTTCCCAGATGTTCCTGGGGTTTCACCTCCCTCCTTGGATTATGAGTCCTTCCTGGGAAAGGCCCAAAGGCCCAACCCAGGCATCTCCTCTGCACACCTGCTGCCTGACTTAATCTATGCAGGGAAGGTCTTGTGCAGAAAGCTGTTGTTGGGGGGGGGGTGTGTGTGTCCAAGGGCAAAACCCTCGCCAGAAAGCCCCGTCTCATAAGCTTCATTCATTCATCAGCCCCTTGGTGCACCGGCGAAGTCCAGCTGATTCCGCCCCTGCCGAGGGAGACACAAACCCTGCTTCCCTGCCTGCCGGTGTGAGGCTGCTTAAAGGGGAGCAACCTGCCCCCAGACGCCCAGGAACATTGTAAGTTGAGTGACCTTCATCCTCTGTGCTGTGGAAGGTGGGCGGCGCTCCTTTGGACGGTTGGCAGCCTCCTTCTCTCTCTTGCTCAATCCTTGTTCCCACATTCCATCGGCGTTCTTGTTTCCCATCCCACGGCCGCAGTTCCTTTTGGAGGAATCCCCCTGTTTTGCAGTCTCCCATTCCCTGTCTTCCCATAAGAAATCCAGACAGGGGTTGGTCTGGATGCGTGTCTCGGTCAGCCTGAGTGTGGCCCTGCACCACCCCTCATCAATGTCTGTGTAGAAATAAATGAAGTCTTCCCTCCGCCTAACTCAATTCCACACAGCACTCCCCTCGCAAACTCTCTGCAGGCTTCTCATTATCTGCAGAATTAAGTTTTGCCTCCAGAGCCTTAGAGGCCTTCTCTGG
Source organism: Echinops telfairi (assembly GCF_000313985.2). Lineage (NCBI taxonomy): Eukaryota > Metazoa > Chordata > Mammalia > Afrosoricida > Tenrecidae > Echinops > Echinops telfairi. The sequence goes on from NW_022111368.1 coordinate 42,146,914, forward strand.
TCCCTGGGGCAGCAGCCCATGCTAACCAGGACAAGAGGCGCCATTTGCATGACTGATGGTGTCTTGCTGGCCCTGGGCCCTTTCTCAGGTACCTGCTGGGCCCATAGGACCTCCTCAGCCTCCCTCACCCTGGCTTATTCTCTGGCCCAATGCCCTCTGACTGCTTCTCTTAGATGCCACGCACGGTTCCATCTCTGGACGTCTGTTATACTGCTTCCATTCCACATCCCTTCATTTCCCCTTCAAATTCTCGCGTGTGACTCTCATGCAGGGGTGGAGCTTGGTGCTGCTGCTCTGTAACATCACAGGATGGCTTTGAACCCCCCACCTTCAGTTAGCAGTCCGATGCAAATCTTCAGTGTCACACAGGGGCCCTACAGGGGTTCACAGATAGGGAGACCTGTCCCCCCACCACTACCACCAGCCTGCTGTAGCCAACCCCCTGCCCCTGCTCTCTGCAGGGGGCGGGGGGTGGGGGGGTGGGGGTGGTGGGGGTGGATAAGAGTCAGATTCAGGACGAGTCTGTGTGAGATAACACATGATGGTTTTTACTCAACTTTGCTCTCTAAGCAGCAAAAAATGGGGACGAGCCGCAGTGCTCATTGTCACACTCACACCTCCTGTGGGCAGGCTTGAAATTCAGTCATCTTGGCAGAGAACTGTGGGCCCTCACCCCCAGCCACACCTCCAGCCATAACCGGCTGGCTGACACCTCATTAAAAATCAAAGGCTGTTCCAAAGTACAATTGGGCTCTCTTTGCACCCACAGGGAAAGAAGGGGAGTCAGGGATAGGAGGAGGATGCAGACCCTGTGGTCTCATCGCCTCCTAGACCAGGAGACCAGAACGGGCTGCTGCCCCACGACCGGACTGAACGTTTTGAGCCAAGATTCTATAGAAGCCTCCTGCTCCGAAGGGGGAGATGCAGAACAGAGTTTCAAATCCTCAGGGACTCCAGACTCCCGGGAGCCAGGACGGCTGGATGAACTTCAAAAAGGATTGCCCGGAGTTGATCTTCAGATCTTATACCAGAGAGAGCCCTTAAAGAGAGTTTTCTTAAAGCAACAGTTTAGCTTAACTGTTATATACATAATTATTATAGTTTAATTATATTATCTATAATTATCATAGATATTTAATTGTATTGTATATGATTGTATTTATATAATTGCATTGTATATAATTATTTAATTGTATTATATATAATTATTATGTATAATTATATATGATTATTATCTATAATATTTAATTGTACTGTATATACTTATTATATATAATTATATATAATATTATTATATATAATATCATATGGATAATATTTTATATATAACTGCCTTGAGTAATATATAGCTATATCTGCCTTGATAGATATATACATCTGCCTTGAGCGTAGTGATTGAAAACTATCTACCTGGGAATCAAATAGACAACAAAATCTTGGAAGGTGAGATAGGAACCCTAGGGTGCAGTGAATCAGGCACACCAGGGAGGAACAGCTCAGACCAGCCCAGCGAGCATGCTTACACAACCCAGAGAACGTAATCGCTGGCATAAAATCGTACAAACTGCTGAATTGGCCTACGTTTTGTTGCTATATTTTGAACAACAACCAAACTAAATAAACTTCTTATTAAGAAAATAAATGACCATTAAGTTGGCTCTGGCTCCTGGTGATCTCATTTGTTTCAGAGTAGAATTCTGCTCCCTTGAGTTCTAAATGAGTGTTTTCTTAATAAGTAAATCCCTAGGCCTTTCTTCCAAAGGCACTTGGTGGACTTGAGCCCCCAGCCCTTTGGTTAGCAGCAGCTTCCCAGTTGTCCCTCCCCCAGGAGTCTGCATGCACTGCACTCTGAAGTTCCTGTCTCCGCTTCCGGGTTGCGGTGCATTAAACACTGGGTCCACCCAGGGGCGCCTACACTCGCTCATGTGACAATGATCCTGCCGTTCAGGGAGCATCAGGACTCCTTCTGCACCATGGGGCCTAAGCCCTGTACTTCCTGCGTGGCTAGCCCTGCGCTGTGGTTCTTTTTCTGCTCCTGGGTCTCAGGGTCCTGGAGTCTTCCATTTCTATCCACCTCACGGGCTGCTGCCTGTCTCACCTGAAGAGTGGTCAATGCAGCGATTTTGTTTTTTGGGCTTTTTTGCCCCAAGCCTCTACTCCGCAGGCAGGGTGGAACTGCCTCTGTGGGTTTCCGAGTCGGCAGATCGCTCCAGGAGTAGACACCACCTACAGCTTCCTCCATCCTGGGCTGCCCTCCCGGGTCCAGGAGCCAAAGAAGACGACACTTTCATAAGAAATGCTTCCAGCGAGAACCCGAATTCTTTTTATATGGGTGTGATAGCTGAAAACAAATTTATAAACACAAATTTTGCTATTTTGTCTGAAATTTGGTAGAAAGCATCTGTTTCCTTAGACTGGCAAAGGATATCTGTTAAAAAGATGTGTGCCGGGATCAGTTATCAGGCATCAAAGAACACACAATCATATCATTGTGAATGAGAGGGAGTGCGGAGTGGGGACCCAAAGCCCATTTGAGGGCAACTGGACATCCCCTTACAGAAGGGTCACGGGGAGGAGACAAGCCAGTCAGGGTGCAGTGTAGCAACAATGAAACATATAACTTTCCTCTAGTTCATAAATGCTTCCTCCCTACCCCCACTATCATGATCCCATTTCTACCTTACAAATCCAGCTAGACTAGAGATGTACATTTGTACAGATAGGAACTGGAAGCACAGGGAATCCAGGAGAGATGATCCCCTCAGGACAAGTGGTGAGAGTGACGATACCTGGAGGGTGGAGGGAAGGTGGGGTAGAGATGGGGAACTGATTACAAGGATCTACATATAACCTCCTGGGGGGGGACAACAGAAAAGTGGGCGAAGGGAGACGTCGGACAGTGTAAGCCATGACAAAATAATAATAATGTATAAATTATCAAGGGCTCATGAGGGAGAGGGAGCGGGGAAGGAGGAGGGAAAAGGAGGAGCTGATACCAAGGGTTCAAGTAGAAAGCAAATGTTTTGAGAATGCTGATGGCAACAAGTGCTTGACACAAGGGATGGATGTGTGGATTGTGATAAGAGTTTTATGAGCCACCAATAAAATGATTAAAAAAAAAAAGATGTGTGCCTTGTGTCAGCCTGAGGAAGCGTTTCTGGTAATGGAGTCAGCCTTGGTCCTTCCAGAAATCCACTCTGCCTGTCCCGTGTCAGCCACATGTCCCCAACCATCTGGGGAGGGGTGGCGCTCGCATATTTAACCACTTGGCAGGCCGCGGGGCACATCAGTCAGGACGTACGGGGTGATGCTGTGGTCACAAGCAGCCTCACAGGTTGGTGTCCTCAAACAAGCAGCTTCATCCCTGGGCCACGCTGCACACTGCTCCCGCATTGACAGGTGTGGGTGCGGAAGCGGGAGGGGCACCCTGACAGCCTCATCAGAAAGACTTTAGCTATGATGTTGGGCAGGGTCCCGGGGACCTCTGATGCACCAACCCCAACCCTGTCTTGAGGAGGCCTGAGAGGGTCCAGGCAGGGTGGGCTTCAAGGACACATGCCTTGTACAGCCCGGCAGGCCCTGGACTCAGGAGGGTCTTCTGTTTGGTTGGATGCTCTCCTGGGTCCACCTTGAAATTTCTAATCATTTTAACAAGTCGTCCTCAGTTTCCTTGTGCTCTCGGAGTGCCACCTCCAAACCCACGGCCGTGGACCTGATTCCAACCCGCAGCAAAGCCCCAACAGACATTGCAGAACCGCAAGCTTCCGAGAACGTAACTCCTGACGGGAGAGGAAGTCCCACCGCTCTCCCTCCTTTAGCAGTGGGCTGTGCGAAATGATGCCGCTGCCCCACGGTGGGAACCTGGAAAGTCAGAATTGGTTCGCAGGACCCAAGGAGTGCAGAGCAGCCAGTTGGTCACAAGCAAGAGGCAACGAGACGGGGGCATGGTGACTGAGTGCCAGCCCGGCCCCTGGGTCGGACCACATTGCTCGAAGAAGCACACCCCCTCACTCTGGCCGCCCTTGGAGGTCAAAGGGATTCCGAAACTTCCACACCAGAACTCAGAGGACAAACTTGTGCCAGGCTCTCCCCCTTCCCTCAGAATATCCCTTTTTGGTTTTTTCTCTTACTATTGTCAGTATTGCGAAAAATAGATGTGTAGCAAAATATTTACCATTCCAACGTTCGTCCCATGTACCCCTCAGGGGCAGGGATAATGTTTCCACAACGGCAGTGTGTTGTTCTTCCACCAGCATCTTGATCGTGTTCCCCTTCTTTCCGAACATTCTGAACAGAGCCTCGGTGTTTCCTGAGCAACGAGTCCCCCCACCTTTCCCCTCCCCTCTCCCTGCACCCCAACTACTAATCAGCTCTGATCTGCAGGTGTGTGCTTTGCCCTGGGACTCTCCCTTTCTGGAGACTCGATGTGGAGGAGAAATAAGAAGACAAGACTTCCGGGGCAGAGACTTGGCATCAGGACAGGAGTGAAAATGAATGGGTCTTACACAAGTTCTGTCAACCCTGAGGCTCTAAAGCGTGAGCACATTGCCTCGGAGAGGTCGGGCCTAAGGAGCAACCGTACCAAGCGGGACAGAGAAAGAAGACAAGCCAATTCTTAGAGCGCTGATGATCGGAGCAGCTTCCAAAAGCTGTTTGGCAAGCGCTCCACTTAATTTCAGTTCCTAAGAGACATTTGTACTAATTCTTCTAAAAATATTAATCATATAGTGCCTATAAGCTACAAGGCCCGAAACACATGGCAGGTCACCAAAAGTCATAAAAAAACAACAACCAAGCACGCAGTGAGTGCATTAAAATAATGCGATCGTCTTGACGCCTGCGTTCTGGATGTCTGCCCCTTGTGAGCCTGAGTCAACCACAAGCGGGCCTCAAACAGTAATCCACAGGCCCAAGCATTTGGAGCCTCGGGCATCAGGTAAAGCACACGGGAGAAAGATACGCACAGTGATGTACACATGCTAAGCCCACAGGAGGACACTCACACGCTGACCCAAATGGGTCCACAGCCTTCTGGAAACTCTGGTGACACGCCTTTTCCTTTCCACCTGCACATGATGGAGGAAGGCCTGCGAGCAGGCAGGGGTGGGGAGTGGGCGGCAGCAGAGGCAGGGGAGCAGGGAGGGTTGCACTGGCCTGGGGCTGGGGGCTGGGGGGCAGCCCTGAATTCAAACCTTGTCACCAACCAGCCATGTGAACTTGGACAAGTCCCTCGAAGGTCCATCCTCTGTTCCCTGCCCTGCGCTGCCTCCTCCCCCTCTCCAGCCAGAGCGGCTCCTGTCTGTCCGCTTTGAATGTGGGCTTTTGTGACCATTTCCTTTAGAGAATGGGGTTCCACTGCTTTCAAAATGCTCGAAGACAATTGGACTAGAAGTTTCTTAAATCTCTTCCAGCCCTGAGGTTTAGCAGCCATAGAAGCCGTTTTCTTGTCTTTGCCTTGTGCCAGGGAGGCTACAGGGGCAAGAATTAATGGGAGGCTGGAGAGGTAAGGCCCATCTCCAGCCAGGCGCCCCGCCCTGCCTTGCCCAATCTACTGAGACTGCACTGCGTCCGTGGCTTGGGCCGCCTTCCTTCTCAGCACCTTCTCACTTACTCGCCACTAGCCCCAGGCCAGGAGAAGCACAGGGTATTTGAAACCAGCCGCTTTAGATGCAAGTCAACTCAGCAGACAAAAATGTGGACAGGGCAGCAGGAAACAGCCCACGGGGCATTGGCTGCTTTCATGAGCAACACGGAGGCTAGGCTCCTGTCAATGGAAGCCGACAGCCCCTCGGGGTTCGTCCCAGAATACAGAACAGATGCTAGCAGGGCAGGTTCTGGGGCCAGACACATATGGGTTCAAATCCCTGCACCACTATTGTAGTAGTTACATAATCTGGTACCAATTTGAAGCTATTAAGTAATTAAGAGTGAAAGGGTGGAGTTTAGCCTGTCAATCAGGTAGCAGCTTGACGACTTCATTTGGAGGTGCTTAGGAGATAAATAGCTCGCTGGAGGGGGAGGAACTTATAGATTGGCATTGGACATATGGGCTAATATTGGACCTATGGACTTGATCTGGACTGCGCTAGGGGAGCTTTCGCCTTCTCGGGGTCCAGAGTAGGGCCCTCATGCAAGAGCAACTTCCTTGCCGTTGGGAGAGCAGCTCAGATGCTACACAGTGGTGACTCCCCAAAAGTCTGCTGCTACAGCAGGGATGGTACTCACTTCTCAGGATAGCTAGGATCACTACTTACTGCACCCCGACAGATAACTGTCGAGACAGCTAGCAATCTTCCTAGAACCCGGTTGGGTAACGTCTATGGCACTCAGTGAACATGCAAACACCAATCACTAGTTTGAAAGACGTGTGAAACGAGAGAAGAGGGGAAGGGCGTGAGACCAGAAACCCAGGCTGAGACCACTCGGTTCCCAATCAAGAACTCCGTTCAACTCTGAGTGTGGAATTTCCTACCATCCAAAGGGAGCCATCCTAATGGCCATAAGCTTCAGTCGATAAGATGTATTGGAGGCAGTGCGTTTTTATGCACCCACACCCCTGAGTGAGATGAAGAGTGTGTACTGCGCTACTAAGCGCAAGGCTGGCCGGTTGAACTTACTCAGTGGCGCTGTGGAAGTAAGGCCTGGTGATCTACTTTGGCCAAGATTACAGTTGGGAAAACCCCAGGGAATGGCTCTGCTCTGATGCATGTGGGCTCGCCCCACGTCACAAGCCACTCAACAGGAAAGGGTTTGGTTAGGGCTTGGGTTCTATGAGCTAAACATTGTGCCTTTGCCACCACACTCCATCCTCACGACCACTCTGCGAAGCAGATATTCTTCATCTGAGCTGGACCACTGGGAACCATCGTTCACTATGATCAGGGAACTTGTATAACCTCACCCAGCTCGTAAATTATTGTGTTAGTCCAGATAGACTAGAGAAACAAATTCATAAACACTCATGTATACAAGAGCAAACTAGTGATTGGTGTTTGAATGTTCACTGAGTGCCATAGACGTTACCCAACTGGGTTCTAGGAAGATTGCTAGCTGTCTCGACAGTTATCTGTCGGGGTGCAGTAAGTAGTGATCCTAGCTATCCTGAGAAGTGAGTACCATCCCTGCTGTAGCAGCAGACTTTTGGGGAGTCACCACTGTGTAGCATCTGAGCTGCTCTCCCAACGGCAAGGAAGTTGCTCTTGCATGAGGGCCCTACTCTGGACCCTGAGAAGGCGAAAGCTCCCCCTGATTTCTACCAGCGTAACCACAGACCCAAGGACCCTGCTCGTGCAGCAGGCCAGGTCCTTGTGCCCAGTGGAACTGATCTCTGCTGCATAGCAGACAGCCTCCTGATGGGACCTGTGGCTTTGGGAACAGCGTCATGTGCTGGGAACCAACCATGGCCACTGGACCAGTGGAGAGCCCAGTGCCCAGCTAACTAAGGTCCATTTGAAAGTCATTATGTGTTGTGGATTTAATTACATCCCCCAAAAACCTATGTGTTGGAATTCTAACCCCTAAACCAGTGGAAAGTAGCCCTGGAGCCTGGCTTCTATAGATTCCAAACCAAACCTACTGTCCCTGAGTCCACGCTGGCTGGCTCAGAGCCACCCCCATGGGTTTCCGAGATTGTAACTGGTTACAGGAGTAGAAAGCTGCCTTTCTCCCGAGGAGCTGCTGGGGGTTTTGAACCGGGACCAACTGGAGCCACTACACCAGCAGGACTCCTCCGTGAGGATCCCAGCCAAGCACCCCCAAGAGGCCGCGCTGCACGGCATGGATGCAGCTGTGCTGGGGAGCCCTGTGGGACCAGGGCTGTCTTTGGTGGGAACATTGATCAAACGAATAGGCCCTATGAGTGTAAGGCATGTCTTACACATAACGACTTTTGAGCTATAAGCAGGTCATATGAGACACCGAGACAAACACACCCGAAAGGGGGAAGGCAGAGGCCATGTGAAGATGGTAAAGGACATGAGGGACACTGGGAGCCCCTTAACCCCGGGAGGGGGAGGTGGGGGAGAGAGCACCTTCCCCTGGAGCCAGTGCCCTGAATTCAGACTTCCAGCTTCCTGACCTGGGAGACATCCACTTCCGTTTGTCACCACCACCCACTGGTGTCTTTGTGTTACAAGGACACTAAGACACTATGACAAGAAGGTGTCCTATGGGGCATTATGTGGTGCTAGTTTTGCAGGAGACTTTCTGCGTCTTGCCAGCCTGTGACTTGTCCTTTTGTTCCATCGTGTATGAGCTTGCATAAGACTCCGTCTCCTTTAAACCCTTCCAAGAGATTCCTCTCTGAGCACTCCTAATTAACCAGAGCCCAGTTCTGTGGCCACACTGAGCTGCAAGGAAGACTGGGGTGATGCTGTCTTCTAAACTCCTCTCACTGTCATCGAGGCCATGCCGGCTCACAGGGACCCACCGGACCGGGTGGAGCTGACCCTGTGGGTTTCTGAGACTGGAACTCTATGGGAGAAGAAAGCCTCAGCTTTCTCACAATGGCCAGTTAAAAAGGGGAGTTCCATTGTTATGAAAGACTGAGAGAAAGGGTATGGATGGCTGTATCAGTCAATGAATGCTATTGTAATTCTGCATAACAGATCACCCCAAACTCAGTGACTTGCAATATTGGGCATTTATTTTCTGGTTCTCTGGAGTGCGGTGGGCAGCGGAAGCTCTGCTTTGAGCTACAGGTCTTCTGGGCTTCAAGCTGGCTCCCATCTACCCGTTTGTGTGTTTTCCTTGGACCAGAATGCTGTACTAGGGCAAATGCCAGGTGCCCAGAGAGCTGAGCAGCGATACATAATGCCTTTGGAGGTCCCTTGAGTCACTCCTTCCCGCACTTAATTGGTTAAAGCCAGTCACGTGGCCAAACCAATATTAATGGTGAAGTGCTCTCCACTCACTCGAATGGGGAGCACCGCAAAGTGTCACATGGCACAGGGTGTAAATGTGAAATTGTATTACAGAAAGTATCTGAACAGAGGGTACATTTGCCAAGAAACCCACTCTCAGTAGTTTGGGCCCCCAGACTTCCAGGGAGGCTGCTGTTGCTACTCCTACGATTGCAGTGTCGGTCTAACTTCCAGGAGCCCTGGGGATGCTGTTAGGTGAGTGTGCATTGCTAACCACAAGGTCAGTGGTTCAAACCCACCAACTGCTCCACAAGAGAAATAGGAGGCTATCTGCTCCCATAAAGATTTACAGTCTTTGAAACCCTAGATAGGGTCTTTATGAGTCAGAATCGACTTGATAGTAGTGGGTTTAGGTTTGGTCTAGCTTCCAGGAGGCCCTGGGTTATGTAAATGATTAAGTGCTCACTTACTAACTCAAAGCATGGCACTCTGGATCCACCCAGAGGTGCCTTGGAAGAAAGGCCTGGTCGTTGCTTCTGAAAAGTCAGCCACTGAAAACCCTGTGCAGTGCAATTCTACTCTGACACCCATGAGTCATCATGAGTTAGAATCCATTTCATGGCTTTGGGTTTGCGGCTTAACTTTCTATTCCTGAGAGAGAAAGATGGGGCTTTCTACTTCTATAAAGAGCTACAATGTCAGAAACCCATAGGGTCGGTTTGACCTTGTCCTACAGGGCCAGGATGAGTCTGCATCAATACATGACACTGCGTTTGTTTGTTGGGCCCTACTCCTGATGACCTTTCTTCCAGATGGGGACAAAACTAATCAAGCCCTTCACACAGACTTCCTTCGCCATAACTGCTAGTTCCCAGCACCCCCTCGCCCCTGCCCACACACAACCATTTTTGCGGGAAAAGAAGTGGTGCTATCAAGGGGTTCAGCTCTCCTGCCATAGAAACAGCAGGCGTTTTCCTTGGCCCCTGCTCCCAAGGGTCCATCTAGGGTCAGAGACACCTTTCTCCTGTTCCATTCCCCACAAAAGCTCTATCAGGCCTTTGCAGCTGGTGATACACCTGAAGGAGAGGGAAGACCCAGACAGGCAGGCCCGAGAGTCTCATGCGGTTCTTTGCTGGTCTAAGACTGAGTGTAGAGCTGTGAAAATTCACTTTTTCAAAGAGTTGCCTTTACAGAGACTGGTGGAAGCCCAGAGACTGGGGGTCCTACTTACTATTCAGGTCTGCAACTAAATTTATTTCAGTTTTCAATCAAACAACAGACAGATCTATAAGTGGGATAACAAGACTAGAAGGATATGCACAACCTTAGAATAGTGAACCATTTGAGAAATAAGGGTTAATTTGTCCCGGGATAAAGTGCAGAAGGCAGGAGCAAGTAGGAAAGAAGTAGGAATGGAATGGGGAACACGGGGAGAAGGAAGTGCTCTGGGCGATGCTGCATCATGCTGATTGCAATCAATGCGATGAAACAAAATGTGTGTGGCTTGTTGAATGGAAAATTGATTAGTCCTGTGAACATTCACCCATTTCACAGTAACAACAGTTCAAAACACAGGGTGTCCCATTGCCACAGTTTATTCTCAGTGAGTCACCTTGCTAAGTCATAAGAAGATGAGGTTACAGCAAATTTCCAAATGGTTTGGCCAGTCTTTTAGTCTAAGGAGCCTTCCTTGTAGCTCAGTATTACCACTTGGCTGCATTAATTCCCATTAGGAATGTCAACAAGCATTGTTGGAGGACAGGTAGCCCAACATTGGCACCACTTATGCAACTATGGCATTTGTTCCTGGAACAAGTAACATAGCTATTTCCAATGTTACCACCCTGTCTCCATGAAGGCTGTTTGGGTGTGGTCTTGGCACATCTTAAAAGTCCCAGCTGATTTCTAAACATTCTTACAGCAAAGTGATCAAAAAGTAGGTTGCAATTTTCTTATACTGTTAAACATTCACCAATCCTATGACTCAGGCGTTCCATGTACAGACATTTACCCAAGATACATGAAAAAGTAGGTCCCCACTTTTGCCTATAAATGTTCATAGCAATTTCATTCTTAGTCAACTACAATTGGGAAAACCCAAATGTCCAGCAACAGAAGAATGGATACACAAAGTGTGGACTATCCATACAGTGGGAAATGAATCAGCAGTGAAACTCAAAAGGCTGCTAATACATCCGACATAGATGAACCTTGCAGACAGCATGCTAAGCGAACGAATTAGACATGAAACAGTACACGCAGATGACTCCATTTCCACGGATCTCTGGAAAAGATAAAACCACCTGAGGGTGAGAGAACGCCGAACTGCGGGGTTTGATTGAAAAGAGGCAACCAAGAAAGAGACGTCTACACGAGGGGAATGCTTCTAGTGGAAGTGGGACGGCGAGTAGATGGGTGCAGACGGCTCTCAGTGGTTACCTCCGTAGTTCAGAGCTGAGTGTGTGTGGCACTGTGCATCCCCAAGAAGCAAACCTACCGCTGCGGAATCGGTCCCACTCTGGGCAGTGCTACGGACAAAGGAGAACTGCCCCCAAAGAGCTCCAAAGTTGTGAATCATTGCCGAGGGAGCCTGCCTCCGCTTTCTCTCTGAGAGCGGCCGGCAGGTTGGAAACACTGACCGTTTGGTTAGCAGGCTGAGGCCCCACCAGGACGCCAATGGAAACATAGAACAACAAATCAGGCCACTCTCCGGTCAGTCACTAGAACACCTCTAGGAGGCCAGTGCCCTGAATGTTCATGGAGGCTCTGTGCCCTTCAACTGGACACGTGGCTTGGAACCTGTGGTCACAGCCGACAGACATCGTCCTTTCCTCTCATCAGGTAATCAGCACTGAAAGGATTGTCTGAAAACAGACTACGAGGCTTTTGCAAAGAGACCTGCCATCCTGCTGAGTGAACCTGACGTGTCATTCTGATGAGTTTGATGTCAAGGCCCCCCATGATGACTCTTAGCTGAGAAGCAAGGGTTGTCCATACCTTCCGATCTGGAGTCCGATATTGGTCAGATGAGCACCTACTCACCCTGCCAAGTTTGAAGAGCCCAGGGTGCTCTGGGTGCTGGAGTGGGAGGACAAGCTCTAGTCTGGAGGCCTATGGCTGGACTTCCCTGTACAATAACCTATACCCATAATCATCCCACTTGGAATCCCACCTACATGCAACAGCTAGAGAGATAGCATGATGGGGGCTTTACTCCAATCCCTCCTGGAGCCCCTAGAACAGGCGACTCAGTGTGACACCGCCTCCACTTAAATCCCCCACAATCTTCTGTCCCCACCAAGCAGGGCAAACATCTCCCTTGTGCTGAAGGCCTTGCTCTGTTTGATGTGGCCAGGAACTGGCTCCAGCCGTGAGTGTTTCTGCATATGTGCAATTGAGCAAGCTCATTTGGCACAGAGCTGTCCTGGGCGGGGGAGGGGGACAAATTAAAAAGTACATAATGCTTCATCAGTAGCTGCAAAGGAACGTGCTTCCATTTGCCTGCAAGTTGAGGAGTCCTTCAGCTCGCTGGGACCACTGTGCGTGTCGGGCCGGGGTGGGTGGGTGGGGAACGTCATTGCTTCCTCCTCTGCTCTGTCAGTTGCTGGGTTGTCCCAGGCAGATGTGGTCTCCTGTTCACCTGGTGCCCTGGGATAATGCATGAAATGCCCTTCGAGGACTTGTCCCTTTTGTTATTGTATCTCCCTGTCACCAGCTTTTCAGTCTCATCCGGGACACTTGTCTCAGGGCCACCTTCATCACACACACGGACACACAAGCTCTCCTACACATCCCATCTGTGACGAACAGACCCCAAAGCACACACGCATGGTAGGAGATCTTCAGACTATTCACGGAAATGTGTATTGTGAAAAACCTATGCTGGATTTCAATTTATTTTTCCATCCAAAGAAACTCGTGCTAACTCGGTGTCGCATGTCGGAACAGGGTCTCACTCGAGGCACTAAGAAGAAAATGGCCTCTGTTTCCAAAGAGCACCGATCCGAGCAACACAGCTCAGCTAAAATGGGAGCAAGCACGCCTCGAGGCCTGCCTTAGGGTGAAGCCTAGACGGACGAAGGTGGCATCGCTGATGCTTTACAAGACGTTTATGGGGATAATGCTGCGGTGGTCAGGTATAAGGTCAACTGGACACTGCCAGCCAGGAGCAGAGTGCGACCTGTCAATCAGGTCACAGGCGGATAACGCCTTTAGGGAGTGTGTGTGTGTGTGTGTGTGTGTGTGTGTGTGTGTGTGTGAGAGAGATTTTCTTATAAGGGAGAAACGGAACCCTTCTCCCTCTCTCTCTGTTACTTCACATTCCTCCTAGCTCGGACTCCTCTGGGACTCTGTGTTTGCCTCCAGGGGAGACCCCATGTGCTGCTTAATTCTGAGAGCTGTCAGTGCTCTGTCAAGTTTCCACCACCCTTGGGTGATGCGACATGCACCCACCAGCCTGTGATCTCCCTGCGTCCTGCTTCACTTTTCTGTCTCACTGACCTGCAGCCAAGTGAGTCTGACGAGGGCCCTGGCTCGCATCAGATCTATGGACTTACATTGGACTGGGCTGGGGTGCCTTCTTAAGATGAAGTTACTTCTTGATATAAAGTTCTTCCTTACATGCATATAAATGTCACGGGGTTGTTTTGTTAGACAACGCAGCCTAACACGATACCCTAAAGACACCAGCAGTTTGAAAATGTGTAATTGTGATAAGAAGGTACAAGATGATGCTGAAGATTGAAGCCAGCAGTGGTAGACCATTCACCTCCATTTGTAAGGGGAAAAATCAATCTTGTTTCTGCCCTAATTGAAGAAGATCGGTGATCAAAAGCAACAATGAGAGCCCACGTCATACCCATCTCCGCTAATTCCTTTTACACAATCCTGACTCACAAATTAAAGTTGAACCAACTTTGTACTCAATGGGTGTTAGAAATGCCCCACCCACCCCCACCCCACCCCACTGCGCCAGCTGCAGACAAGAGCAGAGCTTCCGATGGAAATTTTAAGCAAGTGGGATCAAGATCCTGGAGGATTGGGGGAAAGAACTGTAACAGGAGATGAAACAAGTATGAAGCCAGTATGATTCAGAAGACAAAGCACAAGCCAAAAAAGGCTACCAAGAAGTAGAAGTAATCCCCCCAAAGCAGAAGAGCAGTATTCAAGAGCCAAGGTCATGTCAACAATTGTGAGGGCATGCTTACGGCATTTTGCTTGTTCACACTCTGGGGGGCCAAAGAGCCACATCCCCTAGCAGTGAGACTGTCCTAAGAAAGCTAGCCAAGGCTTTAGCAGAAAAACACAACACACGCCCTTTCTTCTGTGAGGATGCAGACTAATTCCTAGGCTGACAGGCCTGGACTGTGTACCCAAAGCTGCTGAGTGGCCCTTTCCACGTATGCTAAAAGGACAGCAGTTATTCCGACGGTATTTTTTGCTCTTTCAGGAATTACAAAATCGACTCATAGCACCTCGTGGGCGTTTGAGGCACAGCACAGAGCTGAAACATGGCAGCGTGTCCCCCTCTGTTGTCTGGCACTTTTTCTTTTTGCGTTATTTGTTGGCTTACGGAAGTCACAAAAGCAAGGGACTGAAAATGGAGTATTTCATCAAAATTATAATGTGTTTCATGAAATGACTAAAAAATTTTACACTACGGGGTGCTTAGAATACGCTGTTGAGCAGATGAACATTAAAAAGGAGTAAGTCACCCCTCAAGGAGGTGAACAACAGAAACGTGGGTGAAGGGAACAGCAGTTGTTGTAAGCTATGAAAGCAGTAATAATTTATAATTTATCAAGGGATCACAAGGTGGGGAGGCAGGGAAAAGAGAATCGCTGGTACCAGGAGCTCAAATGAAAAATAAATGTTTAGAAAATGATGATGGCAACATATGTACAAATATGCTTGATACAATTGATGTATGGAATGTTATCAGAGCTGTAAGAGCCCTCAATAAAATGACTAAAAAAAAGAGTAAGAAATGTAAAGTTGTGATTTATAGCAGGCCAATTTAGAGAGAACCCCATTACAAGTTCTACTTTAGCAACCCGTTCACTGAACTCAACCGAAAATTAAGTCTCCGTTCTGCTAAACCGGTGTGAACCAGCTGAGTCCCCCTACTGTCTTTACCAGAGCAGAGTCTCCTCTCCCCTGTGGAGTAGCTGCTGGTTTCAAACTCCTGACCTGGCTGCAGAGCCTACTCCACCCCCAGGACTCCTCTTGATTAGGTAGCTTATAGTTAAATGGATGATCATAAAATGATTCAAATAATTCTTAGGTCTATTTTCATTGGCGTGACAAGACATCCCGAATGTGCTGTTGTGCCAGGGGATAAAAAGAGCAGGGGCTAAAATGGCAATTCGTGTAGGATCTCATTTATGTACAATGATTCATGTTTAACTCTGTGGCTAGAAGGCATAATGTTTCCTAAGACAACTCTTCCAGGGTGTGGGCTGCTTCACATATAGTTCTGGAAGGAATTATGTTAAATGAAGCCTAAGGTTGGAAGTGATTGCTACTTTCATATTTATATTTTTTTGTTTTGCTTCAATCTACTCAAAAATAATAATAATTCAGACAACCAATACAGCCAGCTCTTTTCTTCTTATTTTCAAATAGCCTTTTTATTTCAGAATTGTTTTTGATTTATAAAAAAAGTGTAAAGGTAGTGTAGAGTTCTCATCTGCCCCATACCCAGTTTCCTCTATTACAAACATCTCACTTCAGTATAGTTTTTATAATGAATGAGCCCACATTACGACCATCCTTTATTTAGATTTCCTTAGTTACTAATTAATGTCTTTTGTTTGTGTGTGTGTCCCAGGAACTCATCTAGAAGAGCACATTTGGTCATTGTGGCTCCTTAGGCTTCTCTTGGCTTTCATGATTTCTGATGGCCTGAGTAATTTTAGTAAGGGTCAGGTATTTTGTAGACAGTCCTTCCCTTGGACTTTGTCTGAGTTTTCTCCCTATGATTAAGCTAGAGTTATGGGTTTGGGGAGACATGATAGTTAATGCTTGTGTTATTCCGGGTAGACTAGAGAAACAAATCCATAGACACGCTCATATGTGTATAAGACAGAGTTTTATATAAAGGGTAATTGTACATTAAGAAAGCATTCCAACCCAGTCAGTCCAAGCCCTAAGTCCAATATTAGCCCATATGTCCAATACCAATCTATGAAGTCCTCTTCAGACTCACGAAACACATGCAAAGATGCTGAATGCAGGAAGATCACAGGCCAGTGGGTAGGAGGAGGTCTTGTGGATCCAGTGGAATTGTAAGCATCTCAGCGCTAGCAGGGGTCTCCACGTGGCTTCTCCAGGTCCAGGGTTCTGGCTGCATCAGGGTAGTCCATGTGTCTTGTCAGGAGAGCATCTCCAAAGGACTGCGCAGAGGGAGAGAAGTAAGTGTCTCTCACCTCCAAGGAGGAAAAACTAGATTTCCCAGAATTCTCAGGAGAAGGCCATGCCCACACAGAGGCCTCATTGGCTATGATCCAATTGACAGACTAGACTCCACCCCTTCATTCTTAATCCTCTCAGATCCCAAATTGGCACCAGATTATGTAACTACCACAATGCTTTATGTCAACTTGACTGGGCCAGGGTTCTCAGTGGTTTGGCAGTTAGGACCTAGGGTGTGGCCTTTTTTCCAACTTTAAGGGATGCTGTGGAAAAGTTTGCTTGTTTTTTTGCTAAGGCTGGGTACTGCATCTAGCTTGCTGATCTCTGATTCTTTGTACGTAAGCCAGTGGCCTGCGGTATTACCTGCTGGTCCTGGTGTCAGCAGCAGCCTGCCATTTCACCTGCTGGCCTTGAATGATTTCGCCTCTGCAGCCAGAAACCTTTGGTCACCAACCCCTGTAGTTACTCCCATCAGGAGAAGCTTGTAGCCTGGCATCTTGAACAAACTCGGAACTTGCCTGCCTCTACAACTGTGTGAGACATTTCCTTGACGTAAACCCCTCTCTAAATAGAGAAATAAGCTTCACTGGTTTTTGCTTCTCTAGAGACTCCAGCCTAAGCCAGGAAGCAAAGTGCCATTCCAATCACATTAGATCAAGGTTACATCCAATTGAAAACCTTACTGATATTGATTATGATCTCCACTGCAGGGGCAGTGAATTATTCAATGTGTCTCTTCTAGGCAAAGTCTCTAACTCCCAAACAACAAACGACCTTTCCCCGAAAGGGTCAGGTGAGGTGGGGGGAGATACTGATAGTATTTGCCTGTGAGTGATTGTGTAAGCAGGATTTCTGAGCCCTCTGAGAAGCAGGGGAGGGAATCTCACTACCCACAAGATCCAAGAGTGGAGTGTATCCTCTGGACCCGAGCTGCCTGTGCAGTAAACCTCCTGGGTGCAGAAGAAAGCAGTACTGTCAGAGGGGCAGAAGTAGACCCAATAAGCAGGGCATGGACCAGACTGGCGCACTTTCCAGTCCACACAGCAAGTGAAGTCCAGTGCTGCTGTGCAGGGCTGGCTTGTGGAGTGGGGGCACTTGACTGGGGAAGTTGGACTTGCTGACCCACTGAGGTGGAGCTGAGTGCCTTGGGCCGAGGCTAGCTGGAGTGGGTGCCTCTGGGCCAAGGCTAGCTGGAGTGGGTGCCTCTGGGCATTTAGTTCAGGGAGTCGGGTTTGCTGACCCACGAAACTTGAGCAGCATGGCTTTGGATCGAATGGTATGTCCCTTTGAGCGTTTATTAGCAGACCTGAAAGAACTTTGTAACGTCCTGTAAGCAGCTCAACCGTGAGCATTTCTCCCTGACATTACAACTTGTTGATTCCTTAACAGACCTTTTACTTGTGAATTTTCTCTGTGAGTTCTCTGAGGCCATAGCAACGGCTCTGAGGACTCAGGGATGCAGCAGAAAATAGGAATGTAGACATTTTCAGAGGGGATGGAAGTGTCTCCTCACTCCCCCATCTGCGTAGTGTCCCTATGCACAGCCTACGTTGAAGGAGTGGACAGTTATGTTTTATCTCCCGAAGGAGGAAGTATCTACATAAATAACTGAGAATCCCTCTACATGGGAGATTTGTCTCTTCACACTCATGTATTAATTTTGTCACCCAACAATTTACTCAACCATTTATTTACATGATTATCTACTCAGTTATTATTTATGGCCACTTATTTCATACTTTGCCTTATAATCTAATACAGTTTTAATTACTTTCTTGCCCAAATCGTCCCAGCTTCTGGCCATTGGGAACTCTTTCCCTTGCTTCCTGTGCCCCATTGACACCCCCCCTTCAATGTGGTTCTTTGGATTTTTTACTTGTTTTTGCCACCAGCACATCTTGGCGTTCTGGCTCTGTAAGATGCACCAGGCTAATCTTGTGTATTTCCTGTCACCGTTTCTCCAGGAAATTCTTGATCCATTTATTGGTATGAGAAACCAAGATCTGGGTACTAAGCATATTCCTTGTTACTAGGGTAATAAAAGCCGGTTTTGTTTGGAAAATGCTTGTCGCATCAACAGCTCTTCATGCAAATCATGAGGCTCAGCAGCAGAATAAAGGTTCCCGTTCAGAGAAAGTTCTTGCTGGGACTCTGTGCTGGGAGACTCGCAGAGCAAGGCAGGAACCAGTCTGGCCTTGGTCTGGACTCCAACCAGTGTTCCTTCTCAAAGTAGCAGGGGTGGTGGGGGTGGAGACCAGTGCTCTCTCTCATCCCTCTACCCCAGAAATGGCAGCTCGACCCTGTGAACTCAGGGCCTACCTTCATCCTTTTGAGATTCTGGGGGTCCCCTGTCCTCACCCTGATACTCTTATCCCAGAGCTCGTGGTAGGGAAGCTCAGGGATAAAGTCAGGCTGCCCCTCTCTCCTGTGGGGTCCTGGTCTCCTGGGGCTCCTCCCATCTGACCAGGCAACACTTCTGGGTGACCTTGTGGACCGTGTCTGTCTGGCTGTACCTCAATCCCACTCAAACCAAAAGACTCCAAACCCACTAGCATCAAGCCGATTTGGATTCCTATCTGCTACTGGTAACACAAGACCCAGGGCCCTCCCCGCATAGAGGAGAAGGCAAGGACCACTGCGCTTGACTGCAGGCTGAGCCACGTCAGAACCAGGGAGCTACTGGCTGCTGGGACCTGGCCCTTAGCAGACTCGGGGTGCATTCTTGGGAGTCTGTGTTAGCTGTCCTCTAGGGCAGGATTAATCACAAGGTGTCAAAGGGGTTCAGGTATCAGGCATCAAAGAACAAAAAAATCGTATCGTTGAGAATGAGGGGCAGTGCGGAGTGGGGACCCAAAGCCCATCTGTAGACAACTGGACATCCCCTTACGGAAGGGTCATGGGGTGGGGATGAGCCAGTTAGGGTGCAGCGTAGCAACGATGAAACATACAACTTTCTTCTAGTTCCTAAATGCACCAACCCATGCCCCCCACTATCATGATCCCAATTCTACCTTACAAATCTGGCTAGACCAGAGGATTTGCACTGGTACAGATAGGAACTGGAAACACAGGGAATCCAGGACAGATGATCCCTTCAGGAGCAGTGGTGAGAGTGGCGATACCGGGAGGGTAGAGAGGGGGAACTGATTACAAGGATCTACATACAACCCCCTCTCTGGGGTACAGACAACAGAAAAGTGGGTGAAAGGAGACGTCGGACAGTGTAAGATATGACAATAATAATTTATAAATTATCAAGGGTGCATGAGGGAGGGGAGAGCGAGGGGAAAAAATGAGGAGCTGATGCCAAGGGCTCAAGTAGAAAGCATATGTTTTGAGAATGTGATGGCAGCAAATGTACAAATGTGCTTGACACAATGGATGGATGGATGGATTGTGATAAGAGTTGTAGAAGTCCCCAACAAAATGATTTTTTTTAATTCTTGGGGGGGAAAAAAGAGCAGGATTAATAGATGTAGAGCATAAAATTATAAGACCGTCTTCATATACTAAGAAGAAAAGAAAAAATTCTTTGTTTACCTGAAAGTAAAACGCAACTATGCAGCCTGTTACTCGGTAGTGTCACTAAGACCCAGCCAATGACCGTAGGGGCGCAGCGGCCAGTCCACAGGTCCAGCACCCGGAGGCACCTCAGAAGAACAGCCTGGCGATTGATTTCTGAAAAACCGGTCATCCAAACCCCTATGAAGCATCTGCTCTGCAAACCTCCACCCGGTTCCCAATAAAGAGTTAAACAAACAAATCCTATGATGCAGAGTTCTCTGACACACTCCGATGGGCTTGCCTGGGGCTGGGTTTGGGTTAATCCCAGGATGGTCTCAAGCCCTGGCAGAGTCGAGGTGACTTTGTGCCCAGGACAGGATGTCTTTCCGGAGTCGCTGAGCAAGTCATCTTTGGTCCCGATATTGGGCCAAGATCTTGATACCATACAACAGATGCTGCTCCCAGTGGTTCAAGCCCACCAGCAACACCTGGGCACCTTCCCTGGGTGTGGACTGCAGGCAGTGGGCCGCACCGTTCAGCCGTAGCCTCGGTCCCAGGCACAGCACTGAGGGCTGACTAACACAGCGCTGTCCAAAGGACGATGTCCAAGAGCTGAGGCACGAAGCCCAAAGGTCTGTCGGAGCCAAAGGCGGTGCCTGGAGGGAGGACCAGGTGCTGCTTTGCTAGGTCAAGGGCGGGAGAACCAGGAAGGATGAGATGTGTTACGGGACAGTGGAAGTGGATGACCTGGATGGTACGGGCTGATGGAGTTGTGCCCTTTCCTGTTGTGGATGCCAGTGAGGGTGGGACGATCCCTCCCTTAACCTCATTGTGGTTGGCTGTGACTGAGTAGGCTATGGTTGAGATCCACAGTGCTGCTTTCCCTGGCTAATTTTGGGAAGTTGCCAGACCTTTCTTCCTAACCTGTCTTAGTCTGAACGCTCCACCAAAACTCATTTGTCTTAGAAATGCAGTCGGACAAGTGGTGGTGACTCTTGAAGAATGTGGGCCAGAAATGGAACTCAGATCTTCCATGAGAAGCAGACAACTGTCCCATTGAATCGCCACATCCCTCATCGTGATCAATGACCGCAATTAGGCAGTTACTTTTCCTGATGAATCATGCCGAATTAAAATGTACAGTGGCCCGAGTGGCACGGTGGGCCAAAAGTTGGGCTGCTAACTGCCAGGTTAGTGGTTTGAATCCAGGAGTCTTTCCAAGGGAGAGGGGCGAGGCTCAGAGAAAGATCGGCAGCCTCAGAAACCCACATGGGGCAGTCCCACGCTGCACCATAGAGCTGCTATGAGGCAGAAAGGACTCTAGGCTGGGAGTTTAGAGTTTAACTCAACTGAAAGCAAATAAAGTAGGTTTGCTTGGTGCAGGGTTGCCACAAACCTTTAATTTGTAAAAAGGAAACAAAACTGTGAAATGCAATACAAAAAGGTAGGTTTGTGTCACGAATGGATCACTGGACCCTTTCCCATTGGCCATGGACACTGCCTCAGAATCTCTCTCCACACTCCACACTACTGGATAACATCTTTGTACCATCTCGGCCTTGTAGCTGTTTGTCCCGTCCTTGTCCACTGCCATGAGCCCTGAACTATACATACTGTGGGACCCCCTACAATCAAGTGGCCTTATACTTGGGGGCATTCTTATTAGCTTCGTTTTCCTCTGTCACCGGTCAGATGGGGTTATTGTAGCAGAGCAAATATCCAAGTCATTATTACTCCAGTCTGATTTGACCCAAAGGACAGCCCTGCTGGAAACACAGGACACTGCCAGTCCCACGGGCCGAGACAGGCAGAGTACGCCGTCAAGGTCGGGCGAGTAGGCCTAACCGTGTCTCCTACCAGCAGCCTGATTCCCAAGACTGGAGGGTGAAGGGCATGTTTGGTTAGCCTTTTCAAATGACGAGAGAGAAAAGTGCCGTCATAGGAATCACTTTGTGCTAAGCTAATCTGATTAAAATCCAAATGTGAAATGTCAAAGCTTTAAAAAAAATAGTATCAATATACACAACCCAATATATGCCATCCCAGCAATTTCTACATGTTCGATTCAGTGACATTGCTTGTATTCTTCAAGCTGTGCAATCTTTATAACTACCTTTTATTGTCAAATCAATCTACCACTATTACCATAAACCCAGTGAGCCTTAAGCAAAAACTTCCTCTCTCCATTTCATAAGCTGGGGTCTCTAGAGAAGCAAACCAGTGAAGTTCATGTTTGTATCCATATAGAAAATGGTTTCTACCAAAGAAATGGCTCATAGAGTTATGGAGACAGGCAAGATCCAAATCCATGGGTCAGATGTCGGGCTGGAGACGTCTCCTGACCCCTGTAACCTCAGGGGCTGATGAATCCAACACCTGCATTTCAGACAACAGGCTTCTGGCTTCAGAGGCAAAGAATCCAAGGTTGGCAGGTAAGCCGGCAGACTGCTAGGATTCCCAGGATTGATAAGCAGTAAATGGCTGGATCAAGTCTAAAGATCCAGAAGTCAGAGGCCTTGTGAGATGCAGGATCCAGGCCCCGAAAAAAAGCAAACAAGCTTTTCCACACTGTCCACTTACATTGGGAGCAAGTCACACACACCACCTTCCCACCCCAACCCAAAGAAACTTTCTATTGTTCTGCTGTTCATAGCAGATCCATGATGGGGAATTACTAGCTGTTAACTACCAAACCACCGAGAGTCCTAGCCCAAGCAAATTGACGCAAAACCCTAACCATCACACTCTCACTCTCACTCATACCTGGCCATCCTGGTAACCACTTATAATCTTTGATTTCTATGTATTTGCTTATTTCCCGTCAGTGGGATCATACAAGATTTGTTCCGTTGCGACTGACTCGTTTTGTTTAACATGATGGTTTTACTGTTCACCCACACTGTGGCTGACATCAGGACTTCAAAAATATGGCCTGCCTCTACCCTTGAAATTTAATCTAAATTGTGTCTGCTTTGAATCATATGAATTACTTGAGAATTGCTGTGTACTTGCAGTGTATTTGTTCTGGCAACTTTTGACCAGGCTTTCCCCAAAGGCAGTAAAGTTCTGGAGAAACAATGGCGTGAATGCTGCCGTCTACATCATGGAGGAGCCTTGGTGTCATAAGAGTTATGCATTGGGCTGCTGACCACAAGATCAGCGGCTCAAAACCACCAGCTGCTCCATGGTAGGAAGATCGGATTTCTACTCCTGTGAACATGTATAGTCTTGGAAACTCACAGGGGACGTTCTCTCCTGTCCTGTAGGGTCATGATGAGCCCATCGATTTGTTGGCAGTGAATTTAGAGCCATTATGGTGAGTGTTGCGTTTGCGTGGACACAGTAGGCACCGTGCCTGCCACTGAGAATGTGCTCAAAGGAAAGGAGTAACGTTCATTCTCTTTAGATTTTTAAATATACGTCTCTTGAATAATTTATTTAAAATGTATTTTTATTTAAATGGATACACTTATTTTTAAATAATTAAGTTTATCGTGTTGGTGAAGCTATGCACAGCAGAACACACATCACCTCAATAGTTTCTACATGGAGAGTTCGAAGACATGGATGATAGGCTTTGAGTTGTACGACCACTGCCACCCTCCTTTTCTGAGTCATTCCTCCTCCACTGACGTAACTCAACATCCCTGAGTTTCCTGCCTGATTGTTCATGTTACTGTTGTCCATCTGATCCCATACAGATCATCTTAGAGCAATAGTTTCAGGGGTTCACCCAACCTCTCTGGCTCCACAAGGTCTACATTTTGTGAGAATTTTAAATTTCTGTTCTGAATATCCCCCGCTTTTGATCAGGATTCTGCTATAGACTCTTTGCTCAAAATGCTCAGCAAGCTTAGCTGGGAAACATCCAGTTATCCTCTACGTACTGATTTTTGACAACATTTTATTACTTTATCTCTGAGCCAAAGGAATTAGAAGTAACCATTAACATTCACTCCTGAACTCAAGCCTCCTACGGGAAGTTCTAAAATTGTTGCCAGGGTTTCTCCGTCGTATTTTGAGCAGATCATCTTTGCCATTGGGTGCTGTTCTAGGCATTGCACGCTGTTTAGAAGCTCAAATAAAAACTGTTTCCAGAGATTGCCAACGATCCCGATAGACAGGAAGATTCAAAATTGCCGCCAAATGAGGACCCCTAATCATTGCCAAAGCCCATATGTCAACTGTAATAGAGGAAAACAAATTCTCCGATCAATGGAAACCGTCTTATAAAGAAGAGTACCTGGTACCCAATCGGCCTTGCTGTTCTGGTCCAGCCATCTGCCAGGTTCAGGCATGTCCGGCTCAGACTGGAGCTGGCTTTGTCAGTGGGGAGCTGTGAACCGGGGGGCCTGTCCTTCCAGGAGTGATTATTCCCAACAGGGATGTCAGAGAAGTCCTTCAATACAGAATACCTAGAAGTGCCAGATATTTCTGTGAAGGGCATGCTTCTAAATGAAGGACTGAAGGGGTGTGAGAGTAGATTAAATCCTCAAGGGCCCAAGGAGAGAAAGCCCAAACAGAGGGGTTGTGGGGGGAGGTCAGATGCACAGGAATCCACCCCCCCTATGGCCCCCACCTCGCCTGAGAGCAATCAGTTGCCAAACTGCAGTGGGCCCTGCTCCCTGCTGCTGGGGACAATGGACAGGCTCCTGTAGGCGGAGTTTACACCCTACTGATAATGGTTCCTATGGAGACCCAGGGAACAGGTCAAAGTTAAGCTGCCATCCTAAATCTAGGATCCACCCATCTTGTCACATGTATACCACAATCCCGCCTCTTCCTATTGCGTGTAAGTCCCTAGACCACCCTCTCATTACTGTGTAACCTATAGTGTAACCCCCTCCTGTGACGTATGTCTTTACCTATAATTAATGGGCATGCATGCCCCCAAAAGGTATTAGGCGTGGGTCAGCAATATAGATCTCTCTCTGACCTCTCTCTCTCTGGATCCCCTCTCTCCCCCCTCTCCTCTCCCCTCCTCTCTCCCTTGTTCCCTTGCCCTCCTTCCCTTCCCCCTCTCTCCACGTGGACCACCAAGCTGGGCTGAGGTGAGCAATGCTACCATGTAATGTGTCTGACTGCATTATTGTAATATCTCTCATGCTCTCGATGAGTTTAATATAATACTTATATATCTCAACCATACAATTGTGCTTACTGAACCCGTGGGTAGTAGTAGCGGTGGGGGCTGGCCCCCCTACCCACACCATAACTTAATACCACAAGAGGTCAGCAGGAGCAGAAGTCAAATCGCATCCAAATAACAGGATGAGTCTTTTATACTGGAAACAGGAAGCAAGCGCTAGTCTTTGTGTGATGGGAGATCAGATGAGAGACTCCTCATGAAGCCAACACAGCTGAAGGGTAACATTCTTGTGGGTGAATTAGGGACAAGAAAAAAAACCCCACCCTTCAAAATCTTGTCTAAGCCCTGACTCTGGATGGAAGTGAAAAAAACAAAAACAAACCAACAAAAGAAACTTCGCTAATAGATGAGCCAGTCAGGGTGCAGTGTAGCAACGATGAAACATACAACTTTCCTCTAGTATCTAAATGCTTCCTGTCCCCCACTATCATGATCAAGAGTCTACCTTACAAATCCGGCTAGGCCAGAGGCTGTACACTGGTACAGATAGGAACTGGAAACACGGAATCCAGGACAGATGATCTCTTCAGGACCAGTGGTGAGATTGGAGATACCTGGAGGGATGAGGGAAAGTGGGGTGGAAAGGGGGAACCGATTACAAGGATCTACATATAACTGCCTCCCTGAGGGACAGACAACAGAAAAGTGGGTGAAGGGAGACGTCAGATGGTGTAATATGACAAAATAATAGTAATTGATAAATTATCAAGGGTTCATGGTGGGGGCGGGGAGGGAGGGGGAAAATGAGGAGCTGATACCAAGGGCTCAAGTAGTAGGCAAATGTTTTGAGAATGATGATGGCAACAAATGTACAAATGTGCTTGACACAATGAATGAATGTATGCATTGTGATGAGAGTTGTACGAGCCCCTTATAAAATGATTTAAAAAAACAAACAAACTTCCCTTATAAGACCTAGCTGTAAACTTACTCTCATCTGATTTAGGCTGTAACTTATGTACCCCTGGAACCCCCAAAACTCAAAATCCAAAAACAGTATAAAAGGATACTGGTGTTGCTAGCGCCCCCAAACATCTGGTGGAAGGCACGCAGGAGCTCCCGGAAGGACACGTCTCGAGCCAGGCTTTCAAGCCTCCCCACAGATGAAGTCCCAGACAAGCGAGCCAGTGGCACGGTCATAAACACACAAGGAAGGAAGCCACCACTGGTTAGAATCGGCAGGAGAAGTGAACTGCGGGATCGGACGCCTAAGACAAAGTGCTGTGTAGTGAATGGCTACGTGAGATAAAATAAACATGTTGAAAGAAAAATAAGAGTCTGAAGGACACCCTGACAGAGAATAAGAATCATCAACATTGATCCAAAAATGGAAGAAAATACAAGTGTTATTATTTATAGATGACATGTTTGTGAATATAGAGAACACAAAAAATTCTTGAAATATGTACAAATTCATAACTGAAGTTAGCAAGATGGTGGGGGTACGGAGTCGATATGTAATTATCCATGGTGCCAAACCAATCTTGAAAAAGAACAAAGTTGGAGGAATTCAGGTTTCCCAAATTTGAATTTTACTACAAAGCTACAGTCACCAAGACAGTATGGTGTCGGCATAAGAATAGTCAGATAGATCAACAAAATAGAATGAAGAATCAAAGGTACACGCTCACATTTATAGTCAAGTGATTTCCAACAGGGGGATGGTTATATTTTACATCAACTTGATGGTACCTATGAGGTGGCAGGAGTGGAGTCCACTCTCAGTAAGGTCACAGCCCGATGGTGCTCCCGTGGGGGGGTTCCCTTACTATAGGAGAGGCACTGAGATCTCTCAACCTTGCGCTTCGCTTTCTTGCTTGATGGAGCCATGTGCCTCACATCTGGGGCCAGCGGATCATGTGGTCTGACAAGCCTGGGAGTTGGGGACACACTGCCCTGCTCCTGCGGACCTTGGATCCACGGGACTGTGTGCTCACTGGCCTGTGACTCCCACTCCACCTTCCCGCTTCACCCTTTGGCAGCTGCATGAGTCTCAAGGGGGCTCCAGCTAACATCAGACCCATGGACTTGAGTTGAACTGGGCTGGGTCGATTTCTTGATACGAAATTCTTCCTTGCTATAAGTTTCTTTCTTATACATCTGTGAGTGCCACTGGGTTTGTGTCTCTAGAAAAATCAGCCTAATACACAAAAGGAGATGGAGAATTTTCATCAGATAGTGCTGGGACAACGTGACGGTCCCATGTGAAAGAGTGGAGACATGGCCCTAAGAGCTCAAACCCTAAAGCTTGTAGAAGAAAACACAGATCTAAATCTTTCTGACCTGTGTTGAGGTGTGGCACCAAACACACAAGGGACACAAGGAAAACCAGACAAACAAACTTCATTTAAATGAAAAATGCGTTGTGTCTCACGGGACACGAGCAAGAAAATGAAAAAAAAACCTCCAAGTGCGGGAGAATTGTTTTCAAATCATAGATCAGCAAGGGACTAGTATGGAGAATATACAAATAACTCCTATACCTTAATAATAAAAAACTAAATAATCCCGGGTTAAAAATAAGCAAAGAATCTGAACAGATGTTTCTCCAAAGAAGCTACCAAATGGCCAACAAGCCCACAAAAAGACACTCAGCACCCATCCTTAACCAGCAGAGATAGGGCCACCTCACCGATGGGCAAGATGACACCTGCAATGTGGTGGGAAAGGGGCAGGGTGTAGGGGGAGGTCAGATGCTTACAGACATCATCCCTGAAGACAGTCACCAGACTAGTTAGCCCCTCCTCCCTGCTGTTAAGGACAATGGGCAGGCCTGCATTCATCTATTTGGTTCCTGTAGGTGGGGTTCACACCCTACTGATAATGGTTCCTATGAAGATCCAATGTTAAGCCAGTGTTAAGCTGCCATCCTAAATCTAGGATCCACCCATTTTGTCACATGTATATCCCTAATCCTTCCTCTTCCTATTGGATGTATACCCTTAGACCACCCCCTTCCATTACTGTATAACCTATAGTGCAACCCCTTCCTGTAACATATGTCTTTACCTGTAATTAGTGGGCTTTCACGCCCCCAAAGGTATATAGGCCTGGGTTAGCAATAGAGGTGTCCCTCACTCTTTTTTTAAAAATCATTTTATTAGGGGCTCATACAATGCTTATCACAATCCATACACACATCAATTGTGTATAGCGCATTTGTACATCATTCTCAAAACATTTTCTCTCCACTTAAACCCCTGGCATTAGGTCCTCATTTTTCCCCTCCCTCCCCGCTTCCCCCTCCCTCATGAG
>NW_022111368.1:42176768-42196906 GCF_000313985.2 Echinops telfairi
CACTGTGTCTCTGGTGTTGTCCCCCGCAGGGCCATGGGTCAGTGAGGGGCATCATGTCTCATAGTGGGGCTGGCCATGTGGTCCTGTCTGTGGTTCCTCACTCTTTTGGCTCCTCCCTTGACCTCTCCTCGGCTCCCTCTCCTCCCATTTCCCTTTCCCCTGTCCTTCCCTTCCCCCTCTCTCCACGTGGACCACCAAGTGGGGCTAAGGTGAGCATTGCTACCATGAAATGTGTCTGACTCCATTATTTGACTCTCTCTTCTATCTCTCATGCTCTCGATGACTTTAATATAATGTTTATATATCTCAACCATACAATTGTGCTTATCGAACCCGTGACTAGTGGTGGGGGGTTGGCCTCTGCACCCACCACCTCATACTACTGCCAGGAGCATGGTCTTTTCAAGGCAGCTGAATAGCCAAATGGACAGGAAAAAAAATCTTGACCTTGACATTATATCATTCATATAACTCACTTCCAGATGAAGAGTAGGCTGTTAGCTCCTTCAGGTCCACATCAGCCTTCCTAATGCCATGACCCTTTAACACAGTTCCTCATGTTGTGGTGACCCCCAACCATAAAATGATGTGTGTTGCTACTTCATAACTGTCATTTTGCTACTGTTATGAATCATGCGATCCCTGTGAAAGGATAGTTCGACCCCCAAAGGGGTCGAGACCCACAGGTTGAGAACCGCCGTTTTAAGGCCATTTGTGGTGGCATTATCCACTGACAACTCCAGGATAATCTTCCCATTTAAACACATCCTGTAGCAACCTTACCATATAAGGCAACGTTCACAGTTTCAGAAATTAGGACCTGAAATCCTTGCAGGACGCCACGTAGCCCCCTGGAGCCTGTGTCCTGAGCCGTCAGGGAACTTCTAAGGCCCCACAGATTGAATTCACAGTACAGCAACACTGTGCTTCCACCGATTAGCTAGACCAAGAAAGACATGTCAACTCTTGGCAGGAATGTGGACCAACCAGAACTCTCTGATATTGTTTGTGTGAGTGTGAATTGATAGACCCTGTAAAACGGGGTTGGCCACCAGGAGTTGAAGATACACAAACCTGTGAACCAGAAATTCTGGACTCAGCTGTGAGGTCATTTTACAAGATGGCTGCAAATTCTCTGACTCTCCTGTTATCATGAGGTCGAGATCTCTATGCATAGTCTTTGGATCTCAGAGGGCTTGTGACCAGTGTGGCGGATTTAGCATGGCGGAGGTGATGCTACCACACTTCTGAAACTAGACAATAAAAGGCCTTCCACTTTGCTCACCAGACTGCACATGCTTTGAGCCCTGTGCTTCCACGTAAGGAGTCTGGCTACACTGAGGCACCAACCGTGAGGAGACCAAAAGCCGCACGGAGAGGCTACCGATGGGTACTCTGGTACATGCCAGGATACACAGCACAATTGGTATAGGAGAGAGGGGCAGCGGAAAAGGGGAAGATGAGCAGAAAGGTGTAAGACACCTGATAATTCTCTTTGGTAAATAGAGGGCTTCTTTCCTTCTGCCAAGGGTCAAACTGGCAGCCTGTGGGCCGCATGCGGCCCCCAAGGTAATTTTTTGTGGCCCGCGATGCTCTGAAATAAAATGAAAATAGAAAAAATTGTTATGAAGGAAATAGCGCTTAGGGGAGATTAAGGCAATACTGTAGACACAATTCCCTCGTTAACCCTTTAACTACTGAAGATGAGGATACAAGTGGCCCAGTGCCTTTCCTGGGGGCCTCTGGACATGTATAAACACGCCAATTCCGTTCCGGAGACATTTGGAAGCGATATGTCTGCCACTCTCAGTGTCCCGTAATATAAGCAGATCCCCCAAATGAAAAGGTTAAAAAGAGCACTCTGGGTTGTGCTGCTACGAATCCTAACTAGTGGCAGCACTCGTTAACATTTTCAGAGGGAAGCCATTGTGTGAGAAACTAATTTCGTCCATGAAATTAAATAAAATGGCATACAGATCGAGATTAACTGATAACCATTTATCTACCTTCATGAAGATTGTCCTCAGTCTTTGAATCCAGATATTGGAAAACGAGTAGGGGGAAAGCGCTAGCAAGTTTCGGGTAAAAAAGAATAATTTTTGTTTTATAAATACATTAAATAAAATAAATGTTTGAATAAAACCAATTATATAGTATTTTAATTATCCTATCCAGATTCCTGAATCCTCACTTCAAAATATAAGCTTAACAAGTTTGTAAATGTGCTGTGGCCCATGTGACTCTGTGGCACCAATGGCCTGCGGTTTACTTGGGCTGACACCCCTGCCTTACACCACTCCACTGACTGGAGCACAGGTGTGATGGGTGGAGCTCAGAGCCAACTTGGACCTGGTCTTCAAAATGCTAAGAAAACCTAATGATTGATCCAGAAGTTCATATTCAGGGAATTTCTCGCTCCAGAGCAAGAGCATAACAGAGGCATGTTCAGGCAGAGCTCACCACCAACAGCGAGAATCCCAAAGGACATCCTTTGGGAAGAATTAAAAATGATCCCCAGAGAATAAGCTTAGAGAAATAAAGTGTGGTAGTTATATAATTGTCCATTTGAGAGGATTATGATTGAAGGGGTGGAGTCTAGTCTGTCAATTGGATAATAGCCAATGAAGCTTCTGTGTGGGCATAGCCTTCCCCTGAGAATTCTGGGAGATCTAGTATTTCCTCATTGGAGGTGGGAGACTCTCGGCTCACACCCTGGGAGACAAAGCAGCTGGCAAGACACATGGACCTACCCTGATGCAGAGACCCCTGCCAGCGCTGACATGTTTCCAATGCCACTGGATCCAAAGACTTTCTACCCACTGGCCTGTGATCTTCTACATTTGGCATCATTGCATGTGTTTTGTGAGTCTGAAGAGGACTTTATAGACTGGTATCGGACATATGGGCTAACATCGGACTTATGGACTTTGCCTGGACTGGGCTGGGATGTTTTCTCCATGTTCAATTGCTCTTGTCTGTAAATCTCTTTCTTATACACATATGTGTGCCCATGGATTTGTTTCTCTAGTCTGCCCAGACTGACACATAAGGGCAAGTGGACAAACAGCCTGAAAGAATAAACATGTGGAGAAATTAAAATCAACTCTGGCCTTTGTTGAGAAATTTGGAAGACTATCTGTGTTTGTACTAATTCCAAAGAAAGGTGATCCAACAGATCATGTAAATCAGGGGTCCTCAAACTACGGCCCACAGGCCACATGCGGCCCACCGAAGACATTTATCCCGCCGGGTGTTTTTGCCGCTGCTGCCTGTCCTGCTTAGCAGCCGACTCGTTCAGTGTGCATAGGAATTTGTTCATAGTTTTATTTTTAACTACAGTCCGGCCCTCCAACGGTCTGAGGGACAGTGAACTGGCCCCATGTTTAGAAAGTTTGAGGACCCCTGATGTAAATCATTGATTAATAACATTAGTATCACACACAAGTAAAATTTTGCTGAAGATTATTAAAAAGTGGTTGCAGCAACATATCAAACTGGAAACTACCAGAAATCCAAGCCAAATTCAGAAGATGTGTAATGAGATACAAGTATATCATTGCTAACATCAGTTAGATTTGGGCGGGAAGCAGAGAATCCCAGAGAGATGTTTGTGTTTTATTGACTGTGTTAGTTCAGGGTAGACTAGAGAAACAAATTCATAGTCACTCATATGTGTATAAGAAAGAGTTTTATATACAAGAGCAATTGAATATTGAGAAAACACCCCAGACCAGTCCAGATCAAGTCCATAAGTCCGATATAGCCCGTATGTCCGATACCAATCTAGAAAGTCCTCTTCAGACTCACAAAGCACACACAATGACACCGAATGGGTGGGAAGTCTTGTGGACTCAGTGGCGTTGTAAGCATTTCATCTTTGGCAGAGGTCTCCATGTGGCTTGTGTTAGACAGGGTTCTCTAGAGAGATAAAACCAAATTGCTGATAATATATTTATTTATAAAGATAATTAGATATCTAAAAAGAAATGAACTGTTAAATCATATACAGATAAATATATAATACAAGAAATGAACGGTTAAATTATAAAGCACTACAAATGGCTCACTGCAACTCACTCCCGTGAGAGAGAGTTGTGAGAGACTAGCAGTCCTTCAAGTCTAGTCTGCTGCCAGATCTTCCTCTATTTATAGAGAGAGCTAGGCTATGTCAGCACAGCAGCATAGCTAGGCTATGTCACCTACAAGGCAGGTCACCAACCGCCAGTCCCCAGCTCCAGAGATGTCTTAAAGGGACCTCAACTTACAGCGACACAGTCCACAGGCTAGGCGTCCCACAGGTAGTATAGCCTTTAAATTGAGGCACAGACAAGCAAGGCAGCCGCACACTGGTCCGATGATCAAAGAGTGAGAGACAAGAAAGACGAGGCTCACCAAGCCATTTATCTCTCTGCCCTTCAGTTAATCCCACTTGTGTTTATCGGCCAGACTGGCACAATAAACTATCTCATGGCTTCTCCAGCTCCCAGGGCTCTAGTGTAGTTCCATGTGTCTTGTCAGCTTCAATGTCTCCCAGGGAGTGAGCCAAGACAGAGAAAGTGTCTCCTGCTTCGAAGGAGGAATATCGGAGTTCCCACAATCCTCAGGAGAAAGCCATGCCCACACAGAGGCCTCATTGGCCATGGCCTGATTGACAGGCTAGACTCCACCCCTTCCCTCTGAATCCTCACATTGACACCAGATTATGTCACTACCACATTGACTATGCAAATCATTTGACTATGAGATTCAAAACGATGTATGGCTACATTGTGAAGAATGAGGATTCCAGAACATGTGCTCATGCAGAACATGTACACAGACCAAGAGCCAGCCATTCAAACAGAACAAGGTATGAAGGGTCTGAAATCAGGCAAGGTGTGTGTAAGCGTTGTAACTTATCACCATATTCATTTAGTCTGTATGCTGAGCAAATGATCTGAGAAGTTGGACTAGCTGAAGAACTCAGCCTTAGGATTGGAGGAAAGCTTAACCGTCTGCAGAATGAGGTTGACAACAGTCTCATTTGCTGAAAGTCAAAATGACTTGAAGCACTTACTGAGGAAGATCAAAGACTACAGCCTGAAGTAGAGATTATACCTCAACATAAAACCAAACAGAAAAAAGAAACTCACTGCCATCGAGGCAACTCTGACTTGCTGTGAGCCTAGAGGACAGAACAGGACTGCCCCTGTGAGTTTCCAAGACGAAATTGTTGTGGGACGGGAAGCCCTCATCTTACTCCTGCGGAGCAGCTGGTGGTTTCAAACTGCTGATCTTGTGGTTAGCAGCCCCATGCCAACCCACTACACCACCAGGGAACCTCCTGCCATGGCACAGGAAATGAAATCACAACCTCAAGGGAACATGAGATCGAATCCCAAGTCCAGGGTCTTGGGGTTTTCCGACTTCCAAGCAGTCTTCTACCAATTTCCAATCTGCAGCTAAAAGGCAAATGAAACAAACCCTCCAGCTACTCGATACCTGGGCCCCAATGACAAAGATCTGAGATACCCCATCCAGCCTCTCACTTGCCCATGGGGAAGCGAGAATGTAGAGCTGAGCAGGCCTGGTCTGTGGTATGCCCTGCCTGACAGGGCAGGGACAAGAACAGCCCCGGGTAGGGCAGGCAGTTTGGGGGTCCACCAGTCCAATCGCCCCTTTGCTACTTATTGCCATGACATCCCTTGTCTAGGGAGTTCCATGGCCACTTCGGAAAGGAGTGAGGAGAAGGCTCCCCATCCCCCATCTTCAGCTACTTAAATGACCACTTCTCTCAGAATAATAGGGCCCAGACTTGTCCTGGAGTTTGGGCAGTCACGGGCCGCTGTTTGCCGAGATTGGGGTTCTCTGAAAATATAACTTCACAATCCTTTTGCATGACTGTTGTATTTTATTTTCACAGACTCTGTGAACAGTAACACACTCCAGACATCTACTTCTGGTCATGGTCCCTGAACTGCACTCACCCTGTGGCTCCTGACCCCCAGCAGTGAGGATTTCCCACTTAGCTTTGGGCTCAAATTGAGGGCTTTCTCTCTGGGCTGGAAACAGGAAGCAGAGCTGCTAGGATCCCTGCTCCTAGCCGGCCTCCTGGGAAAAGACAACACGCATCCGCTCTAATCACAGGCCGCTCCAGGGATGGATCCAGCTGTAGGTGTGGCTGGATCTTGGGGCTCAAATGATGCCATCCAGGCTTTGCTTCTTCTCCCATCCTTCAACCCTGCTTGGCCTCGTGCTAAGGGAGGCTGTGTGTCCATGAGGAGCCAACGGACACTTTGCAGCCTCCGCTCCACACCCTTCACTGTGAGCAAATATCAAAGAGAACAGACCTATCCCCATGGCCATCCTAAGCACTCCTCCGATTGGCCCAGGTTGAGAGATGTGCCCATCCCTGTGGCCAGGTGGCTGGGCACTTTGGCCATCTTGAGTCAGGTGTCTCCCCCAGTGGTGACAGACGGCAGGTGGTGGGCTGTGCACTATGTCTGACGGCTCTCTGGGGCTCTCTGGAGTGGGGCAGACATTCTGCAAAAGCAGGAATAGGGAGCAGGCAACGAAAAGGAAGGTTCACTCCAGATAGGGAGGACTAAGGGCAAAGCCAAATCTTAGGCTGATGCCCAGGAGTAACTCTGAGAATGTTTGGGAACCTTTCTTCTAAGGGCCATCCAAGCTGACCCTGAGTTTGCTGAAGACAAAAGCCAAGAGTGAGACATGGTTACTGAGGGAAGGCAGATCCTGGCTGAGGTCTCCAGCCCCAGCGGAGGGCCAAAGTGCTTCCCAGGGCCTCTTCCACGTCCACGGAGGCTTACTCTCTCAGCGTCTCTGATCCCATGGGGCTACCTCTGTCCGACGCCCCGTGCCTTCCAGATGTGAAGCGCAGCCCTTCAAACCTGTGACGTCTGCAGAAGATCCCACTCATGCAAAGTAGGTCGTGAAGATGTTCACAGGACGCTGGGCTTTGGGAGCACGGAGGGTGGTCTCCAAAGGGAAAACGGATCAAAACCGGACCAGTTGCTATTGAAGGAAGCCCTCAAGGGTAGAACTGACCTCCAGAGGGTCTTCGTGGCTTGACCTTTCCAAAGTAAATGGTCAGGCTTTCTACTGAGCTGTCTGTGGACTGGCTCGAACCAACAACCTTTTGGTTCAAAGTCGGGCACCTAATCATTGGCCCCACCCAGAAAGTCAGACTGCACTTTGGCCTGGCTGGCACCAGGATGACCTCCCCTGGCCCTCAACCCTCCCAGCCTTTTCCTGGTTTCCTTCCAAAGGCCAAGTTTCCCTCCTTCTCTCAGGCAGAGCTGCTATTGTCTCCAGTTCTTGTCCTAGAAGCTTATCAAGATGTTCTTTCACACAGTTGCCTTTGAGGAGATTGAGTAACACTTCTCCTGGGAAAGGCTCTGAGATAGGGGGCGGAGCTCTCACGGGCTGGTGATGAGGGTGTGGAGGAGGTAGAGACCTTCTGAGCAAGGTTTCAAAGCAGAACAAAGGGTTTCGGGGGCCGGGTCGATCTTGGCAAAACCACAGATACTTTCCAGCTACAGGGAAATGGCTCACGCTGATCTTTTAAAGAATTCTGGCTCCTCAGAGACCCCAAGCCCATCTGTAGGCAATGGGACATGCCCTCACAGAAGGCTCACAGGAAGGATGAGTCAACCAGGGTGCAGTATAACACAGATGAAATAGCAATATTCCTCTGGTTCCTTGAGACTTCCTCACGCCCCACTGTCATGACCCCAGTACTGCCTTTCACTGCAGGCTAGACCGGAGCATGTGCACTGCTACAGATAAGAGTTCATGACACACGGAATCCAGGTGAGATCAACCCCTCAGGAACAGAAATGGAGTAGCAATACCAGAAGGGTGGAGGGAAGGTGGGGAGGAAGGGAGTACCGAACACAATGATGGACACATGACACCCCACCCTCCAGGGCGATGAACCACAGAAATCATGGGGGAAGGGAGACAGCGGTCGGTGTAAGATATGAAAACAATAATAATTTATAATTTATCAAGGGGTCACGGGTGTGGGTGGTGGGTGGGGGAATAGAGCATCTGATATCAAGGACTCAAATAGAAAGTCAATGTTTGGAAAATGATGATGGCAGCATATGTACAAATATGCTTGATACAATTGATGTATGGATTGTTAGAAGAGTATAAGAGTCCCCAATAAAATGATCTTTAAGAAAATAAAAGGAAACATGAGACTTAAAAAAAGGAAAAAAAGCATTCTGGCTCCTCTAGATGGGAGAGTAGCCCAGGTGGGATCGGACCTTACACTATCCGGGCACCAGGGAGCCATGGGAATTCATGTGTTCATAAGGGTCCCACCTGCTTGGTTTGACATGTTGAGGCTCCATGAGGTCTGCAGTTCACTGACAGGTGAGTGCTGCTTGGGCCTACACCCCGGCTCCCCCAAAGCCATTGAGTCTACTTGGTTCCTAGCAACACAATAGAACTAACTGCCCAACTAACAGTCCCTTGTCCTGGCAAACCTCCCAGGGATAACCTTTTCCTGTTAGGGGTCTTAACCCCCATGGATCCTGATGGGATGCACCAAGCAGCCTTCCGATCTGCCGCATGGGACTTCCAGACCAAGAGACCTTTCCAAAGAAACTCTACCCCCAACCCCACCCCTACAGACTCAGATTGGCCTTCGCTTTATGATCTCTTGTGAATCTGAGCAGCCTGCACAAGCAATTGCGGCCCAATGACCTCGTTAGCAAAGAGGGGGACGGGCTCTGAACTTAGAGAGAACCCGTGTGCCCTTTCCCTCCCAGCCCTGTGTTCCCTTTGTCGGCCGGTTTGTGTGTCTGGCACAGCCGCCCCTCGGTGGCACTTGCACAACGTCATTGGATGTTCCCTTTCTGCTCAGATAACCTGACCCAACCTTCCGACTGCCCTCTCCAGACTGGCTGCAGTCCACACTCGCTTCAAGTAACTCCACCCTGGAGGCTGAGGGCCAGCCCTTCGTCTCGTCCCTCGGGTCACCCCTCGGTACACGCGAGGTATGGCGCTGAGGTGAACCCTTGGCTGTATAACCACCGCGACTCGTGGTGAGAAGCTCCTGGGCCTTGGATCTTCTTCCTCATGTCTACGTAGGCAAATGGCCAACCCTAGTGCCAAGTGCACAGGGGCTGCCTCGGGAATGACCCGTGGAATGAGGGTGCTTCCCACAGAGCCCTACCCATCTCTACACCTGAGGTTCTGTCTCCACCCAAGGGGACCCCCCTGCTGCTGGTGAGGCCAGGGCCATGGTGGGGTTCTCGTGGCGTGAGCCCAGGGATGCATGAGGAGGAACCGAGGCACAGACTTCCGGCTTTCCTCTGTTTCCTAGACCCCCTTCCACACCCCAGGGGGCACCAGCCTCTGAGCCACCTCCTCTGAGATTTCTGGGCCTACACACCAGCTCCCCCAAAGCCATAGGCAAGGATGTCCCGGGGCCGTGGCAGCAGAGGCTCTTGGACCTTGGAGGGGAAACCTCAAGAAATGGCCATTGGTTCCTAGCTTCATGTCTGTGCCGGGTCATTAAACCCACATGGAAGATCCACTTCTCAGTCTGCCACCCAGACCCCAGCTCCGACACACTGTGAGACACAGAGGGGCGTAGAACACCAACAGCGTGCACATGCACGGGTCCCTGGGTGGCACCAACACTTTGTGCTTGAGTTCTAACCGGAAGGTTGGCGGTTCAAGCCCACTCCAAAGCACCCCGATTGAAAGTCCTGGTGATCTGTTTTCATAAAGCCAGGAAAACCATGACACACAGGGTTCCCCCTGAGTCTGAATCAATGGTAACTAGTGTGTGTGTGTGTGTGTGTGTGTTTGTTTGTGTACAGTGCTTGACTGTCTACAGGGCCTAGCACCACGGTTGCTCTCATTACCCATGACAGCCCTCTGTAAAAACACAGTTGCCACCATGTTAAAGGTGAGGAAACAGGAGAGGAGAGGCCAAAGGCTTGCCCAATACCACACAAACAGAGTTACTTAACTCTAGCCCAACTCAAGAACAGTTAGTTCTGATAATATGGACCTGCTCAATACTCACCTTCATGAAATGACCACTGAAGATAAGGGTGCTTCAGCAAAGTGTGGTGGAGAGTGCCGATGGTGCCCTGCTATAAGTCAGAACAGTGTCTGGGGTCCTTAATTGTATTCAAACAAGCAGCCTTCTAAGCAAGGAGTCAGCTAAGTCCACATGGAAGAAGCACACCAACTTGTGCGATCTAAAGACGGTAATTACAATATTCAAAAATGGCAAAGGGAACAGTATCAGAGCTAAAATTATGAACACCGGGTTTGTAGAAGGCTATGGTGGACAGTGGGAGCCCCAACCCCACTGTCTGGTCAGTGTGTCTGGTCAGATGGAGCCCCTGGCGGATTCCTTCCAGCCACAGGTAAGGGTTTCAAACAGCCTTACTATCGAACTCCATACTTACCAGTTGACCTCCCTGTAGAGCTGAACCTGAATTAGTTCTGGGTGCAAGTATCTCTTACTTGTTCCATGACAGACATTTCTTCCCTGGCTTTTTGAATAATGATGAGGGTCGTTTCTTTCTTACTCATTATTTGTATTTTTGTTTTTATATGATTTTTTATCCTTACTTTATTTCTATTAAAATTTTTTATTGTTACTGTTGGGTTTCCCAGTTTGTGATGCACAGAAGTGGATGCCTAGTGATGATAACCAATACAAGGCTTGATAGGAAGACAGGGTGGGACAGGGTAGGTGACAGGGAGGGAACGGGGACTCCAGGAATAAAAAATGAAGGTGGGTGGTGGGAGGGAGCACTAGAACTGATTGTGATTGTGCAACTCATTTTAAAGGTGATTTAACCATGGGGATGGGGTGGGGGGAATATTCTAAAATTAGGTGGTAATGATTGTCCAATTCTCCTTGATATGATTGAATGACTGAACCAGTGAATTATAGGATATGTAAATTATGTGCCAATAAAACTGTCTAAAAAAGAAAAGAGAAATGAAAAGTACTTTGAATCTACAGCAGGGAAAAAAACAACAACATTTGCCAATCTGATACATGAAGCTGTTGAACTCTGTCCCCAATTCTGAGTCTCCTCTTGCTTCATGTTCCCACATGCTTGTTCCTAAAATTACTGTGACAGTGAGGCTGTGTGTCCACTTGGCTGGGCCAGGACTCCCAATGGTTTGGCCATGGAGGCTTCCCTCATAATAGGAGCTGACGTAATGCAATCAGCTCCATGGGGGGATCTTCTGTGAGCAGCCACGCAGGGGTAGGAAAGTCAGGGTGGGTTAAAATCACTGCCCTGGGGTCCCTTCTGGCTCATAGCAAAGTGCAAGCCGGCAATCAGATTACAGACCTGATAACAATCGAAAGGAAGTTTCCTCAGGGGTGTGGTTTCCTCCTCTTTAAGCAAACGGGAGGAAGGCATTGTGCAATTGACTCCTCAGCCAGGTTGCCTGACAACCTTGGGAACTATCAGCAGCCCGCCATATTGCCAACCTTGGATTCACTCAACTCTGCAGCCACCTGTTGACCTTGGGTTCATTGCTCCCACCTCTCCCAGCCTGCAGTCTTCCCACTTCCCTGTTTGTCAGCCTCGGCAAGTCAGGAAAAGACTTTGGCTTAACATCTGTTCCGGGGGCTTGAACCGCTTCTACCACTGAGTGCGATCCTTTCTTGATAGAAAATTCTTTCTTGAAAGGTCTATAGAAGCGTCACTAGTTTTGCTTCTCTAGAGAACCCAGCCTAGTCTAGTTACCTCACCTTGCTTCTAAGTGCTGGCCTGAACCTTTGTCTACCTTCACTGGTCACCCCACCCCGAAGCCTCCTTCTACTAGACTGACAAGCAGGCCCTTATCTCCTCCACCTCACTCTTCACGTCGAGCCCTTTGCAGGTGCTGAGGGCAGTTTGGGAATGCGGTAATCGCTGATTGAATGGTGAATGGAAACTCCTCTGTGATCCACTCATCCTTCGCTGAGTTCTATGTGGACTCAAATGACTAGATTCAGGGTCAACCTGAACAGGTAAGCGCTCCAGAGTATCAGGTCTCAGGGGCCCCACTGTTCCAGTGGCTATATCGGATGCTGAGGACAGAACTACTCCCACTACAGGAATAACACCCAGCCCCCTGGAGTTTCTGGGATTGACTGCTATCTGTCATGTCTCTCATGGGCAATCAACAGACGCAGTCAGTTCCTAATCTCAAGCAATTCATCATGCGTATGAGAAGCTAAACTAACAAAAGAAGGATTTTCAGTTGAGATAGGACTGCTAGCAGGCTATCACATGGCCTGGCTGAAATGCAACCCTTTAGGGAAAGTGGAGTATAATGTGGAATGGAGACGCTGGTGAATGTTTTATAAAGAAGTGGCTGTGTTGTGAAGAGCAAATGTTTTGTTATCTAGATATTTACCAAACTAAAAACCATGGTTTTAAAAAAATGAAAAATAAAAGGAAGTGTTAGGAGACTTCAGTCAGTGGAATTAGAGACGTGATCTGGACTCCCCATGTACATTTGGGGGTGGGGATCTTCTAGTATGAAGCAATAGGACTGGCCCACGTCATTTAAACGGAGTTTACCCCCCTGCGGGGTGGTTGGGTTTGCACTGCCCCAGGCCACGAGTGCTCAGGGCGTTGGGGAGGAGCGTTTCAAATTACCCACAGTTCACCTGGCAGCGACTCCACCGTGTCTGAGTGTTGGACGCAGTGTTGCAGTGTTACTGGTAGGTTTCCCAGGGGACTAACCCCCCCCCAAAGCACATCACACGAGTCCCTGTTTCTCTTCAGCATATCAGGGCTCCAAAGGGTGGTGCCGGCTAGAAGAGGGGATCTGGCATTCTTCCCTGGGAGTTTGACCCAGATTTTGAAAGGTGGACTGAAATCAGGTAAATCGAAGGGAACGGAGCGGGAAGTGCATTCAGGCAGGGTGGGAGAAGAGTAGGGCCCTGGCACCTCCAAAATCCAAACCCAATACCCCGAAACCAAACCACACTGCCATCGAGTCAATTCTGACTCACAGCAACCTTACGGGGTTTCCCAAGAAGGCCCTGTCACAGCGTGTTGTTTTGTTTGTTTGTCTCCTGTCATTAAAATGCCTAGATGGAAATAAAGGACGCATGCGTCTGACAGCATGGCCGCCAACGGGGCAGCCTGTGCGAGGATTCAGCTGACAGGACCGAGCCGGTCCGGAAGACAGCTCCGTGGGAGGACCGCGGCGGTGTGTGACGTGGCCTCAGACTGTGCGAAGGACAAACAGAAAGCTCCTCTGCGCGACACACACCGGCCGTCAGCCAGCTGCTGCCTGTGTTGTGGGGACGCCACCGACCCGCCTCCACGCCCATTCTGTCGCTCAGTCGCTGAGGCACCTGGACAGTAGTTGAGCTTCTCTCCGCCGAGGGGATTATACATGTTCAGGTATCTGGTGCCCAAGGGACGTTCAGCTGGAGATGGGTTACACATGGGACTGCTAGCTACAAAGTCAGCAGTTCAAGCCCACCAGCTGCTCCTCGGGAGAAAGGCGAGGCTTTCCATCCCCACTAAGAGCAACAGTCTCTGAAACCCACAGGGGCAGTTCTACTCTGCCCAGCAAGGTCTCCATGAGCCGAATCAACTCGATGGCAATTGGTTTGGTTGGGTTCGGTTTGAAAGGGACATTCGACATAAACGAACTCCAGCCTTTGGCTCTGGTTGTAAACGGAGGGGCAACACCAGTCTCCCTTTGGCCTGTCAGACACAGGGAAGGGGTCCCGGGGTCC
Organism: Echinops telfairi; assembly: GCF_000313985.2. Taxonomy (NCBI): domain Eukaryota; kingdom Metazoa; phylum Chordata; class Mammalia; order Afrosoricida; family Tenrecidae; genus Echinops; species Echinops telfairi. The sequence continues at coordinate 42,190,507 of NW_022111368.1, forward strand.
CTGGCTTCCAGTTCTCTGCATCGAACATCCAGGGAGGCAGAGCTCAGGTGTGCCTTCTGGATCGTGTTGAATGGGTCTCTATGGGCACGCCCCAGTTGTGGGTGACTCAGAGCTCTCCAGGGGGCCTCGCCTTCTTGACGACCGAGCTCGCTTCACCCAGACCCTGTCCCTCGTGCTCCCCCCATGCCTTCGGCCCCTTCCTGGGTCCTTTTCAAGCCTGGCCTTCAGGTGGATGCTGGGTCCTCCTCGGCCATTTTGCCTCCTCCATGGGTGAGTGGGCAGCAGAAGGACAGTAGCAAGCTTGTGAAAAGTTACTTTGGACTTGATTATCACCTCATCCTCATCCTTATCGCCCGTTAGTCAGATATGTGACCCGCGGAGGGTCACCGTCCTGCTGCTGCACTTAGAACGAGGGCTTTGGTTTCCTTTCTACCCTCGAGTTGCGCGCAGAAGGCTCAGCCATCGCCAGGCTCCCAGAGAGTGCAGGTGCGAAGAACACTGCTTCTCCGTGCTGTTGTGACTACTGGCTGCCTCACCTAAGGCTCCTTGAGAGCTACTCGTAGTCGCCCTGTGGGGATTTTAGATTCATTTGAGCTCCTAAGGACCTGGGCTTCCAAAGAAGGATTTCCTCACCGACGACCGGAGTCCCTTGAGGAGCTGGTTCGTGTGGCACCGTCTACCAGGGGCCTCTCTGTTCTGCCATCACTTGGGGGCGCATCTGACTGACCCCTCAAGATGCTGTGGAATTGGCCCCGCCTTTCCTCAACAACAACCCCCGAAGTACACTTTAATGTCAAAGGTCGTCATACGTGATTGTATTAGTCTAGGTACTTTGGAGAAACAAATCCACAGCAACTCATGTATAAGAGAGTTTTGTGTAAAGAAAAGGTGCATCACGAAAACATCCCAACCCAATGCTGCCCAAGCCCACAAGTCCAACATTAACCCATTAACCCAACACCAGTCCACAAAGTCCTCCACCTCACAAAACAGAGGCAATGATGCCGACTGCAGGAGGAAAGCTGAGTCAGTGAACAAATAAGCATCTCAGCACTAGCAGGGGTCTCCACACGGCTGCTCCAGCACCCAGGGCTGCATCGGGATAGGTCCATGTGGCTTCTCCTTGGGGATGTCTTGTAGGAAGTCAATCTTGCAAGCTGAAGCAGGGAACTGCTAAGGCAGCTGCACCCTGGTGCGGCCATCACAAAGCAAGAGACCCGAGAACTAGAAAGGCGAGGCTCACCACCCATTTATCCCTCCGCCTTTCAATTAGCCCCACATGTGATTATCGGCCAGGCTGGCACAATTAACTAACTCAGTGATCAAAACACACCCTGGCTCAGAGACGCCCCAAGAAAACGTCTAGATCTGATAGAGGAATTTAACAACGCTGCCGGACACAAGGGCAGGAGACAACATACAGTAGGGTTTCTATGCACCAGCAAAGAGAAGTCTGAAGGAGAAATTGGGGAAATGATTCCACTTACAATAGCATCAAACAAAATCAAATACCTAGGATATGCAACATTTGTACAATGGAAATTACAAAACGTCGCTCAGAGTTAAGAAGACTTACATAAATGGGAAAAGGTCCTGTATTCATGGATTGGAAGGCTTCATACTACCCAACGTGGCTTATAGAGTCAATGAAATCTCAATTCCAGTACCTTCTTTATAGAAATGGGAAAAAACAATTCTGTAAATGGAGTGGCAAGAGGCACCAAGTACCCAAAATGATGTTGAAAGAGAAGGTCAACGTAGGCAGACCAACACTTGCTGAGTTTCCCAGAGATCCTTCAGCCACAGTAAACAAAACAGCCTACGGAACAGAACTGAGAGTCCAAAAATAACCCTACACATCTGTGGTCTTTGACAAGTCCACTCAATGAGAGAAAGAGCCTCTTCAGTAAATGGTGCTGGGAAAATTGGATTTCCACAAGTAGAAAAATGAAACAGGATCTATCCTTCAGACCACACACACTGAAAAAAAAAAAATCTCAGGGGATTAAGGGCCTCGATGTGAAAACTAAAACTGTGAAATTCTTGGGGGAAACACAGGGGCGAGCCTGGCGAGCCTGGTTTTCCTTTCAACAATGGATTCTCTCATACAATAGCAAACGCACAGTGAATGATTGATGAATGAATGGGACCTGCAGAAATGTGGAGATGACATTGGTGCTCTCTAACTTCGTGAGAGGGGGGAATCACCATCCGTGCCAGCCAAAGTCGATTTCTGTGCGGTGACATTTAAACATGCTCTTCTCTTGCCAACCTTTCTACCCATTCTGACAGCACCCAGCACTCCCATGGCTCTCCACTCTGCTGGGTTTGATGCTTCACTGCAGGGGCCACTCAGAACCCACAGAGAATACTCACAGTTATGATTCTAACAAAGGAATTATCGCCACCATTCGGGATCAGGATCGACAGGCTATCACGCTAGATCACGACAGGAAGCGCATGTGCAAAGCACCCTTTCTTCTGTGCAGGACCACTCTCTCTGAGCCTCTCTGCCCTCTCAGGGCAGGCTTCCTCTCTTGCTCCTTGGCTCTGTGTCCTGCTCTGCCTGGCCTTGATCCTACTTGGACAAATGCTCTGGAGGGCCACCAGTAAGTGAGGCAACTACTCCTGTTCCAGTTAATTGGCCTAATAATGTGTTCAGTGATCTGTTTTATCTCCTAGTTCCTGAAGTCATCTAAGGCACAATTGTTCTCGAACCTCCAGAGCAATAGAGAAAGAGCCAAAGAAACGAGGGATGAAATGTGGGACTAATCACCCCCACGAACAATTGCCTCGTTTGTCATGAAACTGGAACTAAATGGTGCCCAACTACCATGAGTGAATGTTTTGACCGGAGATTTTATAAAAGCATCCTAATCCAAAGGGAAAAACTGCAGAACGAGTATTTCAAATTCCCATGGAATGTAGACCTCCTGGAGCTCTAGAGGTTAGATGAAGCCTGAAACTATTGCCCCAGGGTCACCTTTAACCCCTTCTTCAAACCAAACAGTAGTCAAGCTTAACCAGTAAAGATTGTCTACCTTGAGCATTGTGCGTTTCTAAGAACTACCGCTATGGGATTGAATGGACCAGAGTTTAGACAGGGACCTTCGGGGGCAGGGAGTTTTTGTTAGCGGGGAGGGAAAAACCCCAGGAGAGAGGATGAGAATGGTTTCAGAGCCCCAGCCTGACACCTGCTGCCCTCCTTCCTGCCTCCCTTCATCCCCAGTTCAGAGGATCCCAAACTCCACCCCCAGAAGTAGAAACTAAGAGGGTCCTATTGGGTCAGGGAAAGCATTCTGGAGCCCTTGCTTCCGGCAGTAAATACTTCTCCTCTTAACCAAACTTCAGCATTGGCAGGGAGTGCTTCTCTTCATTAGCTGGCGCCCTGCCCAGCCGGGTCCAGTGCCAGGGTGTGGTTGGCATGAAATTAAGTTCTGTAATGTATTAGTAGCAGAGCTGCACTTAATAAAAGCTTCCTCAGAACACACATGGTGGAGAAGAACAGAGGCAAGTTAGCACTGAGTAGCCAAACAGAAGCCGGGCAAGGAGTGAGGGTGCAGGGTGGATGTTTCTCTTAGGGCTTCAGGTCCTGAGGATGGTGAGGAATCGTGGCTAAGACAGAGCATTCACTTGGTTCAGTCCACACACGTTTATTGATGTTGTTCTCCGCACGGCAGTTACACAGGGGAGCAACAGAGGTGCGCGAATATAAGGCTTCCCTCAAAATTATCCCTCAAAGAAAGTAGTCAGATTGGAATCTTTAGGCTTCTCCCTTCCTTCCCTCTTCTTTCCTTTATTCCTTCCGTCCTTCTTCCTTCTCTTTCACAGTTTCCCTCTCGTTCCTTTTTAATATATTAACACTCTCGGGGGAGGCCCCTCACCCTGAAATGACCTCAACCAAGGCTCCTAAAACCAAACCCACTGCCATCGAGAGATCCCCACTCACAGAGCCCCTATGGGAGAGAGCCGGCCTGCTTTTGTGCATTCTTGAGACCCTAGCTCTTTCAAAGAGTAGAAAGCCTCATCTTTCTCCACCAGAGAGCCTGGTGGTTTTGAACTGTTGAACTTACAATTAGCCATCCAATGCATAACCCACTACTCTACCAGGGTTCCTCCAATCAGTACTGTGATAGTTAGGTTTATTTGTGCCAACCTGGCCAATAGAAACATGTGGGCAGAGATTAATCAGGTCGTGGTTTGATTGGAGGGCAAAGAGATAAATGGCTCTGCAAGGCCCATCCCCCTTTCTCTTGCGCTCTGGTGATCGGACCAGCATGCTGCTGCTTTAGCTAGTTCTCTGCCTCAACCTGTGTGCTACACCACCTGTGGGCCAAGTCAAGCCGTGGATCTTGTAGCTAGAGCTTGAGGCTCCTTCGAGACCTGCTTCACTATGCTGCTGGTAAGTACATTGCTTCAGCTCGAGGGTGATGAATCCTGTCGCCTTGCATTGCTTGAGTTCGATATCCCATCAGGCCTGCTTGCTAAACTCCAGTTCTGCTGACTGTTGCTGACCCACCCTGCTGTCTGTGGCCTGTGGGCAGACTCTGCCTGTTTGCCTGAAGGAAGAGTCAGCTCTTCCCTTGACCTGGACCGAGCCCCCTCTGTGAGTTGGATAACTCTCAGTATATTTACTATTCCAAGAAAGTGAGTTAAATTGAGCTCTCTGTATTGCTGTGTGGACTAATTGGCTGTTATATTCCTTCTCGATGTATAAACCTATCCATATATATGTATGTATGTATGTATAGATATAATCCTAAGTGTCCTGGTTTTGTTTCTGTAGAGAACCCTGCCTAACACAGTCCCTCACCTCTTTTTTCTTCAAGAGAAAATTAGAAATCAGTCCACATCTTCAGGAGCTCACTCAAACCAAAAATAACCAACAGAGAAGGAGTCACAAAGCGACAACCACTAGTCAGTCCTGAGTGGGTGCTGGCCAGGCAAACACGAAGAGAGAGAAAGTCTGTTGCCCCTCTGGTGGGGGAAGCCAAGCACTCAGCCAGCCCAGCCACTCTGGGCATCGCAGGGGACACAGAGAAGACAGGACCTCTACCTGGGAGCCCATGTTCCACTAAAAAGCTCAACCCCCTGCGGGGAGTCAATGCTGACTCACAGCAACCCTATAGGACGTGGTAGACCTGCCACTGGGGGTACCTGAGACAGTACCTCTTTACGGGAGTGGGAAACCTCGTTTTTCTCCAAGGAGAGGGGCTGGATTGGGACTGCTGACCTTCCAGTTGTCAGCAGGAGGCTGAATGCACACAGTGGACAGATAGAGTATGAGGAAGGGGTTCTGATGATCTGGTCATGGTATTGGGACAAGTTCCAAACCCTGGTCCATCTCCAGCCTCACCTCCTGTCCCCAAACTTCCTTCACCACTCCAGGCGGCTTCCTGCTGGGCGTTCCGGCCTGCTCTTCCCCGATGCTGGAATCGTGGTCCTGTCTTTTGAGCCCGACAAGGGTCTCACCTGAACGACTTCCTCACGCCCAGAAGAACCCACTGCCCCAGTTCTGCACACCCCCTCCCAGCGTTCACCAGGCCCAGGAGACAGCCTGTCTTCCTCCAGGCTGCGAGCTCCTTACAGACTTCACGGGGTTTCCTCTCGCCTTTAAGTAGATGCTCAACAACCATGAGCGTGTCTGTGAGTGGGTGGCTCAGACATCTCGGAATATCACGTAGCTGCAGGTGTAAGCAAACCCCAAACCAGACTCACTGCCATTCCGTTGATTCCGGCTCACGGTGACCCTATAGGACAGGCTTTCAGAGGCCATGACTTTCTGCAGGAGCAGACAGCCTCACCTTTCTCCTGCGGAGCAGCTGGTGGGTTTGAACTGCCGACCTTGAGGATAGCAGCCCAATGACTACATCACTGACAAGGCATCCCTGGGGGAGCTGCCATTGATCGAGCAGGTGTTTGGTATAAAATATCTTATCTACCTATGGGTGTGGAAATGACCTACGTGGCCATCAAGAGAAGGGTGGAATGGTTTTCGACTGTGGTCTATCTGTCCATGTGGTGGGTCAGACGCAGCGCCAGTGGAAATGCAGTCCTGACACAGGCTGCAGCATGCAGGGAACATGTATGTCGTGGAGTGAAGTCAGCCAGCCACAGTAGGACAAATGTTGCCTCCTCTAGAGACCAAAGTGGTTACTAGGGGTGTGGGGGGGGGGAGAGAAAAGGAGAGCCGTTGTTTAGAAAGCACTGAGTTGGACGTCAACTTGGCAGTGGATTCTGGTGGCCATTACACAACACACGTGGTGGGTGAGTGCCACTAAATTGTGCCCACGACGAGCATGGAACTGGTAACCATGGTGTTTGTACACGCATATCCACTTATAAAATCCAAAAGTCCCTGGTAAGGGAAGTATAATTTGTGGGGAAATCTCATTACCTT
>NW_022111368.1:42197024-42223550 GCF_000313985.2 Echinops telfairi
CCCCCCCGCGTAGCTCCACACGCTTTTGGAAGCCCCCTAGAAGAACCCTCCCCATGTACAGGTAGGAACCGAGAAGCAGACCATTAGCCACACCCCACTGACCTTTGCATCTGGGCAGCCTGTTCCCTGGAGGGCAGCCTCTGTGATAACTCTCCCTGGTCCCTCTTCCCTTCATGCCCCATCAGCTCCAAGCAGAAGGGATATAGCCCAGACATCACAGAGGAGGCTAACCAAGACTTCCTCCGAATGGCAAGGCCAGGCCCTAAAGGCTGCCATCTCAGGCAGAAGGAAGACCAGCTGCGAGGGAAGCCATCCCTGGGGAGAGCATTGTCTGGGGAACAGCCCCCCGCCCCCCAACCCAGAGACCTTGGTGTTGGCTGAGGCTTCCTTCCCCTTTCCCTCTGGGCCCCCCACTTGATCTTCCAGGCACCATTCCAGGGGGCCTTTAAGCCTTCAAAGGGAGATGCTGGGCATAGATTCCTGTCTTTAGAAGGCAAGCGCTGCACAGAGCCCAGCTGGGTTACGCGTGGTTCTGCAGCCAGGGCCCCGGAAGGAGTGCAGACCGTGGTCTTCCTCTCAGGTGAGCATCTGCAGCCCCCCAAAGGAAACCGAGGTTCTCAAAGTGAATGGGAATGCACAGGCTTGACTCCTTAGAGTTGAAAAGAAGCTTAAATATATATGCATATACTTATGACATGTATATAAAATATGTGTATATAATATAGACACATAGAACATATTTTAAATATATATATATGAATACGTGTATGAAGGAGCCCTGGTGGCATAGTGGGTTACACATTGCACTGCGAGCCACAGGTCAGCAGTTCAAAACCACCAGCAGCTCCATGGGAGAAAGATGAAGCTTTCTACTGTCAGGAGTTGCAGTCTCAGAAACCCCCCAGGGGCCGTTGGACTTGAGGGCAGTGAGTTTGGTTTATATACATGGATAGTTAAAAATGTATTTAGAAAAATAAATATATATTGTATATTATATATACCTATATTTAAATAATTATGCAAAGGACATTCAAAAAGTTCGTGGAAAATTCCTTTTCTCTGAGAACTTTTTGAAACTCCCTGTGTGTGTGTGTGTGTGTGTGTGTGTAAATAGACAGGCAGACAGTAGCACTTCCTAGGAATATTTCAGTTGCAGAGAGAACACATTTAGATGTTAAAACAGCACATCCAAGAAGGGGCTGGTTACCCTTGAGTGGATTCCCGCTCAGTGGCTCAGTGACGGGGGTGCCGGTCCCTGCTCAGGAGGCCCCTCCTGGTGGACTTGTACCTTGAATCTTTGGGTGAGCAGCCCAGGACCTTCACCCTCAGCCCCACCCAGTGGCTCTTCAAGGAAGGAAGCTGTAGTCTCATGTCTCCATTCCCGGGTCTAGATGTCTAAAGAAGGTGGCCCTGCAAAAGGCACATATGCCCAGGATGCCTCTAATGAAGCCAACGCTGCTTCCTGGACAGGGACAAGGAGGGGGCGGGGGTGGTGGTGGGCGGGGCCTTAGAGGAGTGGGCAGCCAAGTCCATGATCTGGGGAAACAAAGGAGACAGGACGACCCCTGAGTCCAGGCTCTGAGCTGTCCGTTCAGGCCTCACGGTCTCACCAAACTTCACTACAAGTCCCAGAGGCCAAGTGAAGAGGATTCCCAAGGTGAGGACCGCAGAACATCAGCCCCCAAATGTGCGGCCTGGGTACCTGCTTGAGGTTACGACTGTTGGTGTGCCTCGCGTCCGTCGGCTCTCTCGTACAAAATCAGAATTGCCGCAGGAGCAACTCACCCCCTGGCTGGTTCGTGAGATGCCTTCGGCTGGTATGCAGACGAACATTGCAAAGCTTTCTGCCAGTTGGTCTTGATTTTAATATGCATTTGAAAAACATAGGATGATCACGTCCAATCAGCAGCACAGTTACACATGTTAACAACTGCTGACCCGCCTCTGACCCATGGCCATCCCGTGCCCAATGGGACCGGGCCATGGTGATGCACAGCCTGTCCACTGGCTGGTTTCCAGTAGTGGGTCACCAGGCCTAGCCTCTGCCTCTAGCTTCGTTCCGCATCCTAGCAACCCTCGAGCCTCCCTGACGGACAGGTGGTGCCTGCACTTGAAGCGCATTGGCTGGGGCTTGAACTGGGATTGCCCACATGGAAGGGGATCACACTGTCATCGAACCTCCACTTCACACATACACGCGTGTGCACGCGCACACACACACACACTCACACACGCACACGCACATTTAAAACCACAACACTGCCATTTTGTGTCCATTCTGATTCATAGCAAGCCTATAGGAAGAAGTTTAACTGCCTCAGACAGCAGTAAATTTTTACAAGATTTACTTTACGAGATTTACAAGACTGTAAATCTTAATGAAAGCAGACAGGCACATCCTTCTCCCACACAGTAGCTGGTGGGTTTAAACTGCTGGCCTTTAGTTTGGCACCAAGTGCTTTAACTACTGTGCCAGCAAACCAAAAAACTCACTGCCGTCAAGCCAATGCCAACTCATAGCCACCCTTCCAGGACAGGGTAGAGCTGCCCCTGCGCGTTTCCAAGACTGGAACTCTTTACAGGTATAGAAAGCCCTGTCTTTCTCCTTCAGACCCACTGGGGGTTTCAAACTTCGGACCTAGGGGATCGCAGCCCAACGCATAACCACCACGCCACCCGGGCTCCTTACTGTGCCACCACTCCCATAAAGACAAAATTACTGAAGGGAAAGGTCAGTCACTTAAAACAAAATTACTAAGCAAACAATAATGCACGTGGTGCTCAGATATGGCCAAAACTGGGAAATGCCATACTAGACTGTGAATTCCTGAACACCTGTGTGCTGATGAAGGATGTGTGCCAGCTTGGCTGAGGCATGATTGTCGGTGGTTGACTGTCAGTGGTTTGGCAGTTGTGTAACCATGTCATTTGGCAGTTACGTAACGATGCTAGCCTCTCCCATGATGTGATCAGCCTATCAATTTTAAGGTGGGCTGCAGCATGCTTGCTCGGGCCACAGCCTGCATGCGATGTAGGGGAGTATCCCTAAGTGAGCTAGAAGGTGGGGGAAGTGGGAGTTAACAAACCCAGGGGCAAGGGAACAAGTGATCTAAAATCGGTGGTGAGGAGGGTATAGGAGGCCTGGTAGGGCTTGATCAAGGGCAATGTAACTGAGAGGAATTACTGAAACTCAAATGAAGGCTGAGCATGATCATGGGACAAGAGGAAAGTAAAAGGAAATAGAACAGTGGTTCTCAACCTTCCTGATGCTGTGACCCTTTAATACAGTTTCTTATGTTGTGGTGACCCCCCAACCATAAAATTATTTTCATTGCTACTTCATAGCTATAATTTTGCTACTGTTATGAATCAGGCGACCCCTGTGAAAGGGTCATTTAACCCCCAAAGGGGTTGCGACCCACAGGATGAGAACCGTTTAAATAGAGGATAGAACCAGGAGGCAAAGGGCATTTATAGAGGTCTAAATACAGGTATGTGCATATGTAAATATATTTATATATGATGATGGGCAAAAAGATCTATGTGCATATATTTGTAGGTTTAGTACTAAGGTATCAGATGGACATTAGGCCCCCACTCAAGTACTCCCTCAATGCAAGAACACTTTGTTCTATCAAACTGGCATTCCATGATGCTCACCTTCCCAACATGACCGCTGAAGACCCAGCAGGTGCATAAGCAAATGTGGTGAAGAAAGCTGATGGTGCCCGTTATCAAAAGATACAGCATCTGGGGTCTTAAAGGCATGAAGATAAGCAAGCAGCCATCTAGCTAAGAAGCAACAAAGTCCACATGGAAGAAGCACACCAGCCTGTGTGATCACGAGGTGTTGATAGGATCAGATATCAAGCACAAAAGAACAAAAAAATCATATCATTGTGAATGGGGGGGGGGAGTGCAAAGTGGAGATCCAAAGCCCATCTGTAGGCAACTGGACATTCCTTTACAGAAGGGTTGCAGGGAGGGGACAAACCAGTCAGGGTGCAGTGTAGCAATGATGAAACATACAACTTTCCTCTAGGTCTTTAATGCTTCCTCCCTCACACTATCATGATTCCTAATTCTATCTTACAAATCCGGCAAGACTAGAGGATATACACTGGTACAGATAAGAGCTAGAAACACAGGGAATCCAGGACAGATACACCCCTCAGGACCAATAATGAGAGTAGAAATACCAGAAGGGGAAGGGGAAGGTGCCAGAGAATGGGGGAACTGTTCACAATGATCTACATATAACCCCCACCCTGGGGGGTGGATAACAGAAAAGTGGGTGAAGGGATACATCAGACAGTGTAAGACATGACAAAATAATAATAATTTATAATTTATCAAGGGTTTGTGAAGTAGGGAGGGGTGAGGGAGAGAGGGGGGAAAATGAGGAGCTGATACCAAGAGCTCAAGTAGAAAGCAAATGTTTTGAGAATGATGATGGCAACAAATGTACACATGTGCTTGACACAATGGATGGATGGATGGATTGTGATAAGAGTTGTACGAGCCCCCAATAAAATGATTTTTATATATTTATGCACACACACGATAGGGGAAAAAAGAAAAGTGACACAGCTATTAAACTGATACTTTAAAATCCTAAAAAAGAGAATGAAAACTTCCTGAGACCCTGGGGAAGACGGATGCTAAGAAACGTGGAGCTCCAAGGAGTGGCGGAGAACGGCGTCCCAGGAGACCAGGGCCTTCCTCCAGAGCCAACAGAGAGAGAGGACCTCCCCCTCCCGCTAAGCTCACTGCCCTTGAGTCCATGCCGACTCCTAATAACCCTGCAGGACTGGGTGGAACTGCCTCTGTGGGTTTCTGAGACTGTCACACTTTAGGGAGGTAGAACGCCTCATCTTTCTCTCACGGCATGGCTGGTGGTTTTGAACTGCTGACCTTGTGGTTAGCAACCCAACTGGTCACCCACTCTACCACTAGGGCTCCTGTCTCCTAGGACTAGCACCCTGAATCTGGACTTCTAGACCCAAACAGTAAGAGAATAATTTTCTGTTTGCTAAAGCCACCTCTGTGCTGTTCTCGTGGCACTGCACAGCTGAGACACCGCCTACACTTGCTTTTATGTATCCTCCCGACTTGGCCCACCTACCTGCCCCATTCCTTCCCTCAATGTCTCTCTAGGCAGAGACAAGGCGATGCTAATGAATGAATAAACAAACGAACGAATGAAAACGTGGGCTCTCACGTGCCTAAGCTCCTTTTAAAATTCCATTCGTATGACTTTTTCTGATTCACTGATCAGCCAGGAATCGTTCATAGTGGATGGCTATGAGTCGGCATCCGCTTGATGACTTAATTTGGTTTGGTGTTTGGAGTTTATATACATTTTGGGAAAATAACTGCTAAAGAATGTGCCTCACATATACAGAGACTTGTTTTGATGTGGCCTGCTTGCTCACCTCTTTCTAGGCCTCTCCCTGACCGTGAGATTCAACAATGTTGCCTGTGGAAGTTGATGGCCGCATCTTTTTCCTGAGGAGCCCTTGAACTTTTGGTTAGCAGCCAAACCTTTTATTACCAGTTTCATTCGGACGCAATCCACAGTTGTAAAATCAGGTTGAGAACACTTTCTTCTTCCCCATTGTTAATAACTCATTGTTATTAGCCCCATTCCCCCCACCCCAAACTGCCCTGCCACACCCCCAAGAGACCATTAATCCAGTTGCTGTCTATAGATTCCCCCATCCTGGATTTCATATTCCAAAAAACAGGCAAAATTAAAAAACAAAGAAACGAAAAAGCTAACAACAGTAACAAAATAAAAGAGAAAGACCTCAAGTTAAAAGAAAGCAGAAAACATTAAAAACTAGAACAACTTTAAAATGGATCAAAAAGGAGATAAAAGGGTAAAGTGTTCAATGTTAACCTAGTACATCTGCCATAATCCACTTCCCAAAACACTCAGCCTGCCACCGGCGGTATTCACGTCCCTGGTCTGTGTTCAGAGGGGATTCACCAGAAGCTTAATCCATGTGTATTTCCCCTTCTTTTCTTTGAAACTGATAAAACTTTTAAATGGGTCAAAAGGGGGGATCAATAAGAGAAACCAAACTTGACCGATGGCCACCATGGGTGAAGGAGGAACAGTTGTTGCTTAGGGGAAATTGAGTGTATGTTCATGGTGGTGGAAATAATTTGGAAAAGGATATTGAGAATGGCTGTACAACATAAAGAGGATAATCAGTGACACCATATATTTTTGCCACAGTTTTTTTAATTGCATGAATAACGATGAGTACAAGGAAGATGAAAATGTTCTAGAATTGAAATGCCAATGAAACTGTTACAAAGGGGGGGGGTTGTCCAATGAGATGTTACATTTTAACCTTTCTACTATAATGTCTCTACAAGACTCTCTGTGTGATAACAAGACTATTTACACCCATGACCATCACATGGCCCAAGGTGACTCACTGGGGGCTTCATCCCTGCATGGACCCTAAAAATGGATTGGGGGCTTCCTCTGTCATTCATCACCTTCCGCAAACCAGGTGTTCACAATTTAAGCTCTGATTCCATTCCCTCCTTTGTACTTGGATTATATTATTTACAATCCTTAGATTACACCGACTGGTGTTACAGCAGCCAAGCACTTTAATCCCTGCACTCCCAGGGCTCCTTTTTTTCAGGGAAGTAATATGTTATGATTTGGACTCTGAAATAACTCAGGATACAGCTCTTCCATCTGGACAACCTCTTCTTAGCTGTGCTTTCTGAAGGTTTCTCTCTGAAACTTGGCCTCTCAGCCCCTAGTCCCCTAGGGCTGGGTTGTCCTCTGCCCTGGTTGAGCAAGTGTTAAAGATCGTTAGCTCCATTAGTTAGTGCCCAGAGGCACCTCACCTCCAGCCAAGCTACTGCCCAGCGGTTCTCAGCTTTCTTGCTCTGTGGGCCAGGAAGCCCATGCCACGATTTCTTGCCAGTCTGCTGGTTCTGCTCCGTCTGCTCCCACTGCTTTGCATCTTTCTCCCTCTCTGGTATTACAGTTCTCTGTATCCCAGCTCTTAGAACGTCACAGCATAGAAACCTCGGGCCCAAAGGATCTTGGCTCCTGTATCTTCTTCTTGGTGGTAGTCAGGTCCCCCACTGCTCTAGAATCGGCTTTCTATTAAGCCAAGCAAGATGGCAAGGCAGACCATCCCCTCATTAGGGTTCCTTACAGCTTATTTATACAGTCCCACTGCCACAGAGTTCCATGCATTTGATTAGCATTATTAGCAAACTACCCAAGCCCCTGGGTGGGCAACAAGCCCCCTATTTGTCTAGTGATTAGGTGAGAGCCACAAGATTCTGGCTAGAAAGGCCATATTAAGTAACTCACTGCCCAATCCCGCTGACACTATCCTACCTGCTTGCCTGCACTCCGGGCCATGGTACATTCGTCCAGGTTGTGTCTGTGTGCACGCACCAAACCAAAAAACCAAATGCACTGCCATCAAGTTGATTCTGACTCCTGGGGAACCTATGTAGAGGCCAGGGTAGAACTGCCCCTGTGGGTTTCTGAGACTGTAACTCTTTCCTGAACAGAAAGCCCCGTCTTTCTCTCGAGGCGGGGCTGGTAACTTCATACTAATGAACTCGTGGTTGGCAGCCCAAGCTATAATCCACTGACACCTGGTGTGTGTGAGTGAGTGTGTGAGTGAGTGCATGTGGGTGTGAGTGTGTGTGTGTGCGAGAGGAACATTGCATTTGGTGGAGGTGCTGGGCCGGCTTGGACTCTGTGTGGGGCCTCTCAGGCCTCTTCTCAGAACTGAAGGACCCCTTTGCCCGGCCACCCACTCTCAGGGTCCACCTCTTTGGAAGCAAGGCCAGACCCCTTTCCACGTCAGCACAATTCCAATAACTAGCCAACACGCAGACACAAAGGCCTGCCCTGCTTGTCCCAACTCAGGGGTGTCCTGGAGGGCCATCCCAGCACCCCTCCCCTTGAGGTCAGTTAACTGATGCCTTTGCTGAACCTGCATCACAGCCTAACTCCTCCCTCTGTCCACTCCTGCTTCCTCCTCCCTCCCCACCCCCGGCCTCATTGCACAATCAACTTCCCACTCCCTCACCTACATCCTGGCACCTGCTTCCTGTGGCTCAACCTGCCTCGTCAAGGCAAGGACAGATGTGACGGTCAAATGACGTATAAGAATTAAGGCCTGCACCGGTCCTCCTCCTCAGGCCTGAGTCCCACAACTTCTGCACCAGGAGGAGGAGATGCATCCAACAGAGAATCTTCACTCTGGACTGCCAAGGGAACAAACCAATCTGTCCTGGAAGAAGTGCATCCGAAATACATATTAGAAGCAAGGATAAGGAGACTTTGTCTCCCGGACTTTGGACCTATCATCAGGAGAGTCCAGTCCCTGGAGAAGACAGGGTGCTTGGGAAAGTAGAGGGGCAGTGCAAAAGGGAAAGCCCAATCGGGCCCAGGACCTCGGGCTTAAAGACCAGCACAGTGGTGAGGAGGGCGCAGGGCAGGGTGGCGCTTCCTTCTGTTGTGCATGGGACCATGTTAGGAGTCAGAACGGACTGAACGCACCTAGTAACAGATGACACAGTAGAGGACAAAGCCCATTTGTTGGTTTAAACTGAGGAGGGGGAGAGGGGAGGTGCGGAGTGGAGACCCAAAGCCCATTTGTAGGCCACTGGAGATCCCCTTGCAGAGGGGTCTTGGGGAGGAGATGAGCCTGTCAGGGTGCAATGTAGCAACGATGAAAAACACAACTTCCCTCTAGTTCCTAAATGCTCCCCGCCCCCCCCCACTATCATGATCCAAATTCTACCTTGTAAGTCTGGCTAGACCAGAGGGTGTACACTGGTACAGATAGGAACTGGAAACACAGGGAATCCAGGGCGGATGATCCCTACAGGGCCAGTGGTGAGAGTGGCGATACTGGGAGGGTAGAGGGAGGGTGGGTTGGAAAGAGGGAACCGATTACAAGGATCTACATGTGACCTCCTCCCTGGGGGATGGACAGCAGAAAAGTGGGTGAAGGGAGACGTCGGACAGGGCAAGATATGACAAAATAATAATTTATAAATTATCAAGGGTTCATGTGGGAGGGGACAGCGGGGAGGGAAGGGAAAAATGAGGAGCTGATGCCAGGGGTTTAAGTGGAGAGCAAATGTTTTGAGAATGATGAGGGCAATGAATGTACAAATGTGCTTTACACAATTGATGTATGTATGGATTGTGATAAGAGTTGTATGAGTCCCTAATAAAATGATAAAAAATAAATAAATAAACTGAGGAGGGGATACGTAACGGGAGTGTACCAGCTGTCTGCTCTTCCCCAGGCAATCAGCTCCCACAGAAAACATTCAGAACCCCAGACTTGGCTCACCTCCAGCCTCCTCTGGAGTGGGGGGCGGGTGTGGGAGGACCCTGGGTACATTGGACAGGACTCAAAGACTCCCACATAAAAAGTCCCCATGGACTCTTGGGGTCAAGTTCTCCCAGCTTGCTGCGCACCACGGAAACCTCTCTTGGGAGCCAGGGGAAAAGCAACATTCTAGGCCTCCCACACAGAGCCCATTGTCCCCTCAGCCAGCTTCCCAGCAGGGCTGCCCTTTCAGCCCCTGCTGAAGCCAGCAGCTCCCAGTTCCTGCACCCACCCCCACACCCCTTCCCCAGCACCACCAGCAACAGGAGCTG
The DNA here is from genome assembly GCF_000313985.2 of Echinops telfairi. Lineage (NCBI taxonomy): Eukaryota > Metazoa > Chordata > Mammalia > Afrosoricida > Tenrecidae > Echinops > Echinops telfairi. The sequence goes on from NW_022111368.1 coordinate 42,206,701, forward strand.
GTCACCAGTCAAAGTGGTCTCACTGGATCCACCGTCCATACTACCCTCCTTCGACCTCACCTATGAAGTCGAAGGCCAGCCCTGTAGCTAGATTATCAGAATAGCCAGCCTCTGACAACATCACAGGTCTTCAGGCACAATTGTATCGAGATAATATAGAAAGATCATAGTAAAGTCATAGAAGATAGGAGAGATAGAAGAGAGAGTAAACTAAAGGAGTCAGACACATTTCATGGTAGCATGCTCACCTCCTTAATGGCCATGATCTCAGCAGCCAGGTCCGCACAGAGAGTGGGAGGAGAGAGGAGAGAGGAAGGGAGAAAGAATTCATTTCTGACCAAGGCTTATATATACTTGGGGTGCATGCAAGCCCCCCAGATTACAGGTAACCACATATGTCACAGGAAGGGGTTGTACCATAGGCACTACGGCAATGGGAGGGGGACGATCTAGGGTGTACACACAATAGGAAGAGGAGGGATTAGGAATACACATGTGACAAGATGGGCAGATCCTAGATTCAAGATGGCAGCCTAAACTTGACCATCCTTGAGCTGGCTAGACCAATTCTCTGGGCTCTCCTTCAGGAAAGCCATCCACTGTCCTTAACAGTAGGGTGTGAGCCCTACCTACATGGGATAAACAATAGTGTCTGATTGCTCTACATGGTTGAATGCCTTCAGGGAGAATATCTCTAAGCACCTGACCTCCCACCATGCTGCTAGCAAGCAGTGTCTTGGGTTTGGCATATATTTGGGGGAGACAACCTGGGGAAAAGCCTTTTCTGCATCCCATAATAGATGGAACCAGAGAGTTCATGTCCAAGACCCACTAAGGGGAGTGGGGCTGGGAAGGGAGGGCAGGGGAGGGGACTTTCCCAGGATCATAGGCCAGGGCCAGAGCGGGGCCATGGCTCACCACATAGACCACTTCTCCCTGCAGCGGTCAGGACTTGACTGTCACAAGCCATGAGGTCAACAGGTCCTCAGAAGGAGCGCACCCACGGGGTGGGAAGCCCATACACCAACAGGGAGGGGTGTCCACAGCTAGAAGGACGGACAGGTGATGATGCCACCCTCCCACCAACTGTCACTCAAGGGTCCTCGTTGCTACTCCCCTCAAGGCTACCCCTGTCATAACTACATACCCCTCAAGGGCACCAGCCTGGAGGCAAAGGTGCTTGGAAGTCCCACAGATTTCAGAAAGGACCAGCCCAGGGGCACAGTGGGATGCATGGAGCCGGGGGTTTGGATCCGGATCAGGTGACATTGGGCAAGTTTTTGATATCTCATAGCCTCAGTTGTATTATCTTCATGAGCAATAACATATTTCTGCTCAACTCATTGCAAAGACTCCCTGAGAGAAGAGGTAGCGTTTAGCGCAGCACCAAGCACACAGCAAGCACAGGTAGATCACATGGATGCTGTTGTCCATTTGGCAACATGTCAACCGAAAAACTCTGGCACCAAGACAGGTACAGGGAGATAAAGGCATTACAGAAAGCAGAGTGAAACAAGGGGCCTCAAATGTCCCCCAGAGGGGACTGACCCCCAGCACCAGAGCAAAATTCCCTGGCCAGAGAGACCAAAACAAGAGTGGCAGGAAGCTCTGTGGCCCAGCGAGGGACTCCCCACCATTCATTCGTGTTGGGCTTTCCTACGGGGCAGCGGGTTAGTTCGCAGACCGGCCAAGAAAAACAAACTGGCTGCTCTGAGTGAAATTGCAGGCTGTCTCTGTCTGGGTCTGCCTTAATTAAACACGGCTTTTCTCTCCTCACCACTGCGGCCCAGGGGAGACATTACCTCAACTCACCTCCCTGCTCTGAGGTGGGTGGAAGATGACAGGGTGTGGGCCTGAAGCGCCTTCCTCCACAGCTCAGGGGCCCCCCCACCCTCGGGGGTGTGCTGGACATGAGGAAGTGCTCAGTGCGAGGCCTGCCCTGGGCATGCAGCTCAGGAGCAAGGCCTTTTCCAACGCAGGCCTTCCCATGGACACTCAGAGAAAGACCGGCCCCAGGCTCGTGCCTTGCATGGTCCCCAACAAACATGCAGGGGCTGGGTGGCCAAACCTGAATGCTGGAGAGGCACCGGGAGGCCAGTCTCCCCCACGGGGTGACTGGGTCAAGGGTGGGATTCTGTTGGGTTTGGAAGCTGCTTTGGGTCAGCTTTGCAGGCTGGTGGAGCTCTCAGAACCACCAGGCAGAGTGGGGCGGACCCCAGAATGAGCCTCTTTCCAGTCTCCTGGTGAAGTTTGCCACAGCTGGCTTTGACCCTGGACTATTGTAAATGGGGGTCTGATGGCATTGACAATGGTGGTTATTGCTCTTAGGTGCCGTCAGGTGGGGCCTGCCTCATACCGACTCATACCAACCCTGGACTCCACCCAACAAACGCTGCAGGGTCCTGTGCCATCCTGTGCCACTTTGCTCTGTTGGAGCCCAGGGTCGCAGCCCCCGTGCCCATCCAGCTGGTAGAGGGGGTTCCTCTTTTGTGCTGCCCCTCTGCTTTACCACGCGTGACAGTCTTTCCCAGGTCTCTCCTAATATTGTCCAAAGTCTGTGAGACGATGTCTCGCCAGCCTCGCCACTAAGGAGCTTTCTGGCTGGGCTTTTTCCAGGACAGACATGTGCGGCAGTCCGTGGCTCTTTACCAGCACCAGCATCGAGCGGATCAATTCCGTGTCAGCCTTCCTTCGTCACTGCCCAGCTTCCACGTGCATGGGAGGTGGTTAGAAGTATCGTGGCTGGAGTCAGGCACACCTTAGTCCTTCAGGGCAGCCTCCTTGCTTTTCAACCCTTTCAGGAGGTCTTGTGCAGCGGATGGATCCAATGGAATGCATCATTGGACCTCTTGACTGCTGCTTCCGTGAGCACTGATTGTGGATCCAAGCGAGACAAAATCCTCGACAGCTTCGTTCTTTTCTCCATGGATCATGACATTAGCCATCGGTCCAGTTGTGAGGATTTGGGTCTTCTTCACATTGAGTCTTCATCCTTCCCAAAGACTGCTGTCCTTGCTCTTCATCAGCAAGTGCTTCGAGGCCCCCTCCCTTTCAGCAAGCAAGGTTGTGTCGCGTGCATGTTCCAGGCTGTTCATAAGCCTTCCTCCGATCCCGATGCCACACTCTCCTTCGTGTCATCCAGCTTCTCTGACGATTTGTTCTGCAGACAGATTGAATAAGTACGGTGAAGGGATACAGCCCCGAGGCACAGCTGTCTTGCAGGGTTGTTACACAGGTTAAAAGGAGTCTTCGTGGGACAGTGGTTACCCAGATGCTAACGGAAAGCCCAGCAGCCCCATGGGAGAAAGCTACAGCTGTCTGCTCCCCGTCTTGCATGAGGTCGTTCTACTCTGTCCTATAGGGTCGCTATGAGCCAGACTTGATAGCAATGGGCTTGGTTTCATTTCTGACATGCGTGTGAAACAGGGTTCTCTAGAGAAACTAAACCAGGACACGTATGATTCTATATACATGGATAGATACATACAGCACGAAGGAATATAGCAGCTAATTAGTCCACACAGCAGCACAGAGGGCTCAGTTCAACTCACTTCCGTAGAACAGTTAATATACGGGAAGTCCTTCAACTCAGGAGGGCTGCTGGGCCCAAGATCAAGGAAGCAGACAGCTGAGTCTTCCCTAGAGAAATGTGGGCAGTCCAGTCACAGGCAGCAAACAGCAGGGCAGGTCACCAACTGTCAGCAGCTCAGCTAAGCGAAGCAGGCCCAGATGGGATATCGAACTCAAGCAATGCAAGATGATAGGATCCGTCAGCCTCAAGCTCAAGCAATGTATACACCAGCAGCGTGGTGAAGCAGGTCTCAAAGGAACCTCAAGTCTAGCAACAGGATTCAGGGGTTGACTGTCCCATAGGTAGTGTAGCCCACAAGTTGAGGCAGAGAACTACTTAAAGCAGCCACACGCTGGTCCAATCACCAGACAGCAAGAGAGAGGGGGGCGGGGCTTGCCGAACCATTTATCTCTTTGCCCTCCAATCAAACTGTGACTTTATTAATCCCACATGTTCCCATTGGCCAGGATGGCACAAAAAACCTACCTATCGCATGTTTGTTCACACTTCTTTTACGAGAAACGGAAACTTCCTCAAGCAGCCTTTTATGGAAGGGGATTTTCTTGCATGACATCATGAGACTCCCACAAAAAACAGGTCACCGCCACCCCCCCACCCCCACCCCCAGAGAACTGTAACCAGGAAAGAGAGAGACTTGCAGTTTTTCCTCCTTTTCCTGTCTCCACGTGTCCTACGGCGTCTGCTCCTCCAGGTCAGCCTCCTCTCTCTGCCGATTGGCTTTCTCTTCCCATCAACTCAGCCTCAGCTGGGGATCATTTTCTCATGCCTGGCATAGTTAACGTTCAGTAAATGGAAGCCAGGTTTCCATTCTTTGGTTTTACCTGCCAATTGCAGTGTGCCCAGGATGCACCCTGGAGAAGGAGACCATCCATGCCTGGTCAAGCGGAGGGGCAGCGGAAAGGGGTGGACACAGTGGCTGCAGCAATGGGCTCAACCCTAAGAGCAATTGTGAGGTTGGCGCAGGCTCGGGCGGTGTTTCGGACTCTTGTACATCAGGTCACTGTGAGTGGGGACAGACTTGACAGCACCTTACAACACTGCACACCATTTGTGCCTTCAGACTTACCGTCCATTCTGCTCCACTCTGCCCCGAGGGGCGCAGCTGCATGAACTGGGTCAATTGTGCTTCCTCTGCGTTCTGGTTGCATCCAATCATCATGAGCACCAGCAGGAAATAGGAGGGCAGGGGGAGAGAGCCACGGCGTCTGCTCTAGCTCCTTGCTCGGGGGAGCGTGGGGTGGATAGGCTCTTCTGTTTTCAGCAGGCCTGCCTTCGCTCTTTCTGGGTTCTTGTAACCACTTACTTATTCCCTTTATTCCCTCAAACTGAACCGAGAGTTTCCAAATGACTACACTGGAGGTGCTGCCCTCCCCCAAACCTTTACAAAAGGTGTTTTCTTTACACTCTCCCCAGCAGCTGAGCTGCTGTCTTTCTCCTGCTGGGACTCTGGCTGCCTCCCTGAGATCCAGGGAGGAGGGCAGCTTTGCTTGGTCGCAGACTCCCTGCCCCATCTCCTACTCATGAGCTGGCTGAACCAAATCAAACCAAACCACTCCCTGCCCTTGAGTTAATTCTCATTCGTGGCGACCCTGCAGGGTGGGAGAGAGCTGCCCCCATGGGTCTCCGAGACCGTAACTGTGTAAGGGAATAGAAAGCCTCATCTTTCTCCCAAGGAGCGGCTGGTGGTTTCAAAATGCTGACCTTGAGGTCAGCAGCCCAGTGCGTAACCACTGTGCCACCAGGTCTCTTGAACAACGGCCATGGCATCATGCTTGTGCAAATGATCATGCACAAGATGGCCTGGCAAGCTTTTCCCCATTCATAGGAAAAGGTAACAGAAGCGTTCATTGAACACTGGAGCGTGATCACGTGGGACATAAATTAGGGGGCACTAACTAGAATATTTCAATATCTTTAATACAAATGCCAATATACATTTACAATATACATACAAAAATAGACAGACCAATATACATACTAAAAACACATTAAGCCAGACGAATTTCCTTTTAGTAGAGTCCTTAGGCTGAGCAGTTCGAGAGCTGCTGTAGACAGAGATTCACAGACATGCAGGGGAGGTGTATTGGTCTCATGGCCACCCCATGACGCCTCTCGTCACTCGTGCTGCTCACAAGCAGTCTCTCCTCCTCCCACCCACAGCGTAAGAGGACACGTCCTTGCCCTCTCTGAAGAAATGCTGTCACGTAAAGTGCTCAGGCTGATGGCACCTGAGCAGAACGACCCCCAGGAGGCACGAGCCGGTCCTTGGATGACCGCTCACGGATGTACTAAGGGAACCCAAGTCTGGATAGTGCCCTTAGCGTCGCTGAAGAAAAGGATAAAGGGAGAAGGATCCTTTGAAGTAAATAAAGGCGACGGCTTTGGGAAGCAAAGACATGTTTCCAAGATGACGGGGTGACTACAGACAGCCTTCTGAGAGGCGAAGACCTGGGACACGGGAGTCAGAGCCAGGAGGCAGGACCCTAGGCTCTGCCCCTTCTGTCTGTGGCCAGAGGGGAAGCACATTTGCACAGAGAGAATGCCAGAGGCTGTCCCACCTCACGGATATAGAACGTTCTGTTGGCGAAGATGGTGGTTGTCTGTTTTCCTGAACCTCAGTGGCCTGTCCGAGTTGCTCAGAAATAAGAAGAGCGGGGTCTGCTGCCAGATAAAATAGCTCCCATCCACTGCCCTCCATTTGCAGAGAGGGCTGGCTGAGAGCTAAGAGGGCCCTGGGAAGACAGGACCATAACCCCATCAGCTTCCCCTCCAAGTATCAATAGTACTAGGACTCCTTCCTGGATCCAGAGCTGCTACACTCAGGATACAATTGCCCTGAAAAGCAAAGAGGATTCTGTCCTGGAATAGTAGAGGGACTATGGGGGAAGGCTGCCTGCCCAGCATGGGGCTGAGGCTGGAAACTCCCTGGACACTCAGCCATGGCCCAGCTCTGCTGAGTAAGGGAAGGTGACCTTGGAGCCCGTGCACAGGAGACTTCTGAGCCGTGCTGGGGATTCTGGCCAGCAAGGGCTTCACCACAATAGAGACAAAGACACATTACACTGGGCAGAACTGGCTTCTAACCAAGAGACAGAGCAGCAATAGAAGCAACAAGAACAGACCCGAACCCCAGCTTCTTCAGGTCTCCTTAGGCCTGGTAACCGGAAGTAGACTGCCCCCTTTGGACCAAGTTCACTCGTAGGGCTTCTTGGACACTTGAGATGAGACGCTGGGCAACAAAGTGAGTGGAAATTGTCAAGAAAGAGATGCCAGGTCTCCTGCTGCCCCAGGCAAACGGCTGCTCAAGTGAGTATTGAGTGAACGCCAAGATACACTGAGCCTTCAGCTTGGGATGTGAGCTACAGCCATTACAGGGGAAATGGGTCACCCAGGGCCAGTCCACACTGACCCTGGGCCAGAGGACTAAATGAGACAATAGATGAAAGAGTGCGCTGGGGAAAGAAAAGTCACACACACACAGGAGTGGCAGAGACTGTATCAGTTCTCCCTTTCTTCCTTTGCTGAATGGAGTTAGCCCTAAGGTTTAGCCGGACTCCTGGATGCCCAACAAGAAGCTTCCTTTTCCAGCCTCCCTGGCAACAAGATGAGCCCTTGTGACTCAGTCTGAGTCAACGAACTCTTTAAACAGAGCGCCACCACTGGAGATCCCCTTGCAGAGGGGTTTAGGGGAGGAGATGAGCCAGTCAGGGTGCGATGTAACAATGATGAGAAATACAACCTTCCTCTAGTTCCTAAAGGTTTCCTCCCCGCTCCCACTACCATGACTCCAATTCTATCTTGCAAGACTGGCTAGACCAGAGGAGGTACACTGGTACAGATAGGAACTGAAAATACAGGGAATCCAGGACGGATGAGCCCTATAGGACCAGTGGTGTGAGTGGCAAAACAGGGAGGGTAAAGGGAGAATGGGTAGGGAAGAGGGAACCGATTACATGGAAATGTGTGTGACCTCCTCCCTGGGGGACAGACAACCAAAAAGTGGATGAAGGGAGACGTCGGACAGGGCAAGATATGACAAAATACCCATTTATAAACTATCAAGGGCTCATGCGGGAGGGGGGAGCGGGGAGGGAGGGGAAAAATGAGGACCTAATGTCGGGGGTTTAAATGGAGAGAAAATGTTTTGAGAAACGATGTACAAATGCGCTTTACACAATTGATGTGTGTATGGATTGGGATAACAGTTGTATGAGCCCCTAATAAAATGTTAAAAAAAAAAACAAAACAGAGCGCCAGTTCACTGTCCCTCAGACCCGTTGGAGGGCCGGACTATAGTTAAAAAAAATGGAACAAATTCCTATGCACACTGCACATATCTTATTTTGAAGTAAAAAACAAAACGGGGCAAAAACACCCGGTGGGCCAGATAAATGTCCTCGGCGGGCTGCATGTTTGAGGACCCCTGCACTGGAGTGTTGTGTGTGAGCTATTTTTTTGGTAACTGCTGTTGTTGGTCTGTTTTGTTGTTGTTGTGTGTATTAATCACCCCTGGAATGCTTTGAACACTCTCTGCTGTGAACAAAGTAAAGGTTTCTAGAACAGCTCAAAGCCGTGCCTGGGTAAGTGCGCCCCTTCTGAGCATCACTGGTTGGTTATTCTAACACAGGGAGGAGTTCACTTCCAAACCTAAAGGAAGACCACAGGCCCTCGTCTTGGGAGCTCCACCTGTCTCTGTGCAGCCAGGAAGCCTCGTCTCTTTTATCATTTTGAATTTTCTTCCATATTTTCTCCCACTTTATCCAAAACCTTGTAATGTGGTCCATTCAGAGCAGCTGGTAGTGGTAGCAGGCACCATCTAGTTCTTCAGACCTCAGGGTCATGGAGACTGGTGTCTGTTTGCCTGGTCCACTAGTCCCATGGACTAACTGTTTCCACATCTTTCCATTTCATCACTCTTCCTCCCTCGGCACAGGGCGAGACCCGTGGTTGCACCTGAGATGGCTACGCATGGGCTTCTAAGACTCCAGTCACAAGTCACCAAAGCAGATGGAGAACATTGTCTTTGTGATCTCTTTATGCCAGTTGACCTTCGTGTCCCCCAAGACGATGGCCCTGATCTGCCAGGCCTAGTGGCTCATTCCCCCCAGGTGTTTGGTTATGTACAAGAAGTCAGACATTGAATAAAGAAGACCAGAGAATGCTATGTGAATATGATGTCAAGAAAACTACTGAAAAACAAAAAGCAGCAGCCAGGCCTGACCCAGTAGTCACCATGGGTGAAGGAGGGAGATCTGTTGTTTCGGAGCCTTTGGGTTTGTGTCCATGGTGGTGGGATAATTTGGAAAATGCTATCAATAACGGTCTACCACACAAATTGTATAATCAGTGGCACTGAATTATACATGTCGAAGTTGTGGAATTGGAGAATGTTTTGTTGTGCATATTTTTGCCACAATTGGAAAAAAAGAATTACATGTAGAAGTACAGGAAGAAGAAATGTTCTAGCACTGAATGTGGTGACACTTGTACAACTCTTCTCGGTAGGATTGAATTGTTGAATTGCGCAACATGTGGATGAAGTGCTAATAAAATTGTTTTAAAACTAAAAAGAAGAAGACCAAAGAAGAATTGATGCATTTGAGGTGTGGTGCTGGAGAAGAATATTGTAAGTACCATGGACTGCTGAAAGGACAAACATCTGTACGGGAAGCAGTCAGGCCAGACTGCTGCTTAGAGGCCAGGAGGGCAAGGCTTCTCTTACATACTTTGGACATACTGTCGGGAGAGACCGGTCCCTGAGAAGGACGTCAGGCCTGGTAAAGTCGAGGGGCAACGAAAAACAGGAAGGCCCTCAAGGAGATGGATGGACACCGTGGCTACAACAATGGGCTCAAGCCCAGGAACAATTGTGAGGGTGGTGCAGGACCAGGCAGGGACGCAGTCCCTGGGCAAAGGTTGCTGTGGGTCAGAACCAACTCCACGGCACCTACCAACAATGACAACTTTTCATGACTTTGCCCTCTATGCCCTACCACCTTCATGGATATCTTGGCAGCCAAGGGAAACACACATTCACAAATATCCTGTCAAGCCTGTATCATTCGTGGCTCCACTCCCACTCTCCCTCCAACCTGTGCAGCCTGTGGGTCATTCCAAGCATCTATTCATAGAGCAAAGCTATTTCAGGATTGTGCACACATTTGTCTCTGATGCCTTTCACGCTTGCAACACCCCCCCGTGTCCTCCCCTGCCTCCGTCATTTGTTCCTAACCTCTCTCTTAATGGTATCGCCTTCTTCATCCAAATTAGCGCTTGTCACCCTTCTAAGTGACTTACCCTCCCTCCTTCACACCCCTCCCCCACCCGGCATATACCGGGTAACCATCAAATAATGTTTTTCAGTGTGGCTCCCTTACTTGACAGTTTATAATAATGGTCTCATGCAATATTTGTCCTTTCACAATCGACTCGGTTTGCTCCGCATGGTGTCCTCCAGCTCCATCCAGGCTAGTTCGCTTATTCATTTGTCCTCTGCTGGCCATTTCGGTTGGTTCCATCTTTTTGCTGTTGTGGATAGTGTTGTGATGGACATGTGTGTACATAGATCTATTCGTGTCTCAGCCTTTTTTTTCTCCAGAGGGATTGCTGGGTAATGTGGTCATTCTATTCCCAACTCTTTTACCGAGTGCTTTCCCTAGCGGTCGCACCATTTTAAAGTCTTAGCAGCAATTACGGGGGAGGGAGGTATCCGGTCACTCTGCACCCTTGCCAGCATTTATTGTTTTCTCTCTTTCTTTTTTACCTGTGCTATCCATGCGGGGCTGAGGTGATGTCTCATTGTTATCTTGGTTTGCACCTGCCTAATGGCTGAGAACAGAACCATAGTAGCCTAGTTGGATTTGCACTGGGCTGCTAAGCCCAAAGTCACCAGTTTGAACCCACCCCCTGCTCGGTAAGCAAAAGATGAGGTTTCTGTGCCCATAGGGGTTTAAAACCTCAGAAACCCTAGGGGGAAGTTCTATGCTGCCTCTAGGTGTTCGAATCAACTCGATGGCAGTGCATTTGGCTTTAATTTTTGACACGGCTAAGCATTTCTACATGTTTGCTGGCGACCTGAATGTCCTCCTTGGAAAGATGTTTGTTTGTGTCCTCCGCTCAGTTTTCAGTTGGATTAGTTGGTTTTTCTCTTCTTGAGGTGCTGGAGTTTTCTATAACTTTTAGAGATTAGTCCCTCATTTAATATGTCATTGCCAAAAATGTTCCCCAGTTTCTGGGTTCTCTTTTTACTTAGTTTGGTGAAATCTTTGATGCACGTAAGGGTCTAATTTTTAGAATGTCCCAGTCATATAATTTGTCTTCTGCTGTTTGTAAGCTTTTCATTATATTTGATGGTGTACTTATTTCACTGATTAAAGCCTAGTTTTTCACTGATGATCTTTACAGTTCTAGGTTTAAATTTAGGTCTTTGATCTATCTTGAGTTCATTTTTTAATGTAATGTGAGATATGGTTCCTGTTTCATTCTTTTTCAAATTCACCCGGACACCGCTTTTTGTCGATGCCATTTGCTAAAGAGACCGTCTCTTCCCTGCTTGCCATGTTTCAGGGATCGGTCAAGGACCGGTTTTCTGGAAGAAGAGGGGTTTACTTCTGGTTCTCAACTCTGTGTTGGTTTCTTCTTCTGAGTCTTTGCGGAGTTTCTTTCAAATGGTTCTGCACGTCACTGAAAGAGGCACGTTGACGTTTCCTATTATTATTATTATAGAGTTGTCTGTTTTCTCTCTTCAGTTCGACAGGAGTTTGATTCCTGTATTTTGAGGCTCTTTGAGGGCATATTATTTATGATGAGCCTACCCTCTTGATCAACAGACCCTCTAATCATGTGTGATCCCCTTCTTTGTCTCTCATGCTGGAGCTCGTCTGAAAGTCCACTTTATCATAAATCAGTACTGTCACTCCTCCTCCCTTTTTGATTGCTATTAATGTGATATATTTTTGCATCCTTTAATTCTTTATTGATTTTTGCCTTTGTGTGTAAGACATATCCCTTGCAGATAGCGTATCATTGAGTCTTCTTTTCTTATCCAGTCTGCTGTTCTATGTCTCTTAACTCATGCATTTCATCCATTTGCATTCAGTGTAATTATTGATCATTATTACTGTATTGCCATCATTTACTGCATGTATCTGTGTGTGTGCGCCACTGCAGGGTTCCATACCTCACGTCATTTTCTGTGGTGCCTTCATTTTGCAAATGGATTTTCTTCATTGCTGTTGTTCCGATGTTTGCTAACTCTTTATGAGTTCCTACTCTTGTATTCTGACGAGGCTAATCGATTTTCTTTGGGGCTGCCCTGTTATTTATTCATTTCTTTCCAGATTTATGCTGTCTGATCTATCTTGAAATATATTCAACTTCCTCTCCGTTTGGAAGCTCTCTGACTTTACTGTTCCCTTTACTTACTTTGTAGTTGTCTTCATTACAAATTGATATCTCAGGCTCTCCCTCTCAGCGCTGTAGGTGTGTATCTGGGTTGACTTCTATGTGGTGTTGGGAGGGAGGTTCATCTCAGCCGAGCCCTTGAAGGAGCCTCTAACTTGCAGAGGATATCCCCGGGTGGGTGGTGCTTGGCTGGGGTGTTAGGCCAGGTTAGCCAGAGAAACAAATCCAGGGACACGCATATATATGTAAGGGCTTTATAACAAGAAGTAATTATAGACTGAGAAAACATCCCAGCCCAGTCCAACTCAAGCCCATAAATCCGATGTGAGTCCTAAGTCCCTCTTCAGACTCACGCAGCCACATGCAATGATGTAGAATGTAGGAAACTCACAGGCTGGGGAGTGCAAAGTCCTACGGAGCCAATGGTGGCGGTGGCTCTGGCAGCTCTCAGAGTGCCTTGCCAGCAGGAAGGTGAAGGCATGCCCACACGGAGTCACCATCAGGCTGTGACCTGATTGACAGGTTGAATACTACCCCTCTAGTTTTATATATTTCGATGGACATGAAATTATGGAACTAAAAATAAAAAGAAAAATTATGGAACTAGCACAGCTGACCACCACAAAATTAAAGGTTTTCAGTGGCATCTCTAGGGTCCATGTCACCCAGTGCAATAACTCAAGGAGCCACTGCTCATAGACCTCCTGCTGTATCACATCATACAGAATCCTTAGTAATAATATCTATTATCAATTTTAACCACAGGAAAATATGTGACAAATATAGCTGTAAATTGCTTAAATGTACGATTTCTTAAGTATGCATACTGAAACCAAATCTGTTTTCATAAAATCTTTCTACATTGAATTACATTATTAGTCATAGCATGACTAGTCCCTGGGCAGAGGCCTTTTAATTTTTTTCAATTTTTCCTTTAATTATTGCTTCCTTCTCAAAAAAGGTATTGATTAGGCTCACAAACACTACCACAATGTTGTAGCTGAAAACCTTGACAAAAATCAGTGACTGTGTAAAAACATTGGCAGCAACGAAAAAGGCTCTTAGAGCATGCAGACAAACCATGTGAGCTGAAGCATCGTTGTAACTGGGTAATGGCAGCTATCACCAGAACACGTTTAAAGGTTCAACAGTAAATCAGCAGAGAGTTTTAGTCTTGTAAGTATATTGAAACATGTAAGCTTGGCTTTTAAAAAAGTCTTTTTCTTTTTGGTGGTTATAACCAGCTATTTTTATTAAAAATACTTTTTTTTAAGCTGAAAACACCGTACCAAGATTTTAAAGACAGTCACTTTGGTGTCACACTCTCAGACGGTGTCCCCAGTGTGGTCCACATCCCCAGACCCCTCTGGTGATGCTACTGCCAAGTCCAGACTCATGGCTCACCCAAACGAGTGCTCTCGGTGGCAGTTGGTTGTGTGTCAACAGAACACTAGTGCACCATGCTTCAGGCTTAATTGCTTATCCTCTGTACAAGGAGAGGCCATAAGAAACTGTGTGCCAGAATCAAATTTACACTTTACAAAGATCACTTTGGCTCTGTACAGGACGAGAACGGAGGCAGGAAGACCAGTGGGGAGGCTGCTACTGTAGAAAAAGTGGGAACTTGGGAACTTCCCTGATGACAGAAGTTAGAATTAGATTGATTCAGAGTGTATTTTAGGGGGTTGCTGGCCCATTGGGTGTGTATGTTAGGGAAGGAGGAAAAAAAGAGGAAAGTATGCCTTCCAGGCTTTGGGCACAAGCAGCTGTGATGGAGAATCTTGGAAGGAAAAACTTGTCTGTAAGAAATGGAATCCTTTCTTGTGCTAGTTTGGGATGCATTTGACTGCAAGTAACAAAAAAAGCCCAAAAGATTGGACTTAAATAATAAAGATGTTTAACAATATCTCATAGCAGGTGTCTGAAGGCAGACATTCCAAAGTGAGTCCAGGAGTTTGTGGAAACTGAAAATTAAGAGCTACATATTCTTTATTCAGCTCTGGCTAGAAAAGTTTATCCGACAGCCAGCCTGAGGTCACAGTTAATGCTGAACCTTGACAAAATGAGATTCTGTTGACACAGGCTCTGATTAGGAAATGTTTACACACGTATCATAATTGTTTTATCATTTTATTGGGGGCTCTTACAGCTCTTATCACAATCCATCCATCCATCCATGTGTCAAGCACCTTTGTACATATGTTGCCATCATCCTTTTCAAAACATTTTCTTTGTACTTGAGCTCTTGGCATCAGCTTCTTTCTCTCCCTCTTTTTTTTACTTTATCACAAATTTAAGTTAAAACTATACTTACAACACTTTGGTGGGGGTGACTTCTGGGAAGATGGTGACAGAGTAACATACTAGAGGGACTCTGCAGAAAGCAGTGCAGGAGAGTTGCTAAGAGGGAGATTCCACACTGCGGAGTGTCAGGAGGAGAGCTGGGGGCTTTTGGCTTACCGCAATGGAGGCCAGCCAGGGTTTGACCTTAGCCCCACCACTGTCTTGGCTGGAGCTGGGATAATTTGGAGCAGGCACAGGGGCTTTATCTCAACACAGTCACAGCTTGCTGCCCCCTCAGGGTAGGGATTAAACCCCTCCAGCCCCACAGTCAGGAATCAGGGCTCAGCTATATTGTTACTTTTGTTTCCCTCTCTTCTCTCTATCCCCCACAGTCTCAGCAGGCTTAGTTTTTTTTTTTGGTTTGTTTTTTCTTTTTTGTTTCCCTTTTCTCTCACATGCCACTGCCGACCTCCAGACCACTCCCCTTAGCCTAGGGCATTTACAGGCCCTCCACCCAGCTGGGAGAGCTCCACCCTCTGCAGCATAACTGGAGGCTGGGGAAAGCCTGTCCACCCTCCACCAGGGAATATACCGCCCAACTTCTTCCCAGGGAAATTCCACCCCCCTGCCCCCTGCAGTGCTTAACACTTGGTTGAGGAAATCCCACCCACATTCTTCAGGAGAAATCCTGCCTCTGTGGCTGGGGACGCTCCTAGCCATCCTCTGTGATCCCATGTGACTGAGGGAACTTCCTCCCGCCTGCCATAGTGCCTCACACAGCCTAAGGCAGCTTGGCCAACACTCGCCAATGTTCCATGCTGCTGCGGGAACCTCTGCCCAACCTCCACAGTGGTCTACCTGACCAGAGCAATTCTGCCCACCATTCATGGTGCTCTCCACCAAAGTGGGCAACCCAACAGCCTTCTGTGGAATTCCTGTTGCAGCGGGCACTCCGGCATGCCCTCTGCAGTGGCCCAAGCTCCCATGGGCCACACCATCATGACTTCTTGTGAGATCACCCAGTACAGCACCATCCTTGTGGGGCCACAACAACCCAACCGGCGTCCGCTGAGAGGACTATCCAACTTGCCCTCCAAATAACAGAATACTGTTGACTACAGAAAGAGTGAAGGTCACGGGGTAAAGTGGTAGTCCAATTCCATAGTGAAATTAGCTGCAGGCAGTTTGAAGCATTCCTACAAGTCTCCCAGAGAAATCCAGTGTTCTTTGACTCCCTAGAAAATGGCACCTGACTTCTCTAAAACAAAGCAATGCAAACAGCCATCAGCCCAACAACCTAAACGAAAAAGCAAGAGAAACAAAAGGCAATGGCAGAAGATGTCCCAAACATAACGACATGCATAGAAGAAGCAGACATTGAGCTGCCACAGAAAGAAATTTTCAGAATGCTGCTTGGAGTCATACAGGATATGAGGTAACCAATACAGAAAAAGGATGAAATGATAGAGGAGATAAAGTTCATACACCAAGGGGAAATACAAGAGTTTAGGGAGGAGATAACAAAAACCAGTAGCAGACTCACAGACTTCACCAGTTGACTGGAGGAGGCAGAGAACTTCATCAGTGACCTAGAGGACAGCCAAGCAGACATTAACAAACGTGAACAAAAATCTAGTAAAATCAACAAAGAAGTTGAAAAAAAAACAAAGAGCTATGTCTGATGAAGAGGAACAACATCAGAATAATTGGATGACCGGAGGAAGGCACAACAAAGAAGTTATCTGCAACAATTATGAGAGAATTCTTGGAGGAAAACTTCCCCAGCTTAATGAATGAAAACAAGGCAACCATTCAGGAGGCTGAAAGAACACCAGCTAGACTGAACCCCAAGAAGAAGTCACCAAGGCACATCATAGTTAAACTATCCAACTTTGAGGAAAAGGAGAAAATCATAAGAGCAGCTGGGGAAAAACAAGCAATCACATATAAAGGTTCCCAAGTAAGAATATGCTCAGACCTATAAGCGGACACTAGGAAGAGGAGAGAGTGGAGTAACATATTCTAAGAATTGAAGGACTGTGGTGAGATAGGAATTCTCATCCACTGTTGGTGGACATGTAGGTATGTACAGCCACTATGGAAATCAATTTGGTGACATCTAAAACAGATGGAAATTGAGCTACCATATGACCCAGCAATCCCCCTACCGGGCATATACCCAGAGGAGGCAAGAAACAAACCACAGCCAGACATCTGTGCTCCAGTGTTTATCGTGGCACAGTTCACAATTGCAAGGAGTTGAAAACAACCCAAATTTCTATCAACTGATGAATGGATTAAAAAACTGTGGTACACACATACAATGGAGTATTACGCAACACTAAAAAGCAGTGATGAATGCATGAAGCACATCGCTTCATGGGAAGAACTGGAGGAAATTATACTAAGCAAAGTAAGCCAAGCACAAAAGGACAAGTACAACATGAGGTAAGCCTAAAAAAATGCAAAAGTGGCATAGGGAAAAAGCCACTGTATACAAACATTCCTGGGGTGAGGTCCAGGTAGTATGGCAGGGACCAGACCAAATCCAGGGATACATATGGTAGCCAAC